>NC_044498.1:34731035-35099785 GCF_902362185.1 Chanos chanos | reverse complement strand
GTGGCAAACCTTGAACCCTTGAACCGAGGGATATTTCTTGGTATCAAGGGAGGATAGGTCTAGCGGTAAAAAGTTATCTGTCAAATGAGAGCTGCTTGATAGTGGGAGGAGAGCTGCCCTGAATGTGATGAGAACTTTGATTGATTACAGCTGACGTGCTCCATGTATCAATATCGCAGAGGGGATGATGAATATGTGCCTGCGTTTCAGAGAAATGCATTGATTGGACAATGAGTAAGGCTTCTCTACAGCGAAGTCCAACATGTTCTGTGTTTGTTCTAATGGTGCCCCGAGTTTCAAGAAAAAAATGTGCTCGAAGGTACAAAATGACAGTTTGTAACTAAATTCGCACAAAAGATCATTATACTCAACTCCACCTTTACACTACTTACTAATTCTTTCTGTTCTCATTTTGTTTCTGATTGCCACTTGGAAACTTTTATTCATTTTCAAGGAAACTTTAATCATATTATGTAGCATAACACAGGGACTACCACATGTACAACTCACATGAGCTTTTTAATCAAATGGCACTCACAGATATGAAGGCATTGGCCTTGGTGCTGTTTAGTGAGAGCAAAAGAGTCCTCTCCTTGGTATACAGTGCAGACAGCCTCTTGGACCAGATGGATGGCACAAAGTCCTTATATTGAAGCTGCCAGTACAGGCTGAATATTCTGTGAAGGTCCAGGACGAGGCAACTGCATTCATAAATAATAACGCCAAGCTCCTTCAACTTTAAAAGAGACAGTCATATACATTAGATATACGAATACCTACGATACAAACACAGTCCAATGTTATTAACACACATATACAAAGATATTATACTTGTTGGCAGGTATTAGAAAAGGGAGAATGGTTTATATGCATTCTCCAGTTCATGACAGTCTGCTTCCTCAACATGTACTGAGGAGAAGCGTGGCTGGTTACACAATCTCAGCTTTCACTGTGTGTCAGCACTTTTCAGTAAGAGATCCGTATTTTGTTACGAGAGGAAAATTTTCATGCTGATTGTATGTACTGAGGCCATATAGAGAAATACATGAATAGGAACATCCATCAGTGTAAAACTTGTGCTATGTCATCAGAAATACACTTTCAGAAATGTATAGCACCACCATACAGTTGAACATTTCATGATTGATTTATCAGGGGAAAATCTGTAGTGGACACAGTCATTCCTAGGTAAAGAGTGCAAGATTAAAGTGTAGTTTCTGTATTAATCCCCCACATGGGGTGAAATATAAACAGTACACAGGTTCAGCTGATATTCTCAGATCTAGACCCAGGCCTGGAAGCCAGGTCAGTGTTATACTGCCTTTAATCAGCAACAAAAGCCCCTATATGATCATAGAGAAAAAGCACTTCAGGATTCTCAGCATGCATCCCCCCCCCCTCTCTCTCTCTCTCAGCTGCCTTTATCCCTTCACCTCCTTCCCCTCTCCCATCTGCCTTGGCAGAAGTCCAGCTCAGGTGAGCTGGAGGCATTTCTGACTACTACCCCACAGGTCCAGGATCAGTGAATGCTGCTGCATCCCTCAGTAGGGGTGAACTCAGGGTTTCTCACAGTCCTTGCACATCCCCTCCATACTCATTAGCATTTCAAAGAGGACATTTTCATTCTTTGTGCATTGAAGTTTTAGATAAAACATACACACACTGCTATGCCATGAACAATCTCTTTCATGTACATGACCAACACCTTGCACTGAATGGGTTGAATATAAGAGAATTTTTTTTTTCATGCAACACGTTTCCACTGAATAAGTGAAGAGCTGCAAGAGAAAAACCTTTGAGTAACCTCGGGCATTGAGAGATACTTTACATATTTAGAGTCTGGCTGTGTTTGAGCTACACTGACTAAGGACAGACATTGTAATGATCGTAAAGAAGGAAGAGACATGCAGGGAAACTAAGATGCCAGTTACCGTAGAAAATGATCTCCAGTCCATACCAGCACTGCCAATGTACATGTGTTTCCTGTCTACTATCCAGAAGGATGAATGGAGTTGTCCCTTGGTCAGAGCAGTCATGTTTAGGTAATGCACTTCTGCACCTTTGGAGCAAGACAGTCAGTACTATGAATATGTTTCATTAATAGACAAAGGAAACTGGTAACTATAGAGATGTCACTACTCAAGACATGTCAATACCCTTTTCTTCTTCAAATACATTTTTTAGCAATGGTAGCCTACTCTTTTTTCATGGACGCAGACTTTTCCTTGTTAGCTGAGGAGTCATTAGGACTAGAACATCTCTTGCATTTGAGGTGATGATTGTCAAATTTGGACACACTTTTACTATAAGAGAAGAGCTGTTTTTTTGGTGCAGGGTTGATGGCAATCAGAGAATTGACACCAACCATGGCGAGACAGGAGCTTGAGTTCAGAGGAGTCTGTCAATCCACTGGCCACCTTCAGACTGACACTCTGACCATCAAGCTTCATCAGCCGCTGGAGTAAGAATCGACCCTGTGAATGACAACAGAAACAATGTGAGAGGCGCAGTGAGAGCCAAAACCAAGACACTGAACCTGTTCACTCAATGTATTATGGATTTAGGAGGGACCAGTGACTTATACAAATCCTTCTGTCTCACAAAATGAGCCAAAATATCATATTTTAGCTTTTTACAACAAAGCAAATGAAAAATTGTCTACAGTTATGTGAGTTTATTGGTCTTGCGTTCCTGTGCCTGACCTGCCTCCCTCAAAACAACAAAGCAACAGATGGATTTTAAATATGTCAGGTTTTATTTTAAAAGTAAAGGCAAGACACGCACCGGAAGAGTTTAAGTCCCAGTGTTCTAACAGATGAACGAGTTTAAAACTGGTTCTAGTGGATCCTCTGAAATGTTTTTTTTTTTTTTTGAAACTCACTGGCTCTTGCTGTCCTGTAGAGTTGACTTTTCATTCCTCAGACACGTTAGAAACAATCTTTCTAAGCTCAGGCAGTTAGGTCTGCAGAACCAAGGTTTGTCCCAAGTGTAATTTCCACCCAGCCGACATGCCAGGAGGAGTCATTAAGACAGACACATTCCCTTTTGCGCTAATGAATGGCATGTTTCAGGGGTGAAAACTAAGAACGAGGCTGTTCAAAGCCCATCAACCTCAACTGGTGTCACTCAACTCTCTGCACCAGCGGCAATACTCAGCTACAAAATGCTGGTTAGCTGCTAGGGATACTGAGGTACGGCCAGGTCTTTGTCTGTGGAGGAAAAGACCTTTAATGGCTGCAGAGAGAAGACTGAGTGTGTTTCTCATTTGATTTTATTGCCATAAGGGTAGTGGTTTGAAATCAAGTTAAGGGTAGAATGAGCAGCTTTACTGCTCATATACATCTGCTTGCATATAAAGCTATGATGAATGGTGGTTGAATGTAAAGGTTCAGGATGCGAGAGTACACACGCAATTCTTTTGCAGTGCTATTGTTTTCACATTTCATTGTTTTGTTCTATGCTGTAGTCCACATAATCGAACATATTGGTCTACTTGTTTTTAAAAGAGCTTGAAAGCCTCACATCAACAGAATGTGTTTACTACTACCATTACTACTACCAATACAACTATTGCTATGATCACCATTACTACTACTAGTATTGCCGTTACTGCTACTGCTACTGCTACTATTACTAACAACAGGTTGTGACTTGGTCGTATTTTCTACTCACTTGAGAACCATGGTTACCTGTTTGGCAGAGGGAAAGGTGTATTCATTTTCAGAAGAATTCAGAGACCATCGAGGTGACACAATCTCCACAGATCGCCTGGCCATGTCCAAGAGGCTATGAAGCCCAACACTGAGTGGAATGGAATTGTCCTGGGGAATGGAGACATCCTCTGGAATATTCTCCACCAGCACTACCCTATGGAAACAAAGATTTTTCACATCATCAACAGTGGCTGACTATATATATGGACATCCTTAACTAAATGACTACATGTCACTGAATTGACTACATGTTGACAATGTTTAAGCATAACCATACATTTTGTGCTCATTAGAACATTCTCTTAATTTGAGATATGTGAGACCACGTCACATTCTCTCAAAAAAGTGTTCTCAGAACCTCCATACACTGCACGTGCTCATACCCGTTGTACTAATTCATAGCCATTAAGCTGATTCATTTATTGATATTTCCTTGAGTGAGTCCAAAGAATTGGCTGACAATGATGGAATAACACAAGCCTTTTAGCTGTACTCTTCCAAACACACGGCCAGTCAATATTCAACCAGACCGCCTTAAGCTTTATCTTACCAGCTCATTGATTCAGAGCAATCCAGAGGCGCGTTTGGATTTGTCATGTCTAGAAAAAGCTCGATACTGAGGAAAAGCACAGTAAATCATATACAGCAGTAATGGAAGGACTCAAGCACAGAGTGAACACACCTATCAATTCACAGTTTGCCTGGTTGATTCAGCAAATAGATTCAATTTAACCATAGCTGAGAGAAAAGGAAACAGGATTGCAATTTGAGACAAAAATATACTATGGAAACAAACAGCACAAATAAGATGAACAACCATATTTCTGTTAAAGTAAAACTAAAAACACATTTTCATTTTTCCTCTTAAAGAAGGTGCACCCCGGAGTTTGTAATGAAATGAAATGAAATGAAATATTGTACTGCATTCGAGGATAGAGAGAGCATAACACATATGCAATAAATCTTACACAGGGAAGTTTTTGATCAATCAAAAACTATGTAATTTAATAGCTCTGACAAAACAGCATTAAATAACACATGAAAAGAGAGCAGAAAGTTGCTGAAGTCAAAAGGTTTTATATGTGATGTGATTACTATGATGCACTGTGTCCTTTAAAGGATGGATGGATTCACTGGTATTTTAGATGCCTCTCCATGATAAACGCTGAATAGGTGAAAAGGTTTGAAGCTAGAGATTTGTTCTTTATTTTTAGCTCAGGACAGTGACTCTTCTTTTGTTTCGTTTTGCTTTGTTTTGTTTTTGAGCAGAGTGTCTTTTATGCTTGGTAATTTAAAATTCTGAGAATAGAGTTTTGAGAGACATACAAATAATGAGCAACTTCAGATGCTGTCATCAGTCATAATTCCATTACATTCCAGAACGTGTCCTACATACTAAGTTCTACACTTCTTTGTACATTCCCATATATCCATATGACCTTGTGTAATCAGTTATGCCCTGCTAGACTTGTAGAGGTGTCCTATGATCTAATTACCTTTGAGCTTCACAAATCAATTTTAGCCAGCATAGCTCTGAAGAGAACTGGTATGATGCTAAAGACAGCATTTTCTCTGCCTGTTACCACACAGGCCAATGCCTTCAATGTTTTTTGCTTTGGTCTAGCACTGACACAGCTAATGTGTCTCATTAAGTGATCATCATGTTCCTTATTAAATAAATTAGACATGGGCAAACAATGTTCAACACCTTGGTCCTTATAGAAATCCACTGAAAAACATTTCCTCAAATGATCAAGGCATATTAACTCTACTTTGAGCTGAGCTGAGCTTTCACGTATGAAATCTTCAATAAACATTGTTGTGTTTATTTTGCAATATACCCTATAAACTACTGCAATATCACCTGACAAACTTAATTACTAAAATAATAAACTTAAATACAAACTGATGATTTAAACCTGATGCCTAGGTCTATAAATTTGTTTTAAAGGCAGAAACTGATTGAAATCATGGAGCCCTGGGCATGTTTCCTGTTATATGATGGAGGTACAGAATCTAATGTAAGCTGTATGGAGACATTTTCTGGCACCAGCTCTTCCAGCAATTTCCCTCTGGGGAATGGTAGTGCACACAGGCTGAGACAAACACGCAAAAAACAAGAAAGATGCATAAGACAGAGCGAAATAGGCTCACTGTAAGACTGAGTTAAACCACCTAGTGTGAGAGAATTTTTATTTAAAAAAAAAAAAAAGAGATGAGAAACTGATATGTAGACTGCCTGTAACATAGGACCCAAAGATGGCTTTTAAATGCCAAGCCGTCAGGACATTGCCCAGTATTCAGTTACAAGCTTGACCATTAAACAGCTTTCAATCGATATTTCTCTTCTTCACTGATATTCCAAACCATACAATCGGGCATGTACAGCAATGCACAATTATGACTACATCTGCAATTTAAGCAAAAGTATGTCAGAGATACCATAATCATTCTCGGGTGAGTGAAACACTAGATTGTAACAACTTTCACGTAATCCGTCTCCAGTAGAATCATGCAGAAATGCCTGATACAAACTGACATCTTTTTGTATAATCATTTCAGTGATGGTATGATCTTCACTTGGGTAACCGTCAGTAAATTTCTTCCTGAAGAGGAATATGCTTTAAATGGATGAAACGTGAAAGCAGAACAACTGCTCAGATCAGAGATGCAGCATTATAAGGTTTGTGTGACCTGGATTTTAACTGATAGCCCTGGAAGCAAATAAAGGCTTTGAAAAATGGATTATGTCAGTCTGTCTTGGATCAGAAGCAGGTGGACGGGTAGCTGGTCTACATATTAATGTGAAACCATCATTGAAAATCTGATCTTGTGGCCTCGTTTAGACTCACAGACGCAACAGTGGCCATCAAAGGCTGACATTCTGCTGTGTATTCTTTCAGTGAGAGCTGCCAGATGATATCCAAACGGGGATATGATAGTGGAATGTATCAACAACACCAACTGCACTGACAGACGATGATGTCACTGCAGGAGCCAGCAGGACGGGACAGTTGAAGACACATCTAGATATAACAGTCCTGTTCAACGATGAACCAACCTGCTGACAGACTGCATGGGGCCCGAGGACAGAATGCAACTCTCCCTCATTAAAAGTTCCCTTGAAACCTATTTCATCTCATAGCCGGGAAAGCATCCGAGAGAGAACAACTGCTTCATCTCAGACCCATAATCTGCTTCTGTTAGCGGTTTTCAGTAACACCTAACTTGTTCTTGACAGCTGAAAATGATTATCATTGATAGCAGTTTAATTCTAGATAGTGAAAAAGCCTATGAGGTACTTCATGAGTCATGTAGTTTTTCAAGAGGACAAAATATGTAGCAGTAGGGCAAGCTAGTATACAAGAGTTATTAATTTGGATTTATTTGGTGGATAAAGAGGTGTATCACGCAAGCATGACCTTAACTAGGGTCCAAAGAAACCCAGGTTTAATAAATTGCACCATAAGCCTAACCTTACTGTAACTCTGGGGTAGTTAGTGTCATCTGGCTTAGCTCAGTATAATCAGAGCAGGCACCCTAAATCAAATAACTGTCAAACTCTAACCAGATGTTGATAGTGTAGCTCTTAGTAACACATAAAAACAGTGTGAACAGCAAAAGGAGAGTATTGGGCTACAAGAGGTCTAACGTGGTGTTATAAAAGATTAAAATCTAAAATATCAATGATGCCATGCTAAATGTCATACGACTTCAATACAAAGTTCGGCGTATATCAAACACTGAGGAAATAGTAAAACTTATACAGAAGATAAAGGTCTGCCTGCTCCTTTGAGGGGAGATTTTCTAATTGGATTTTAGGTCTGGGAAATGGATTGATTTTCCTTTAGAGCCTCAGACTCTAGCTGTCCTCATACAATCTATTCATGTGTCTGCAGTCAAGTTCGTTTCCGTAGAAACCGCAAGTCCTGAGATCTTTCACCAGGGACATCATTTTCAAAGTTCAAAACTATTCTGTATGCCTTTTGTGAATCACCAAGCACCAACTGAAAATTATTGCATAGAATACCAATTCACCACCAAATCTACATGAAGTCTCACCACGCACCATAAAAATAATTTTCTGTACATACTCCTAGGTCCATCTTTCCATCTTTCCACTGTAATGGTTTACACAAGAAAATGGAATGTATTGTGTATTTACAGTCAATAAAAAGGATTTTGTTACACCTGCACAATAGCATTAATGCATACAAATTCTAATACAAAATCAACAGAAACTCCCTCTCTTGTTGCGCAGATGTATAAATTCAAAGTCTTGGATGCAGCCCAAAAATAAATAAATAAATGAAAGGGGCCAGCTTAAACCTGCTTGTTTGTTGCTTTGTGTGAAGTTATCATCTCAATTTTGTGGAAATGGCGTGATCAAAGCTAACCTTGATGACAAGAAGAAAGGAACCCAGCAGAAGCCTAATCTCTCTGACTTGCACTGTCAACCAAACAGCCTTTCTTTTACTCTCTGGAGAGAGAGGGGAGAAACATCTGTGCCAGTTCTCCACACTGATCTGATGCCAGGAGAGTAAATGTACCCATTCACCACAGAATTGAAAATGGGCTTCAATATGGCCTGTGGGGCCCCTCACACAAAGAAAAATCAATTTCAACTTTAAAAGTTCGAAATTACATTTTTGACACTTATTGGGAGGAAATGGAGAGAAAAGTGCTCCGGAGGGCAGAGGGAAAATGTGAAGAGACAGTCTGTGGAATGTGCTGGTAAAGAGTTACAAGAGGCAGTGCTTAAAACAGAGAGGAGAATGAGGATCTGATGTAATCAAGATCACTGCATCCAGACAGCCAATCTAGCCTCTTCTCTGAGAATGTTCACTGACAGCCAAGTAGCAGCTGCAGGCTGATTCTCACTGCTACATTTGCTACATCATAATGATGATACTTCACTGGGTAGGAGAGATATGCAATATTTAATCAAGATACTTGCTATGGTAATAAAGCACATAATGATTTGTAAAGTAACCTAATTATGCCCATTGGATGGTGAATTTGAGACATAATGGTGGAGTGTGCTATTACAGAACTAGTCATTGAGAACATAGAGGTCAAAGTTGCATCATCATGACTGGTTGAAGTGATAAAAAAAACAAGATGAAAATAGAAGTCAGATATCTCTAATTTGTTTCAACACTTGAATAACACATTTTGAATGAGTTGCAAATCCATAGTAGTGCACCTGAAATATGAATGACGTTAACATGAGTGAGCCTGGGAGGTGCATGGTCTCTTCTGCTGGTCTAATGATATTTCCGTTGTTTTGGGAGCTCTTACCGGCACTCCTTGCTACAGTTGTCCTCCGTGATGCCATCCTCATCCTCTCCCCACACATCCACTGCTGAGAATATCAAAGCGACCAGGACAGCAAAACAGCACACCAGGGCAAAGATCACAATGCATTTCTGCTGAGACTGCATGAAAAAGAAGAGAGAAAGAGAAAAAAACATTGATTCTTAGTTATTTTTATTCACTGAAGGTTGCCAAAGAGCAACTATTGTTCCCAGAGGTTTTCAAGATTTATTGAACAGCATGGCGAATCAAATTGTTGCCGTAATTACCTAAGGGTTTATTCACTAGCATAAACATCTATGAGTGCATGCTTCTTTTGTTTCAGGGGATGCATTGTATGAGGTGTCTGACCAGAGGTTAATGTTCTTTCAGATATTATTGATCAGATTTGGAGTGAATTTAGACAGTTTCCATATGGTGGTAAAGTGGTCCTTGAATCATTAATGGACAGAACAGAAATTGTTGCTAAATGAAGGAAGGGGGCTGGAACAGATGGATTGTGGTGGAGATGAAGCTTTATGTTCAATAAACTCCAGCCCACACCGATTCATAGCAAATGACTGAATACCACAAATAAAATAAGCAAACTAATGAATATTTAATGTTTTTTAATCTGTCAAAGAAATGTGGCTATTTCTTGATGGAATATATTTCCAAAGGAGAGATGAATGTCCTACTACTATTTTGTCACGTATATGATTAGTTCTCAGTTTCAGGAGTAAGACCTTCTAAAGATCACCCAACAATAAATATCTTTTTTCATTTGCGTAAATTCTGCATTTATAGTTGAATAACATATCTTGTACTCTCCCAGGTGCTCATACATTCTAATGACAGGGCATTGAGGATTACAAGTGGTGAAATACAAACAAGAGTACAGTTTTTGGTTGGCACAAAATAGATCACAGAAATAATGCATGTACAGCTAAATTTCAAAGATGCAAGTACAGTTACTTTATCCAAACAGAGTAAGATACTTAATGTCTTAGATTCACCAGAGAGCAAGAAAGTCCAACAAGTTTGTGGCATTAAATCAGTAGATTATATATCCCACAATGCAGTGCAGTGAAGCTCAAATGACATTTTAATGTAAACAGAGCCCCTAAAGTATAAAGTGTTTATTTACAATACACAGAGAGACGGTCAGGTGATGGGCAACACCAAACTTGAGTCTCTGCCAGCTTTGTGTGAGGCAGAAGTCCAGAATCAATAGCCCCTAAGCAATAAAACTCTGAGAGGTAGAAGGTCCAACAAAGCTCGACCCCTGATTACAACGATTATGAGCCAGAATATCCAGTCTTAAGCATCCTGGCGTTTTGTACACAACCTCCAGTTCCTCAGTTAAAACAAAACAAACAAAAAAACCCCAACAACTAAGCGCTCTAACCTGGGATTAGAACCGGATCATTAAAAGAACCTCCTAATTCTGCAAACCAAACACTACACTGCAGTGCCTTATGTCAATACAGATCCACTTCTAGATATGTCACATCTTCGAAACCACAGCTTGCTGACTTACAGCAGGGGGACAGTCCTCTGAGCAGCTTGAAGAGACTGTCTCAAAGCTTTTAAGTCGCTGTCTCTTTGAAGAAGCCGACCAGAACGTGGCACTTGGCGGCATTCCCATGAGGGGGACGCAAGTAAATGGAAAGTTTGTGAAATAGAACACAAAACTATGCTCAGGAAAAGGATGTTGGACCTGTCTGGTGGTGTCATTTTTGACAGCAGTGCTGTCTTTCCATGAAATGTTTAACATCTGTCGTTGAGCTTGTTTACATTAAAGGGGTTACAATTCTAATTCCCTGTTTATTTAAAGATGGTCTGTTAATGCCACATTTCCTCACTGCTGCACAGCTAGTACAAACGACCCCGAGACTCTGAGGTCAATATGAGATCTTTTTCACAATCTGAATTAAGCAACATAGCTTTGTGGAATTAATGCCCTTTTCACAGTCCTTCAGTCCAGGCGAACAGAAAACAGCAACTCAGATAGGTTATTACATCAGGTGTGTTTGATTGCCTTTGGCCATATCCATCGTGTCTTGTGCATGAAAATTCACAAGAAATATTGAACAACAACAACAACACAATTGTGATTTGTTTGTCTACCAACAAAAAGAGGCAGAAAAACCACAAAACCCTGAATATATAACTCATAAACCAACGGTGTAGTTCAAGTTTAATGGTGCAGGATAAAATATGTTTGTCAGCAGACACAGGTATGTAGTCTTCAAAAACTGGAAAAAGGAAGGAGAATGTCTCTTTCCTGCTGCAGGGATACAGTAAACATTTGGCTGAATGATAGTCTTATGCTATAGATTAAAGACATTTCTAAAATTACCAGTTTAGTATGGGCAGGGCTGGGTAAGATTACTTTGAAATGTAGTCAGTTAATGAATACAAATTACATTGTAAATTTTTGTAATTAGTAACGTAATCCACTGGATTACAAAAAAATGTAATCTAGTCTGAATACTTTTGGATTACTTTTGGATTACTTTGAAATCAAACAATGAAAATAATGCACCTTATACTAAAAAAAAAAAAAAATGGACGCAGCCACAAAAATTTGAGTTCCACAAATATTCTTTTTTCTCTTTAAACATCTCAAGAGATTTTCAGTGCAAATAAAATGCATTTTGTATATTCAGCATTTACAGTTGGTCAAATTAAACAGTACTGGCACAAACTACAGGTATACTGTGTGTGTGTTCTCCAATGTGTGGGATGCTGTTTCTTTTTGCTGCTGTTTCTTAATCAAAGGCCACATTGAGGACTTTGCTCTTATAACGCAAGAGGAATGCTTACTCAAAATGTTCATCTTCCATTTTCAATGTAAATAAAAAGGAATAAAAACTCCATTATCCATAAATCATCTTTAAAAACAAAAACAAATATTAGGTTGGTCACCATTAACAAAACTGGCAACCTGGCACCCTGAGAGGAGTAACTCTGATGTACAGTAGAACATATTTGGCATTTAGAATTGGTCAAATCAAATTACCTACAAATTACTTACAAAAACATGCTGGCATAAATGTCCACAGGTGTACTGTATTGTTTCTTTTAAGTTTTTGTTGCTGATGTTTTCTAATCAAAGGACACAGGAAGGAGTTTGAAATTGTAATGCAAAAGGAGCACTTACTCAAAATGTTCATTTTAATTTTAAAATTGCCATATTTAAAGATGTAATACAAATGTAATCAAGTAATCTTTGACAATGTAACTACAATCTAATTGCACATTTTTTCAAATGTAATCTGGGCTGATTATAGTTACTTATTTTTTGGTAATCTGATTACGTAACCCGTTACTGCTCAACCACGAGTATGGATTTTGGAAATATTGATATAAAGAAAAATGCACATATATGCTATCAATATCAGCTCTGGACTGTGCAACCCTTGGAAAAAAACCCTTTTTTTAGTACTTCTTTGAACACCATCTGACCAAAATAGATATAAAACTCTACAGTAAGCATTAATATTACGTTGCACTAAAGAACAATTCTGCATTAGTGCTATTAATGGTACCATATCAAATCACTGGTTTTAGAACTATCAATGTATAAATACACTATCTATGCTAAAAAAAAAGGTAATATCATATCTTATGGTTATATCTGAGAAACTTTACAGTGAACGAGAAGAACAACAGGGCATGGAATATGAGGCAAAAAAATTTAATAACCTGTACAAGTGTAACTGGCAGCAAGACAGAGGAGAACTTCAAAAAGAACTTTGACTCAGCATTTTCTGAATTTAGACCTTTCTAGTCATGGGATTTCATTTTCCATTACAATACAGGCTTGATTTGAAAACAGCCAAGTACCTGTCTGCCGCTGTAGACTATGTCTACAGACCAATGCCTCGTCATTTCTCTTTGCCTCTTTTTTATTAGATGCCAGGGTAAGTCTGATTGCAACTGAAAATGAATGTATACTGGTGTTACTAATCAATAAATATGTCCACAAGGTATTGTCTCATTATCTTCTCACCACGATTTTCCAAATCTGCTGACCTGGTGCAAAAGGAAAATGAACAGTCTTTTGACTTTGCTGGGGAAAACTAATACTCTGAAGTTTGTCAAACTGGGAGAGAAAAGACTGGTATAGCATCTCCGCAGCACTTCTCATTTGTAACAGCATAATTCCACACAATGACAGCATGACAGAAAACAGATGCACACCAGACGGTCTATCCACCCAACACAGTTATGAGTTCATTGCCCCTGAAAGATTTCAGCAACTGCCTGTGGGCCAGAACTGATGTGCTTCTACTCGAAATGAAATACAGTAACATACAATAACATGTCCGGTGGTCGAAAGAAAAACTGAAGGTATTATGCAAAGCTTTAACAACTGTAACCACTGTATTCATACGGTAAAACTTTATGCACAGTCTGGCCATTGTATAGGTATGTGTGTTCAATGCAAACAGCAAGGAACACTTTACACAAGTTTAGACTCATACCATAATAGCAAGACATGATTGATGATGGTTATCAAGGCAAAAAAAAAAAGAAGGGGGGAGGGGGGAGGGGGTGCTGCCTGATTCTGAGACAGAAGCTGCTAATTTACAATGGGGGCCAGAGGTCTTTGCAATTTGCAAAATACATTCACAAGCTTGGTGAAAGGTCCTTGTCACCAAAAAAGGGGTCAAATTGTCTCCGTCTTCTATGTACAATATTATCCTGCTGCATAGAATCAGCGATTCAAAATGTAGCACTTCGGTGTTCATTTAGAATTCTTCGGTGTTCATACAGAATTGGAACCAAGGAATGGTTAGTCTCTTTTCACACCTCAGTATGACCAGCCAGCCAGATACGTTTATTCTGCTGCATATATTTAATCCTGTGTTGGTTCTAATCTGTGGTATTGGATTTCATTAGCTACCTGATTCATCACCAAAGCCACCCAAGTGAACAAACCATATTGTAATTATAATTTACAGTACAGTGAGGGCTTAGTTCCTAAACAGATGGGAAATAAATATAATAAAAAAGTACAAAGGGATGCAGTCAAAAAGATGAAAAGAATTGTGGCAGTGTTTCGCTGAATTTTATGATGTGCATTAAACTGTCACAGTGTTTCATGTCTGGCAAAAAAGACCCTGTAATATCTGTAATATATCAGGTAAATTTATCTCAGAGCGAATATTCCAGATTTTGACAGTTTTCCTCTTATGAGAGATATACTACTGAGAATGACTGTAAGTTATGTTGTCACTTTCTGGTGGCACTCTGACATTATACGACTCTTACCTTTGTCATCCTGATGTTTCACAAACCTGCAGCTCCTAGTGGGTGGCACAGTTTGAGTCTGATTAGCTAGAAGAGGTGTAATGTGGTTCGCTTCATGAAATGAGACATGCCAAAGAGAGATATTGGCTAAATTTACCATAAGAACAAACAAATGCATCATTGAGCTTTTAGACCGCTGGCTGATGTAAGGATACCAACACCCAAAAAACCCCCAATTAAAATAGGTCAAGACAGACACGAAACTTAAAATCACTATTTGTGTAAACATACACATCATTTAAAAAGTAAACACAGGCACCATTTGAAGTTACAGACTTGAATATCACAAAGGAAGCTTAAAGCATTTCTGAAAATGTTACGATAAATGGAAGCCAGGACATCTTCTAGCTACTGACTCAAAAATAGCTTGGTAATACAATAGCCTAGTGTTAAGTTGATCCTCTGTGGGTTTGATTCAGGGCTAAATCCGCTTCCTGAATAATGTTTCAAGATATCCAACTCATCCTCTTGACAAGTACAAATGCCTCTCTCTAAAGGCAACTTGTGCTGAAAGCTAGATTACAGTCTTCCACAGGGAGACAAGACAAACATTCTGTTTATTCATAAACAAAAGACCATTCTCTCTATATTTTTATAGCTAGTTACAATACCTGCTTGTCAGAAACTAAAGCTAGACTGTGAATTGTTATAAAATTTTGTCGTTGCCTAACAAAGAGCACAGGAGAAAGAATGATATAAGCAAATCTTCCTGCACCTGATCATTACACTTGCTTTACCAATGATTTAGCCTCTTGGCCCCTCCATAGATATAATGTCCCACTATTAATTGGGCTCAATTACTTACAAGTGTGGCCATTGTGAAAATACAATGAGATTTTTAATCTAAAAAGCTCCTCAACAATTCTGTAAGTGATGTTGTCTCGTAGATTAGTATCAGCCACCACGAAGGTTTCTTCATCTCCATAAATAAGGTAACGCCTGTTGCGCTAACAAAGCCTCAGTGATTCATAAACATGAAACTTGGGAAGCCCTTTATCTGTTTAGATGATCTTTCCATTCACTCTCATCCTCACAGGTGTTTGAGACCCTGACACATTCACCAGTGCCCGGTTCCCGCACACACATGGCATTTGGAAGGTAGATTTGTTGATTCCTTGCAGGACAGTCGTTGAGTCAGACATAAAGAGTGGTTCTGTTCTGCTCATCGTCACAACAGAAAGGCAACAAAATGAACAACGCTTTTGATCTCCGAAGCAGACTACACAGTCGCACCCGCTCACAGCTTGGCTGCACCTCTCGACTTTTCCACTCTCCTTCATGCTTCACAGTAAAAACAATGACTGTTTAAATCATAAGTACGGCACAATAAATCATTCATTATGGCATAATTCAGATCCACTTCATAAGGGCATATATTAGACATGACACCAGCAAGTTGCGATTTCCCAGGTTCGAGCAGCACTGTGCTTGTTCCAACACAGTACCTATTACCAGATACCCTGAACTCTTCCAACCCATTAACACATTGTCTGTGGTTCTTTTGACTTTGCTGATGTTGAATCAGAAGTGATCAATGACTTTGCATCAGGGGAGAGGACATGAGGCACAGGGTGTTCATCACAAAGAAGTAAGACAGCGCAGTGGTGATTTGGCCAAATGCCAGGTCTGTCGGTTTGTATCAGAGGTTGTGGTTGTACAGCTTTATCAATCAATGAAACATCTGCCATCAACTACAGCTACAGCCGAAGAACAGAATTAGGTGTCACGGATCAAATCAAAATCTATTAGTTTGATGCTGGGTATGTTGGACCGTATACCAGAATGAGGGGGGAGGGAATCTTATAGAACAGCTCAATTAAATGAAGCGAAGGATCTCACAAGTCAACAACCTTCATAGAGGATTTATGTGGATTTTTATTGGGAAAAGTAGAGCTACACACTGAAATGAAAAAAACAAAACAAAACAAAACAAAAACCCTGTTCATTCTTTTTTTTTTCCACCTTGCCTCTTCAGGGTCTAGTGGTTTCAATGCACGACACAAAATTTAGAGAGAATCCACAGCTGATACCATGGTTTGTGAAATTGCTTTGCAAATCAGAATTGACTCGTCCAGTGACAATACAATATCTCTGATGTAACCCAGAGGCAATAGAAGGCTCAGTTCCAATAAATAGAAGAGTCTAAAATATTTGGAGGAAACGTTCGTCAATTTCCAATCAGCAGGGGACTCTAGACTTACTGCTGTTTATTCGTTCCATCTGGAATCAGTCCCCAAAGGTTAGTGCTGATTGTTTAGAGTCCCTGTTGGCACAATTCATCACTCTTCTCAAATCCTAGGTGTCATGTTTTCACAGAACATGGATGCAGGCTTGGTTTCTGAGAAGCAATTTACAATATCAATTTAAACATGTTACAAGTGATATATTGTCTGCCATACTGGTAAGGTCAACATGTAATTTATGTGTCTGAGTAGCTTGGCATGAACCAGTCAAGGCTGACTCAAGATGTGGTCCAATGGGAGACGCTTTTAGTAAATTACATTACTTCTTCTGTTAGTCTGATTCAGGAAGAAACTTGAGCTGGCCTGAGTACTCACAGCCTTTGATAAACGTGCATTGAATAATATATCGAACAAGATTTTTGAGCTATCATTTCTATTAAATAAACTTCTTCTATAGGCATTCAGATACCTTATCGGATTGTCTAACAGCATACTAAAATCCAGTGAAGATCCATATCCATGTGTAGACCCAGTAAACAACAACTCTTCTTAATTAAACATTACACATTATGGAAGCCATCAGAGTACATTTCAGTCTTTCTTTCTTTCTTTCTTTCTTTCTTTCTTTCTTTCTTTCTTTCTTTCTTTCAAACAGCTAGTCACTGTAGTTACTCTAGTGAGAAAGACAATTTCCATGACCTTTCTAACTGCTTCGGTGACAGACGATCTTAGCTAACATTTGGCTGGGGCAACAGGGTTTCTCTGCTCTTTCATGAGAATGAAAAAAGCTTTAAACAGCACAGACTGCAAGGCCTTTTACTCCCTATGGAGAATCCATATTTTCAAGTATAAATGAATCACTTATGTGCTGTCATAAATTCTCAGTGGCCTGTCAGAGATGCATGCAATACAGAGATGGATAGTATTTATAACCAGGTCAACACAGCAAGGTAGAAACATGCACTATTTAAAGTAGTATACATTTAGAATCGATTCCTCCTGATTTTCAGACGGGGTATTTTTCACCGTTTGGTCGCTGGACCAAGAAAGACAGGAGCCTGCGTCTGTCTCCGAGCACTGATTATTGATCGTGGCCCGGACCTCTTTTGATCAATATGTCAATTAAACCTCCATTAGAGTGACATGGGAGCCAGGGCTCCAGACTATTTCTCATGGGAGAGAAACCTGGGCTATTCTTTCCTACAGCAGACTACCGCTTCCCTGGGAGATTTCTGCTCAAGCTTTCTCCTATCGGAGAGTCACTGGCGTGGAACGCGGAGGAAGACTTGTCAGAATGGCCTGAGCACCAATCCCCCTGCCTTACAAAGACAGGACCGATTCATAGGTCATGCATTTTGACCAGTCTCCTGCTCTCTGTCAAAACAGAGTGGTCTGAATCGTATCGTATGACAACACTTTGCTGTCATGGCTCATGTTAAGAAGACCATCCTTAAGTCCTAGCAACGCACTCCTTTTTTTTTTTTTTTTTTTTTTGCTTACAAATGCAATATATATGTGTTCTTCCTGTCTTTGCCCTCACTGTATATCTCTTCAAGTATTGTGTTGCAACCAGCATGTCAGTCTCAGCCATGTGCTAACAGATTTAGTTAGTGTGGATTCAGCAGCTTCACTGAACCGCCAGACACAAACCCAGGCCCTGTCTGATCTGTTTGATCTGTTCTCACTTGCCCTGGAAGAAATAAATGCTCGACACATGCTGATCTTCACTGTTCAGTAACTAAGAGATGTCATCAAAAGGAGGTTTTACTGCCAGACAGTCCAAAAGTAATAACTCTACTGTTTACTGCAGCTCCTGAATGGAAACTGAAAGTTGGTTCACTTTGGTATTTCAGTCTAAGTCAAGGTTGTTGTTTTTGTTTTTGGGGGGAAAACTTGCATTCAGCAGATTGCAAAGCCTGGGGTTCAAAGAATACCTTTTAACAAGAGCTTTACCTTAGATTCCAAAATGATGAATCGCTATCTATAACCAAGGTCTTACGGTTCAGTGATCTGTCTGATGAGGATACAATATATAATACGTGGTTGGAAAATATGAACAATTTCAGTGCATTTCATAGGAAAATACATAAAACGAGGTTTAAACCAAAGAATTGAACCCTGGCTATTTTACTAGATTCTGTCTTTATATTTGGTTTAACTGACCCAGACCACAGACTACCTTTGGGAGAGGAGAACAGATCTCAGGAACAGGAGGTAAAATGTAACATGTCTCCTCTTTGCTGTTCATTTTCTTAAACAGTTACCATGATTCAATCTAGGAAAGGACCAAACCTCATAGCCTGTGTCCTGTCAAGGCCTGATTGACTGACCTGGCATCTTTCTACCATTAAGACTGACAGTGATGCAGTTGCTAAACTTGGCCTTGTCTACCACAGGAAACAGGAGGCCTGATCTTGACAGCACATGCGCTAATGAGCTGGCAAATGTTACAGTGACCTACAATTCCTGTCAATCCCTCACAGACTGGACCAAAGAGTTGTCAAACTGAACATGAAGCTTACTGACCAATACGCTATGCAAGTACAGCAATAGAAATGCCCTATTAGTAATTATGTGTTGACTGCAAAATTATACAAGGAAAGAAAACATTTGTAATTAAACAAGAAAAAAAAGACAATGTGCTTGAGTGATAGCTTAATTTCTAACTGCAGTAAAATGACATGGCAGTTGATTAGTTTCCTTGTCTGGAAAATGACTCTCATGTGATTAGAATAAGGGCAGCTGCTCTCATTTTATTCCTGTAATGCTTTCATATGCAAGAGGCATTGTAATTGTCTGAGAGCACTGTGTGTGCGCAAGAATGTACATGCATGCATACAGAATAGGTTTAATATTTCAGTCCTTTGTCTAAGCAAGATCATCATCACAAATGTAATCTGCAGCCTATAATGAACATCTGATCTCCAAACACAAAGTTTTGAAACCCTCAACTCCCTGATGTATACGCCGTTGTTTCTGAATGCAGATCCATTATACGTGTCTTCGTTAATGTACACCTCTGTGAACTTGATTGAAAAAAGATTCATAGAAGAGACAGAGACAGTTTATCACGAACCCAAGCCTATTACTCAATTACACATACAACTGTTTATGAAGAAGAATCCTACTTTCATAGTGATGTAAAATGAATTTTAAACCAGGACAAGACACCGTATCATTAGACAAGGTAATAAATAATAGCGCTTGTTCCACAGTGTTTTGACCAATTAAAAATCCCATGCTTTGAAGGCAAATGTCCGGGGAACAAATAGATAATTAAAACTCAGGGATAATTAATGTCCTTATAAAACAGGGAGTACACAAGATATCTCAGATATCATTATCTTCCCAGCACCTTCATTTGATCTGTCCATGTAAGTAGCAGCTCCAGGGTGGATGATAAATGGTTGGACCAAGCCCTTAAAACAGTAATGTTAAGTTCTTTTCACTGTGCAGGTCTATAAGTTGCTAAGTGAGAGTATATTGCCTGTTTGCTTTGGGACACAGTAACCTCAGCAGTTCTGACAGTGACTGATTCTGAACTATGTTGTCCATATGTTCTGAGGTTCTGCTTTATGTGTGTGCAGCCGAGAGCAGCCTGACCTCCTGTCCTGGGAAAGGAAGATTGCTGGCGCATTGCTGTACACATTCACAAACTCTGTGGGAATCTGCTTGCAAACTTTCCCTTACTGTAGCTCTAAATAGACAACTAAACTATGTCATAGATTATGTCAGAGTTACACAAGGATTTCTAACAAAGCAATATGTCAAATGATATGTTGAGAAAAGTTTCACCGTGAAAACTAAGGAGTATAGTGGGATAAAAAAGAAAAAAGAAAGTTTCTCCACATAAATATATAAAATCTAATTGGACTGATGTCAGTAAAGTTAAACATGTGCTGAAATCGTACAGTCACGAACATGCAGTATGTGGTAACGTCCTACTAGCATCACAATAGCGTGATACTCAGTCTGGGGACTTGTGTCTTAGCAAAAGGGACTGTAAAGGAACACTATTAGTGTTCCAGCTATTTCTGCATAAGCCATAAACCTTATCCATAAACAAAGACACAGACACTATTAACCTTCCAGCTACTTCTACATAAACCTTATCCATAAACAAAGACACAGACACAAGCATTAAAACACCGCAACAAGGAGAGCCTGCGTGCTAATTCATCACAACTAGTGTTCTACTGGTGTTAAATTGTCCACAAAGAATGTTATATGCAGTATACGCTGCCATAAAAACCCTTTAGTTTGACATCAGGCATTTCTGTGCCTTAGTCACAAGCTGACTGTGTCTGTTCCGAGAGTTGTTTTGTGTCAGCGAGAGACAGGACTTCTCTTCTCAGGGACACGTATTTGTCAGTGTCATGTTCTATATCAACCTCTGGTGGCAGTTTTGAGCTGTGAGACTGAAAGAGTGACAAGAGTTCTAAGTGCTGCTCTTTGCACCCTCCATTCCCTGAGTGAGCATCTTTATATAAAACACAGGACGTCCAAAATGTTCCCCCGACTCCAGGCTTTAAATGAAAAAAAATTTTGAAATGAAAACAAAAGTCAACAACAACAACAACAACAACAAAAAACCAAAATCTAAAATCTAGAACAAAGCATCATCATTAATCTTCATCAGCATGTTCTATCTATGGAGCTATCCATCATAGCACTCACTGTTCCCCAGCCTGTTTTCATGCTTCTCACACCTCAGTCAAAATGTCAACTCCTAAACACCAGACACTGCCAAGGTGTAGCAGTTCATTAAACATTTTCACTCATCTTTTTTTTATGCCTAATGGCAGAATTACATGCTAAATTAAACTATTTGGATGTTATTTGAATTTCACAAGAACAAACATGAGTAAGTTGTGTGTGTGTGCAGTGATGAAATATATCTGTCGAGTGCACACTGACTTTTTAAAACACATCCTCGAGTTTCAAAACTCCAAGGGAGCACAGCCCGTATATGTAATCATAATCAAAATAATAATGGACATGCCCTATTTACTGACTGTGCAAAAAGATGCCAGTGTCAGTGTTCATGCTGATGGCAGGTGAAACAGAGAGTTGTAACTGAAAGATGTTGGCGAGGCATGCCTAAACCATGTTGGCAAACTCAGAGTGAGTGAATCTCACCTTCATGTTGCAGTCCTGTATCAGTAGCCTAGACTGTGCCTCATTTGTCCCAGAGAATCTGTTTGTTAGCAGAGAGAAAAGAGAGTCCCCTCACACACTGTTACTTTGCTCTGGCTCCTGGCTGCCGGCTCTTAGACATTGGAAGGAATCCAAGTGAAGAGTGTGATGCACAGTTTTGTAACAGGAAGCTATAACATTCTGGCATTATGATATCTGTCTCTCTGTGTCTGTATCTCTCTCTCTCTCTGTCTTTCTCTTTCTGATAACAGCTATAACTCCACCCTATGGTGTTGGGCAGAGAGAATGCAGAGTGAGTGAGAGAAACAGGGAGAGATTACAGTTGTTCCATCCCTCCGAAGATCACAGGACACGCCTCCCCAATCCATTCTGTCCAATATCATGCATTCCTGACTTTAGCCCCTCCCCCGTAGACGACCACCCCAGTGACTGTAGCAGAGAGAAGCTCCAGCCAGTGGTATTCAAGACTACTGTGTATGAGTTAGGCTTGCCAAAAGCCTCCCGTACTCTCACTCCACTACATACACTCACGCACTTTTACTCTCTCTCTCTGACACATGCACACTCATAGACACACACACATGCACGCCGCACACACACACACACACGCACGCACGCACAGACACACACGTTGCTAACCACAACGCTATACCTGACATGAATGCATAAACCTCTCTGAACTGATTCGGTGTTGTTTGTCTTTCTTTTGGGAAATCAGTATTGCTTCTCTCCAGTGCACATGACAGATTGTTAGATTCACATTTAAGACATTGTTGGTTGAATTCTGTAGAGACTGTTGCACACAGGGCAAAGCTGCTTTAAATCCCACTGACAAGTAGCCAAACGAAGGAGGAGATGTGAAGGGGGGAAAAAATCTGTGCGGTGTAGATTTGGTTTCAGGCAGTAATATATGTGTACTAACATCCACAGGAGTTCAGGGGCAGCATTCTAATGAGTTTTATCTCACTTGAATACCATACCAGATAAAAGTAGCTAAAACATTATTCATCTGTAAAGAAGTGAAAGAGCAGTAAATACACTGCATTTTTATTTGGCTCTGTAGAGAGCAGCCAAGAACAGCCCCAGGAACAGCCTTGTCTCGTTACAGATTTCTGAGCACTGCTTGAGACCAAATAATTAAATTGAGTGGGCGTGTCCCTAATAACCCTGTCATGCTTTTTTTTCTTTTTTTTTTTTTGCCAGAAAAATCTACACAATTCATTGTGGAGCTCCAGTGTGTTTGCGCAGTCAGGGGAGACATGCAGCATCTGTTTCCCTCTTTGGGCAGTGGAGCGAGAGAGAGAGAGAGAGAGAGACATTGTGTGAGAGAGAGATCGAGTGACTGAATTTCAATGAATGCTCTACGATTAACAAGATGTCCAGCTGTATACACTGCAATGTCCAGAGAGGAGATATATGTAAACTTAAACGGCCATGTTCCCCGTTTGGTTGTACCATTTATTAGAATTTGTTGATAATGACCCTCCATATTTTAAGCAAATCTCATTCTGCCTTCGTACAGCACAAACACTCAAACGCTCTGTTTTATTTAATATTTTATGGACACAGACTCCAGTCAGAGCCAATGGGCTTTCTGCAGATATAGCAGACCAAATGGGAGTGTCTTTGCTTGTGTGTGTGTGTGTGTGTGTGTGTGTGGCCATGCCTGCGTAAGAGTGTGTAAAGGTATGCGTCAGGTCCGACAGAGGGAGCCCTGTGCCTGTTTTTGACGGACGTTTCATGTGTAAGCTGTGAACAGTACATTATTTAGCCAGCTCCACCTCCACAACTGAACCACACATTTCCACAGCAGCTTAGCATAACATGCATTTGTCAGAGCCCTAAATCCAAATGTTCTGTGAGCTGTATACAGTGATGTCAGACCTGATGCACACCAACAGAGCTGTATACAGCCCATAGAACATTTTTACCATCAGTCTGCTTTTGACTGATGTTCACCTGCCTGGTCATTCTCATTCATTGAGTTGTGTAAAGTCTGATGTGTTCAGCACACGATCCCTACATTAGAGCTGTTTTTTTACCTGATATGTTCAGTGTGCCATCTCTACATTAGAGCTGTTTATGTCTGTGTGACCCACAGATGCCGTTACATGTGTTGGGTTTATGTTATGCATTGCAGCTTAACGAAGGCACTTGTAAGGAATATTGGGAAATTTGGCTGACCGTGTAGCTCTCGGGCTATTAGAGGAAACTATAAACACCTCCAATGCCCTGAGTCAGGACAAGAAAACGCGGGCATCGCCGGATATCAAAGTCAGGCTAAACATACATGTCAAAGATGGAGTAGATGATGGAGGTTGAAGGAGCCTCAGAATGAGCCAGATGACTGATAAATTGCTTGAAGCCGGAGATTTCAAAGCTGCTCCAGCTTTTCAGCTGTAATAGCGTCATTGCATCATTAAAACAGACCAAATGTTCTACGTGGTAATGATGCCTCTGTAAAATGATTCACTGAATGAGAAGTGATAAAATGTCAGTGACTCAGATGAGCTTGCTGAGTAAAGTATGTCCGCAGAGAACAGAAAGATCAGAGAGCTTGAAGGAAAACAAGAAGAAAAAAAAGACTGATACTCCTGATTGATAAGACTGATAAGACGAATGTATTTTCAGGGAACTGTTATAAGTTATCGTTACCAAACAAAACCCTCCTTTTCCAAAAGACTAAGGGGAGGGGAGACTGAGAGGTTAAAACACAGGCAAGATCTTATCTAGAATGAGAACACATTCAGTGGCAATATCACATAGCTTACAGGCTTTGCTCTGCTCCATTCAAGATTCATAATCTTGGAAACTAAGCAATGAAAATAAACGTGAGGCAGAGACATAAGGTTTTGGGGAGTTTTTGTTGGCTGATGAGTAGCTGGCTGAGCATTATGCAAAATTACAGTGTATACTGGTAATACGATTTAGTACGTCACTAAGCTGTGCCAGGGCAAATGTCTCACAGAGAATATTTATTTTAAAATGGCATTAATAAAGAATAAGGCAGCCCAGAATCAACAAAGTCAATATTACTTAGATTACAGTCAGTTCAGTGACGTATTAAGGATCATCCTTCTAAGTCATACAAGAGTAAAGGACTGGAAAAGTTTTTAAATAACATAAAACCAAGAGTGAGGTCAAAGACAGAAGCAAAACAAACTCTTCTTTCGTGCGTCAATCCTCTTTCACTCTCTCTAAATTTTGCTTCCCAAAAATCACTTCTCTCTCTCTGCGCAAAGAACAATGCGTACCTCATATAAACCAGATGACGCTCAGATAAAGGTTGATATTACCCAGTTGCCTGTGCGAATAGTCAGTCCCTGAAATGTTTTATGACTGCAGTGTGACAGAGACTCATTGCTCATAAAACCGTTTCTCTGGTTTGTACTTTCAGGGGGCTGAAGATAAATAAATGCCAGAGATGTTGTCTAATGTCTCACCATGCAATACAGAAATTACAATTTCCCCTGGATACGACACTTATCACTTTGATCTTGAATTATCTCTGTAGCTTTTTTATTCTTGCTTTAAATACGGAGAGCAGCAGACATCATAAACAATCCATCTGCGTTACATGATTAGCTGTTGAAGAATGATGTAGAGTTGTGTCCAATTCATAATGGAAATTCAATGAAGCGTGATTAGTGACTGATCACAGATCATCATCAACTGTGATATATTTATATGTAAAGCAAGGGCTGATATAACTTTAGTGGATTAAGGTTCCACACTGGAAACAGCGGCGTTACTGGTTGAAATCCCAGGTAAGGCATCTTGGGATACAGACTTCCTACTGGTCGATCTTGGCCAATGGCCTTGATAAAAAGTGAGAGAGACCCCGCGATGATTCTGTAAGGCAGTCTCGTCTTGTTCTGCTCCTGAGAGACTCATGGCACAGCATGTGTTATACATGTCCCTGCTCCTCTCAGTCTATTCCACTCCAGCTAATTATCCAGGCCTTGATTAGCTAAAGCAGGAGCAAGGAAAGTTCAGCGCAGTAAAATTGGTACGGCCTCTAAGATAAGGATAAGGAAATGCTAAAAGAAGGGATTAAAAAAGTGAGAGAGAGGATTTTTGTTCAAGGACATCAACAGATGTCCAGTTACCCTAGAATCACAAGATGTTCTAATGGAAGTGTGTTGGGTACTTTACTCCTAATGAAAGGGAATTTGACTTGGTCATCATACTGTAGAAGATTTTTTTTAGTTTTGTTTGTTCTTAAAGGAGCATAAATAATGTCTTTCATGAAAATAAATATCAGGGTTCCTGATTTGTTTTTGCTTTTTTTTTTTTTTTAAGTGAAATAAATGATACCTGTTTGAGATCATATCAGGGACAGCAGGAAGCTTGTTGAAGTCAGCCACACTGTGAGCTGCTCTGACTCAACATTACATTTATAGAAACTGACAAACACTGCAGATTCATGTGTTCTGGACAGTCGTTTGTGAGGGTTCTTGAATGCATGTCTTAATCCCACGAGAACACTGGGAATAATTTAGCTGTGCTGCAGGCTAAGTTGGAAAGCACTCAATATGGTCTGAAAAAGTGTGAGCCACACTCCTGATGCATTAGTCCCTGTGGGGTCATATAACAGGGAACGGACGAGTGACGACATGGTGCACTGAGTAAGCAGGATTACACGACACCGACATGAAATGGCTGCATCATGCTCTCTCTCTTGCTCTCTCACTCTCTCTCTCTCTCTCTCTCTCCCTCTCTCTCTCACATATCCACAGCACAGATTCACTGCCTAACTTTATACACACACATAGATTATTCTTTCAGGATCATAGCAGCCTAGAGGAGCTACTTGTTTTTAATCGACAGCATCAGTATGAAGCCCTTTGGTCTTTATTCTACTGAAATGTGTTGTGTTTCTAAGCTCCATTGTGTTCAAGCTGTGATCTACATACTCAACAAATCAACACAGCCGAGAGAGTTTGAGATTGAATACCTTTCATTTTCATGTGGTAATTACAACACTTCAGTCTTTTAAAACCGGTATATTGACTTTTTTTACATTATTTTCAGAGCCCACTGCCATAAGACAGTGTAATCAATACAACACAATAGAGAGCCAAGGAGGCACATATCTACATATTTGAGAATGCGGAGAGGCTGTGTGATGAACAGTGTAATGTATGTGTGCATTTTTATGGTATGGTAATGAGAGGCATTGATTATACAGTAAAGCTGAGCATCCACCGACGGTCAATGTGATGAGACAGCAGACTGGACTTGTCTCTGTCCTTTTGTTATGCCTTCCCTGCACTAAAAATTGCTTCGGTCAGACTCAAGTTCAATATGACATAGCCAATATAATACAATACTTTGTCACATGCTGAATAACATTACCTTTAGCAGTCAAAACTGGTCTCCACAGACAATGAAAAAGAGATATCAGGTTTTATTGTCTGGCAACAGCTCCCTCTTCTGCTGAGTAACCTCGGCACAACACACATCCAAAGCAGAATGGAGCTGTGTAGATACCCATGCTTCTCTTTCATATGAAATTGTCCTCAGAGCAAAAGACTACAAAGCCTTTTGAGAAACAACAAACGCTCTTAATAAGTCATCTAAACAATGCTATGAGTGACATAAATAAAGACAATAAAACTCCCAATTATCTTGGTTTGAGAAGAACCTATATCATTTGCTAGGTAACAGAAACACTTCAGTGCTTGGCACAGACAAGATCAGTAGCACACAGATTGTTCTATCTCTATGGAACATCTTCTGCAGGATAAAGCTGTGAATCTTCAACTTTACATTACAGGTGTTTAATACAAATGATATTTTCAGTTGGGACCAAGCCAAAGAGCTGCTTTTTTTTTTTTTTTTTTTTTTAATTTGATACAGGCTGCCACTTGCCATGGTCTGTTGTCTGTTATTGGTATTCCTGTAGTAAATTCCCCAAATCTCCTCTAGAATGGAGCGTATGTGTCATTAACATGTAATAAACACATTAAATCAGCAGCATTAAATGTTTCAGTTTTGGACAAACAGCTGACCGAAGACCTATGACTCATGTGTTGTCCCATCAGACAGTAATAAACAGTCTATGGTTACCTACTGCGGTCATGTTGAAGATCATTTAGATTCTATGTGTATTTCTTTTACTCCCTTTAAATTTAGCTTTATGTCATTTTACAGTAAGAATGAACCTTGGCTTGTACCTGTAATAATACAGCAAGCATTTGAACTTCGAGATGAAATATTTAGCTTTAAAATCCAGGCAATTAGACATTAATTTTAGGCATTATCAGATATTCATTAGATCTCCATTTAGAGAATTGCAGTTTGAGCCCATTTATGAAAGTTTCCCTCTTGGCTGCCAGGAGCTGTCTGTTTCTCTGACTTGATTAAAGCTAGGGATACTCTTTGATCATGTTTGACACCAGCGTCTTCATATACATGAATTAGATTCATTAAGCCACCATAAAAGTAATTTCAGTGACTTAGTTATCTGACTTGCTTGGAGGAACAAACTTCATTAAGGGCATATTTAACTACAGGAGCTGGACTTTACTATTATGTTCAAAGCTGGGAAAAGATAAAAGACGTCAATACAATTTTGTGCTGAGACCCATAAACTGGATTCAAAGAGAATAACTTGCAAGGAATTACATAAGAGCTGCATTCTGACAATTGTTTTCATAAATTTGTTTCAATATTCACTAAAAAGAAGTGTTTGTCCTTTCTTTGTCCTCTTCACAACCAGATTGCATTAATAATGGGCAGTAAAGTTGCCTTAATGCAGGTGTTGGCAATGGTATTCTATAGAAGGATCCGGACACACTGCTGGAGGCTAGCCCACTGGAAAGACCCAGTCTGTATCATTTACAGACCTGCTGAGTGTTCCTGCTCTCTCTAGGAGGTAGAATGCAGTCTGTGACATTTAACATTTGGACAGTTTATCAGTAAAGTGGATGATGCTTGAGATTCTGTTCAAAGACTTGCACGTTGTCACTGTGCTGGATTTTTTGAGCCTCTGAAATGGATCCGCTCTACCTTGAGTCGAAGATTTGGTTGTTGTATAACCTAGACATGTTTACCATGGCAACAAAACATATTTTCCAGTGAGGATACCAGCAGTAAAAGAAAACCTGACGGGGTTCGTAATAACAGGTATATGACGAGGCAAATATGTGTTTGCACACAGCATGTCATGTTACATTTTACAACGTATGTGTGTGACATGAAACCTTAAATTGCTATCTACTGTAACAATCCAAGTACCTTATGTTACCATGTAACAGTGTAACTGCTACATGCTACCTGTTACAGTGTCATCATACAGGTTTACTTCTAATGATGCTCAATGTTACCTTCTTGTGTTTAGGAAGTTTGATTCACAAATTGCTACACACTCACTTTTTGATTTCTCACATGAAACATCATAAAACGCTTGGATAAGAGCACCAGTGGTCCATGAAATAAATTTGGAGAGGGAGGCATTTGCCGGGCTCAGAATGAGACAAGACTAATGCAGGCAGTCAGGGGGAGTGTGGATCTGCAGACTGATCCTGCTTCCTGTCCTAATCACACATGCAGAGAAAGTCACAGGCAAAAGCCTGGACAATGTTTGAACTGCTTATGTCTCTTCCTCTTTCATATTCCTGATATTTAGATACCCGACACATCATGACAGCGCCTAGCGCTTAAAAGGCTAATTAAACAGGCAGTGGGTAAGAGATATGTACACCTGTGATGGGGCAACACAATGTGCAACTAATCAAATATCTTTACACAAGGCACAGTGTAATCCACTCTCTCATTATTACAGTACCCACCCGTCAGAACCTACACAGACTGTGAATTACAACGACTGAAAACTCCATTGTTCATTCATCCCTGTCGGTCAGTAGAGGAAAATAGATTTGAGGTGAGGTATTAATGCTCCGTCCAGGTTAAGCATGCATACCCTGATTCAGGGCAGAGAGGGCTAGCTTACGTGCTCCAGTTTCTCTCTCTTGCTGAGCCACACGCTGGCAGAGTAGTCCTGTTGCTGGACCGTGCTGTAGATGGTGTTGCCTGGGCGGGCTACCAAGGCGGGCGGTAACTCGGGGCGACCCTTCAGCTGCTCGAAGCCCGCTGAAGGGAGCCTGCTGTGACGAGACTCCATCCTAAAGGACCAGGGCTGTGGAGCCCTGCACTCCAGCCCCCCTCCTGTTTAACACCCTTTCAGGATTCCATAGGTGTTTGTGTGTGTGAGTGTGTGTGGGTGTATGTGCTCTTGCAGTTCCTTAGCCTTCCTCTTTAACCCTGCTGACCCAGGGTTGACTGAATCTGACACCAGCACAGCAAACAGGCTAGATGCAGTCTCTATTCCTTCCCTTCTTTCTCTCTCTCTCTCTCTCTCCCTCTTTTTTAACCTATCTAGCACCATACACACATTCACACCCTTGTATCTGTCTTTCCTGTTCTCTCTCTCCTTTGTTGGCACTGAGTCTCTGTCCTATTCCCTCTTCTCTCATTCTAACTCTTTCGCTTAGGCACTCTGTCTCTGTCTCTCCCTCCTTCTCTCTCTCTCCCTCTCTCTCAGACAGCCCTGGCGGGGAAATCCCGGCTGTGGGAGGGGCTCTCTCCTCCACACTCTGAGCAGTGTGGTGCAGTACAGAGTGCTGCAGTTACCTCTGCTCACCTCAGACCCCCCAGTCACTCCCACAACACAAGCCCACATTAAACACCTAATCACTCACAGTATGGCAGGCCAAGTCATGGTGCCAGCCACCAGGAGCATGGCATCAGCGACGACCAAACATGATTCATCAATGCCACACTCTCCACAAAGTGGACTAGCAAAGAAGATCCAGAGATCTCTATATGCAACAGATCAGTGTCCTGAACAGTGTCCTGAAAGAATCCGCTGATCAAATATGCTGTTAGATTTTAAATGTCATTTCTGTGTTCGGTTATCCCTCCGCTCCACAAGAGAAAGAAAGATATGATTCCAAACATTTGATTAGCAAACTGTTGGATTACAACTTGTTGGACCTGTGATGTATACTGTTGCAGTAAAACCTAAAATGTTACTGTTTATCCGTACATCACAACTTAAAGAAAACCCAAAAAAACCCAAAACATTTTGGATAGCTATTGGTGCTTTGACAAGTTAAAATGAAAGGCAGACAAGCCCAGATTCACACTTGCTCTCTAATCTAATTGTCTATGAGGAGCAGATACCAGATATTAAGCTCTCAAACCATCAGTCATTCAGCACACACTTCACAGGCACATCACACAACAGCAGCGATAATCTGGAGTGAGAACTGTATGCTGCTGGGTCTAAATCGGATTAAAACATGTAGCTTTTTTTTTGCTGACTCACGACAGTTTTCTTGTAAAAAAGACTTTTTGAGCGTGCTTCGATCTCAGCCTCAATCTAATTAAAACATCACATCACATCCTCCAAAACTATGCCCATTAGGATCATCAGAGATCTACACACGGATGCTTAATTCCAGTGAACACCATGGCCCAGCACGACTACAGACTTGCTGGCCCACTCAACTGGATCGGATTGGAGATGCTGAATGGAGTAGAACAGATGTGATAGATCTGAGGTGCACATTACATTTAATTTGCTTCCTCTAGTGTCCACAAACTAGCCATATTATCAAGACCACCTTCAAATTTGGCTTCCAAAGCAGCAGATGTTACTGCGGAGACCAGAGCCTCTTGATCTGATCACATTAGAAGAAAGCAAGATCAAAATGTGATCTGGAAAGAACCTCCAACTCAATTACATTACCAAGAAGCATTACGAACGAGACACAATCCAGCAGGCTAAACCAAAGAAATTAAATCCTATCAGATTCTTTCGGAGTCTACTTACCTCCATCTCCTCTGGACTGCTTCTGTCTGAAATCAAAGCAGGCAGATTTTTATAGGGAACCAAAGGCTCCTCTCCGTTTGGAGCTTAATTAGTCTCATGCCGTCTGTCCCATAGCTGGGCACCGAGTTAAAGGAGGTTAATTGACATTGCATCATGCAGACTGGCCAATCTCTCAACTGCCTAATAATTATGAGAGTTGAACAGTTGTGGATGGATTAGGACACAGTCATTTTCTCCAGTAAAGGGTAAACGCATCAGGATATTTTTGTCACACTCAGTGGAAAGACACCCAAGCGTACCTGTAAAAATGAGATTTAATACCTGTAAAAATGAGATTTAACAGATATACTGCAGTTTATCGGAAAGAAAGTTGACATGTTGGAGAGGAAAAGACATTCTCACACATTGCTTCAATGCCCGGAGGACATCATTTTCCCTGCACAGAAACCGGGCTGCACTTTGACTTTGTTTTGCTCTGCCTGATTCAGCTGTTTATCGGTTTTCAGAAAAAAAACAAAAAATAAAAAAGCGCATGTTATTGCACTGCAGTTGAGACTAAAAATGCTTTCCCCCCCCCCAAAGCATTTGGATCTAGTGAATATTGGCAGGGCAGTGTTGTGTGACCGTCCAGGGTCCCTATAGGTGGATTAAGAGAGAGGGTTTGAGTAAATATAACAATAGCTTCAGATGCTTAATTAACTGAATGTCTTATGGGAAATAAGCCAAGAGTAAAATAATTTGATAAGAGAATGTTGCATTCTACATGCCATTTTCAGATTGAAAAGAACAGCAGACTGAGACCGCACTGCCACGCTGAGCCAGAATCTCTTATGTAAAGACCAAACTGATCCAGGGTCAGCTCTCCAAAGATGTTCACGTCCTGTCTGACATCTCCTCACAGAACGATAAATTCTCATGAATCGCAAGTTAAACAGAGAATGAAATGCACATGTAATACTTTCACTTCTCTGCATTACACTAGTTTTTAAGCTTGTTTTTGTAAACAAACAAAAAAAGTGAGTTCATTTTTAACATGCAGAACCTTAACATTCAGTTTTGAACACTTAATGCACACTTGATTAAAAACTCCAGATTCTCCATCCTTTGGTGTAAATAAATGATTAAATCCTCTCCCTTGCTTAAAGATTTGATGTCAAAGACCACTGAAGTCATTTCACAGTTGACAACCCATGTTTTATTTGAGATATGAGAGGTTTCAGATTTAAATCTTGCAAAATATCCAATAATTATGGACAACAAGGACAGTTTACTTTAAGGGTCCTCTAAAACTTTTCACAGCATACGACACGCACTCCAACACAGTATCAAAAAGAGAACTCCTGCTGAATTGTAAGTTTTAAGACTATATATATATAATATATATATATATATTTGTTTATTATTAAGCATTTTTAATTTTACATCCAATGTATGGTTAAAACGGACACCGTTCTTATGACCAACCTTCCCAAAATTCTCTTGACAATACTCCTTTCCCCCACAAAAAACAATAACAAAAAAACAAAAACAAAACAAAGACTTGGTAAAATAGCATTTCAAGACCTTTTTGAAGCAAAGGCACATTTGTCAATTAACATTTAAAAAGAAAAATGATGGTGCGGAGTGTCGATTTTAGGAAATGGAGAGAAGCGGAAGACCTCCATGACTGCTGAAAAAAGCTAGCCTGTCCTTCCACACGTCTCCATGACGACACCCCGCCAGAACCTGCATTAAAGTTCGATCCCAAATCTGAGAAATAAGCTAAAAGAAGAAAAAGAAGCTCACATAACCAACCGTCAGGGTCAGGTAGTGGAGGGTTGAGGATATGGAGAGAGGGGAGGGGGGGGCTGTTGGTAGTTCTAGACAAAGGACAGTCAGTCAACCACTGAGCCATATCCATACCACAGCTTACAGAATTAACTTCTCCCCATGTTCGCTTTTCAGCAAAAGGCTCCTCATCACCTGCAGAGTGGAAGAGACTGAGTTTCCCCGGTTCATTGGTTGCTGTGGTATCCTGGTCATACTGATCCAGGCCTGCCTGGATTGTAGGATTGGAAGCTGGAGGGAGAGGAGGTTTAACCCTGGGCAGCTTCACTGCGATCTGGCTTCCTGGTCCGTAGAAGCTCCATCCCTGTCTGTCTGGAGCCTGAGGTTCGTGGTTACACAGTTCACCAGTTCAACCAATTCCGGTGGAAAGCCAGAGGCAAAAAAGGAGCAAACTGGGATGGGGAGAGGGGAGGGGCACCACTCCTCCCTGTCTCGCCCACCTGCCTGTCTCCCGTTCTCTGGGCAGGGCTTCCTGCGGCAGGTCTTCCAGGTCATACGAAGACCTTGGCGAGGGCGTCGGCTCCAGCGCTGGCGATGTAGCACTTTGAGGGGTGGAACGCCACGTCGTGGATAGACTCGTCGAACTTTTTGCGATGGGCAGTGAACTCCTGGATGCACGTTTTGTTCTCCAAGTTCCACAGACGGACAGAGCAGTCATGACCTTAAAAAAAGGGATGAAAAAAAAGGGAGAAATTTGGAACAAATTTATTGTACAGCTCACACAGAAATCCTTCATGTTTTCAAACAATGCAGTTTGTCATCATCTTATTTCATTCATGCTTCTAAGTGCCAGTTTGGACTAATCTTAGCACTGAAATCTCCTGTCTAACTGCTGTTTACAGAAGCAAATTCTTTTTTTGTTTGTTTTTAAAAATGTACTTTACTGCTCATCGCAGGTCTGCAGGGCACCAGAGAGTCAAGGCAATGATTTATGGCTTGATCTCTCTCCCTCTGGCTTACTTAAAGCCTAATCAAAGTGAATGTACACGCTAGGTTGGCACTTACTCCCAGACATTAAATAAAGTCCATTGGGATCCACTGCGAGACTTGTAACTGCATCTAAATGGGCCATCATGGAGTGAATCAGTTTGCCTGCGAAGATGGAAAAATAAACAAAAACATGAGTTACACAAACAGAAAGAACCCTGGTCAGAAAGAACCCTGGCCTGAAAACTGCAACGTGGCTAATTTGCCAACGTGTCGAATTCAGCTGTCCGAAGCAGGCGCAGAAGAAAACGCTGGCCGTATGTAAGCAGTACTTGTATGAGGTGGGCTGTTTGTAAGCTTTACCTGTGTTGTTGTCGTAGAACTTGATGTGACGGTCCTCCTGTGCTGCGATAGTGATGGGCAGAGTCGGGTGACTCAGGACTTTGTTGATCTGACAGGAAGAACCTGTGGAAACAGGTGCTGTGAGACAAAAGTCACTGAAGCAAGTGGCTTTCACCTCAAAAACATTCGCCAACCTGAACAAGCAGTCGCTGCTCAGTGGCACAGAATGCACCAGTGCCAAACAAACAAACAAACAAAACGAAATTAATTCTGGCTCCTTGAGTTTTGGCAGTTTCTCCTCTGCTTCCATCAAGCAGCAGACACCAGCAGATTGTGTTATGCCCCAGTTCAGGGCCTAATTAACTGTTCTAAGCCCAGTGAGAGCTGCCTTACCTGGGTCCACTGTGGACTCAAGGCTGAGGACCAGTTGTCGAGTCTCCATGTTGAACAGGCCTATCTGCCCAGTGTTGAATGACGTGACCATGTGGGCTGGCTCACTGCAGACCAAGTCAACTGAGGAGGGCACACCCAGCTCTGGAACAGAACAAACACACAACTGATTCAACAACTGATTCTTAAGAATATAGACAAAAAATGTTTCATGTTTTGTTGATATTCATATCAGACCAACTGTATCACTGAGGTGAAATCCTGGATGCAAGCCAATTTCCTCATGCTAAACTGGGATATGATCATCATCGGTCCCAAATCCCTCACAAAAAATTCTCACAATGTCTGCCTCACCACCAATAACTCCACATTGTCTCCCTCCCCACACATCTGCAACCTCGCAGTCATTTTTGACAGCAAGCTCTCTTTTGAACACCATGTTAACCACATCACCAGAACTGCTTTCTTCCACCTAAAGAACATAGCACGTCTCCATTCATCACTCTCCTTTTCTGCTGCAGAAACTCTGATCCATGCTTTCATTACATCCAGGATTGACTACTGCAACAGCATTCTTCACGGCTCATCAACGAAAGTCCTAAATAAACTTCAATACATCCAGAACTCTGCTGCTCGCCTGCTCACTCACTCCCATTCCCGTGATCACATCACCCCGGTCCTTCAGAAACTCCACTGGCTTCCTGTCCCTCAACGGATCCAATTCAAAGTTCTCCTTTTCAGCTTCAAAGCCCTCCATAACCAGGCCCCCTCCTATCTCACCGACCTGCTCCATCTCCACGCTCCTTCCTGAAGCCTCCGTTTCTCTGATGCAAAACTCCTGTCTGTACCATGCAGGACCAAGAACCGGACCTGGGGCGATAGAGCCTTCTCCATTGCTGCCCCCTCCCTCTGGAACTCCCTCCCCCAACACATCCAAGACTGCACTGAACTATCATTATTCAAATCCCTCCTTAAAACCCACCTCTTTCGAACTGCTTTTAATCTATGATTAACATTGCGTCTTATACCCTTTTATTGCACTGATTTTATGACTTTTTAGTCAAGTGCCTCTGATTCTTATTTTATTGTTTCTTATGTTCTCTTATTATTTTTCTTACGATTCTTTTACTGATTATTTTATGCTTGTTAAGCGTCTTTGAGTATCATGAAAAGCGCTCTACAAATAAAATGTATTATTATTAGTAGTAGTAGACTCAGAGAAGCCATTTGCGCTTGCTGTTTTTCTCTAACAACTGTGGTGCCAAGGGGCAGGGAGAGAGGGTAAGAGAGAGAGGGAGGGGTGGTGGAAGATGAGAGAGAGATGGTGGGTAATAGAGAGTGAGAGAGAGATGAGAAAGAGAGAGATGAAGGATAACACCGAAGAGGAGAGAGACATTGTGTGTGAGAGAGAGAAAGAGAAAGAGAAAGAGAAAGAGAAAGAGAAAGAGAAAGGAGAAGAGTGAGAGAGAGATGATGGGTAACACAGAAAGAGGAGAGAGACATTGTGCGAGAGAAAGTGAGAGAGGGAGTGAGAGGGAGTGAGAGAGAGTGAGAGAGAGAAAAAGAGAGAAGAGAAAGAGCGTGAGAGGGAGCACGGTTAGAAAGTGAGAGGAATCTCTTACCCTTCTTCTCGTTGAAGACGGTGAGGGCAGGCGAGGTACTGGAAGCGTTCCACAGACGTACGGTTCCATCGGCGGAGCAAGAGAGAAGTCGCTGATGGGCGCTACTGTACACCAGCCCCCACACTGCATCTGTGTGACCACACAGCGCCCCCTGCATGACAGATGGCTCTACAACAGCCACACACAGCAACAACAACACATTATTACAGCATAATTAACATGGGCACATCATAATTCAAACTGCCCATAATTAAATACCAACACAAGGCAATATTATATGAATATTCTCTATAAACAGGGTACCAAACAGTGGCACACACAACTGAAACAATTAAAAACAGAAAGCAGAAATGTACAGAAGACTATGACTGAAGTGAGGTGGAGAGGCTGTGTGAGGTGGAGGGGAAGTTACCATACGAGTCGTAGGGGTCGATGCTGGGGCTGGGGGTGTTCCAGCACTGCACCGTACCATCAAGCCCTCCACTGAAACACTGGTCTCCTGTATTACTCATCACCACACACAGGACTGCTCCCCTAACGCAGCACAGACACATCAGGAATATCACACTCAACACCCAAACACACACACCCAAACACACACACACAGACACACAGAGGACTGCTCCCCTAACGCAGCACAGACACATCAGGAATATCACACTCAACACCCAAACACACACACACACACAGACACACACACACACAGAGGACTGCTCCCCTAACACAGCACAGACAAATCAGGAATATCACACTCAACACCCAAACACACACACACACAGACACACACAGAGGACTGCTCCCCTAACACAGCACAGACAAATCAGGAATATCACACTCAACACCCAAACACACACACACACACACACAGACACACACACACACAGAGGACTGCTCCCCTAACACAGCACAGACAAATCAGGAATATCACACTCAACACCCAAACACACACACACACACAGACACACACACACACACACAGAGGACTGCTCCCCTAACACAGCACAGACACATCAGGAATATCACACTCAACACCCAAACACACACACAGACACACACAGGACTGCTCCCTTAACACAGCATAGACACATCAGGAATATTACACTCAACACCCAAACACACACACACACAGACACACACAGAGACACACAGAGAGACACAGAGAGACAAACACACAGGACTGCTCCCCTAACACAGCATAGACACATCAGGAATATTACACTCAACACCTAAACACACACACACACACACACAGACACAGACACACACACACAGAGGACTACTCCCCTAACACAGCATAGACACATCAGGAATATTACACTCAACACCCAAACACACGCACACAGACACACACACACACACACACCCACAGGACTACTCCCCTAACACAGCATAGACACATCAGGAATATTACACTCAACACCCAAACACACGCACACAGACACACACACTAACAACTACAACAAAAGAGAAGTCCAGAAGTCCATTCCTACCTGTGGGCCCTGAATGTGTAGATTGGTTCAATGTCTAATGAGGCACTTCTACAGAATAGGAAAAAGATGGAAATTAATTTACATTTACTAATGGCAAACATGAGAGAGAAGATCCAGCAGTGCCTAATATTTCACTTGCAGTATTCTTTACTGCCCCATTGTTTTTCTGTCGTGGTTAAATACCAGACAGAAAAAGTGCAGTTGTGTATTTCTGCCACTTGGGGGAGCTCATACTTTTTGGCAGGAGCTGTCTTCTGCAGGTTCCACATCTTCAGTGTGTGGTCCTCAGAGGCCGTGATCAGAACCGGCTCCACAGGGTGGAAGGCCAGGGCCCGGATCCCATCAAAGTGACTACGCAAAGTGAACTTAGGATTCCATGTCTTCCGCAATGCGTCCTTATTATTGATGATCTGGACAGGGAGGGAAAAGAAAAAAAACCACAGTCCAATAAATTTCTGTTTTTCCTTTCTGTTCTCTCAAGTCTTCATAGTTCCTGTATTTGACATACATTACGGTATACACAGGGCATGCAAACACAGATATGAAGAGAAATTTATGTGTTCATTAAAGGAGTACATGTCTAATATTCAGAAGAAAGTTGACAGATACAGACAAAAATCTGTGTTTTTTTTTAATAAACTGAGTGTGCAATGAAATACAGTTAAAGCACAGTCACACTATTTCCCTCATCCTTCAACCAGGTCCAAACCAGATGACAGCACTGTGTTTGTGATTTATGACTTATGAGGGTGGATGATATTCCATTTCAGCAGCAGAGCTAAATGCTGAGAATGTTTTTTTTGTTTTTTTTAAATTGTTATATGCAAAGGCACTGAATGGTGTGAAACAGCAGTCAGTAACAGAATGCCGTTAATACGACAGACTGAAGTGTGAAGCCAGTTGGTCTTCTTTACAGTTTCATTAAAGCGCAGATCCCTTTCATTAAGGAGGGATATTTACACTGTGACGGCTGTGTATGATGGCCGCACATATAGGCCACTGCAACAGTTTAGTTTCCACCCCAGTTATCACATACACACAAATCTGCAATAGATAACACAAACTATCATTTGTCCTCTACAACCTTTTATTTGCTTTCAGTTTCCAGGTTAAGTGCACAAACTTGGTTGCTGAAAGATTCCGTTATTCACCATTAATCATTGTTACCTGCCTAGTCATCTCTCCAGATTGGTCCGTCGTGGAAAGGGGTACGTGCAGAAACATGAGCTCTTTATTGGGTTCCCAGAGGCGAGAAGGATCATACCATCATTAATTATCTGAGGGGACCAGACATCAACCCGTGTATCCTGAATGTTCTGAATGTGTTTGTTTTGTTTTCTTTAATAAGATTATTGGTTAAATAACCGATGTCTGGTTATGTAAATTTCATTTGAATGTATTAGTTTAATTATAACCTTAAATATTTATTTATTAGCCAGGCTCTGTTGTTTGTCACCCCCTCTGTCTGTTGTTTGGTGCGGGTCACCAAACTATATATGTGTGGGAGCTCCCTGTGTTAAGGCTGTCTTTTGTTCCTGTCTTTTGGTTCTGTCATTTGTCCTGGTGTACCCGAGCATGGCTTATTCATTTTTTTTTCCGTTGAGGCTAAACCAATTTCTGCTGTTTGTAGACCTCCGTCACTGGAGGCCAGAGCAGACTGTTTTTTAGTTGTATAAGAATCATTTTGTTTTGACTTTATTTTGGTTTCACTTTCGATTTGCAAAGTTTAATTTCTTTTCTCTCACCACGATGAACGGATGCATCAAGCAATAAACTGCAAATTTCTGCACTGCCACTCCTGTCTCTGTGCCCTTCTCTTGGCCCGCCCTTTACAATTGGTGGCAGCGGTGGGATGGCCAGTAGGGGGCATCAGTGAGCAGTAGCAGATTTTTCTTTTTTTTTGTTTCTCCTGGAGTTTTGGGTTTCCCCTCTCTGTTATCGCCAGTCACGATGGGACCCAAGAGGGTGAGGTCTGAGCGACCAGAAGAGGGAGCAGGAGTTGGAGCCATTGGAGGAGAGGAAATAGATGAGAGAAGTATTCCAGAGGAGGTATCTCTGCAGGAGCTGAAGGAGATGTTCAGAGCACATCTGACAATGCAGCAGGCCCGGGACAGCCGTCTGGAACAGGAAGCAGCCCGACAGGAGACACGGTGGAAGGCACTTCAGCACCAGTTCAGTCTTCTCCAACATGAAGTCCACATCAGGACCACCCCAGTGGTAGACCACAGGCATGGTGACAGTACAACTGAAGATGTTTCTTCCCATTTGGCTGGTCAACAAGTTCCTTCCTTTAACCAAGAGGGGCAGGGTGGTACACAGCTAAGGGCTATTCAGGAGCCACGCCTGCAGCAGCTAACTGATGCTGATGATATAGAGCACTTTCTCACTACATTTGAGAGAATCGCTATGGCGTGTCGGTGGCCTACAACCGACTGGGCAGTCAGATTAGTTCCCCTGTTAACAGGAAAAGCAAGAAGTGCTTACGTGCATATGGACTTAAATGAATCACTAATCTATGATAAGGTGAAGGTTGCAATTTTAAAAAAGTATGACATATCGTCAGCGGTTCCGGTCCACTGACGTGGGACCAGAAGAAACCCCAAAGGAGGTGTATGTCCGTCTAAAGGAGCTGTACCACAAGTGGGTGCAACCTCAGAACAGGACCAAAGATGAGGTTGGAGAGGTTATCATCCTGGAACAGTACCTCCGTATGCTTTCTCCAGAGCTTCAAATCTGGGTCAGAGAGCATAACCCGCACTCTGCTGCAGAGGCTGCTACTCTCGCTGAAACCTTTGTGGCGGCTCGTCGTAGGACTCAGCCGTGGACATACATTGGGTGGAAAGGGGCCAAAGAGCCTAGGAGGCCAAGCAAGACAGCGACCCCTCTTTCGAAGACCACCGCACCTGGGGGTAAGTCTGTGGGTGCACGGGATGGTCCTGCCAGTATAAGCCCCAGTTTTAAACCTAATAGTGCCAAGACTTTTATTTGTTATCAGTGTGGACAGGAGGGCCATACTAAGTTGAAGTGTCCTAACAACCCCTCTACCCATTCAAACATGTGTAGTTCACCTAGACCTGTTCCTTCTGGAAGTAAGGATAAAGTTCCCCTTTATTACGCTTTAGTCACTCTAAATGGCCATGAGGTTAAAGCACTTGTAGACACTGGGAGCATGCAGTCTTTGGTTCAAGCAGAGCGTGTTCCAGTCCACCTTTGGAATTATGCTTCCCCAATGGCAATTAGATGTGTTCATGGTGATGAGAAGCATTACCCTACTGCAGATGTGTATGTGAAGGTGCATGGACAGTCATACTTGTTAAAGGTTGGCTTATCTAAAGAGTTGCCCTACCCTATGATTTTAGGTCAAGATTTGCCTGTGTTGTTTGATCTTTTGCCACCCAGTAATGTTTGTAATATGGCTGTTACACGTGCCATGGCAAAGAAAGGTGAGGATGATGTGCAGCTTCTTAGTGCTTTGCCTTTCTTTGAGGCAGAGGTGGAGTATGGTGCAGGAAAGACACGTAAGTCTAAGAGGCAGAAAAGGCAAGAGAAATTTCGTCATACTGTTGTGAGCTCTCAGGAGGAGCCAAGTCCTGAACCCTCTTTAGGCCTTGAGGTTCCCCCCAACATTGCCCAATTGCAGCAGGATGACCCTGTAATTTGTTCTTTGTATAAACAGGCCCAGGAATTGCAATCAGGCCAAACCCCAGTTGAGTGTAAGGAGGGTATGTTCTATCTCCAGGATGGGGTGTTATATAGGAAGCACTGTCCAGAGTCTCAAATGGTGGTGCCAAAAAAAGTCAGGGAATTGGTACTTGCTTTAGGTCATTCCATTCCCTGGGCAGGTCATCTGGGTAAAGAGAAAACCACAGCGCGAGTTGGTCGCTATTTTTATTGGCCAGGCTTAAAAAAAGATGTGGCTAAATTTTGCAAGACTTGTCCGCAATGCCAGCAAACATCCATTAGAGGTCCCCCAAAAGTCCCCCTTATACCACTTCCTGTTGTGGGAGTACCTTTTGAGCAACTTGGTATGGACATAGTGGGTCCTGTTGAAAAAAGTAAGGCAGGGAACCGTTACATGTTGGTGGTGACCGATTATGCTACTAAGTACCCTGAAGTTTTTCCTCTTAAGAGTATTAGGGCTAGGTCTGTAGCTTTCTGTCTTGTCCAGCTGTTTTCAAGGGTAGGGTTCCCTAAGGCCATAGTTACTGACCAGGGGTCTAATTTTATGTCCCAGCTACTGAAGCAGGTATATGGGCTTTTAGGGATTAAGGGCATTAGGACCACACCCTATCATCCACAGACTGACGGGCTTGTCGAAAGATTTAATCAGACTCTGAAGCAAATGCTCCGGAAGTTCATTTCTGAGACGGGTGCTGACTGGGACCAGTGGCTCCCATATCTCCTTTTTGCTTATCGGGAGGTGCCCCAGGCCTCAACTGGATTTTCACCTTTTGAGTTGCTGTATGGTCGTGAAGTGCGGGGACCCCTGACGCTACTGAAGGAGACTTGGAAGGGAGGACAGGATCTTTCAAAGCCTCAGAATGTTATTGCTTATGTCTTGGAGATGAGGGAGAAGCTGGAGAGTATGACCAAATTGGCCCAAGAGCACATGGCAGAGGCCCAGCAGCGACAGAAGGTCTGGTATGATCGGAAGGCCCGAGCCAGGAGCTTTGAACCGGGAACCAAGGTATTAGTGATGTTGCCCACAGATTCAAGCAAGCTCTTGGCCAAATGGCAAGGCCCTTTTGAGGTGATAAGGAAACTAGGACCTACCACCTATGAGGTGGCCACCCCTGGCCAGAAGCGCTCCAAATGGGTCCTTCACATCAACCTGTTGAAAGAATGGTTTGATAGAACGGACGAAGAAACACGGGCATTGTGCATCCGAAGTGTGGAAGATGAGGAAGAGTTAGAAGAACAGTACTTATCTGTTCAGCCTGTCTCTACCCTAGATCTAAGCCACCTTTCAGAGGCGCAAAAGTGTGATGTACAGAGCTTGTGCAACCCAGAGGTCTTCCAGGGAAAGCCAGGGCATACCTCCATCATAGAACATGACATTGCGCTCCGTGCAGATGCTCTTCCAAGGCGCACAAGTTATCGAATCCCAGAGCGCCTCCTGGTGGCATTGAAGGAAGAACTGGACCAAATGTTAGCCATGTGCATCATTGAGCCATCGAAGAGTGAATGGTGTAGCCCAGTGGTACTGGTGCCAAAAAAGAATGGCAGTCTTAGGTTTTGTGTTGATTTTAGGTACCTCAACTCCGTGTCTAAGTTTGACTCCTACCCAACTCCAAGGATTGATGACCTTATAGAGCGTCTGGGTAAGGCTAAATATTTAACAACAATTGACTTGTGCAAAGGTTATTGGCAGGTTCCGATGAGTGCCAGATCCCGGGAGCTGACAGCCTTTCGGACCCCCTGGGGACTCTACCAGTTCACTGTTATGCCTTTTGGATTGCATGGAGCTCCAGCAACATTCCAGCGCCTCATGGACCAGGTACTGTCTGGTTTAAGTAATTTTACATCTGCATACCTGGATGATGTGATAATTTACAGTTCATCCTGGGAGGAACATGTGAGGCACTTGGAGGTAGTTCTCCAGCGGATCCAGTCAGCTGGCCTTACCATTAATCCATCCAAGTGTGCCATCGCTAAGACTGAGACAGAGTACCTAGGGTATGTGATTGGCAATGGGATTGTCAGACCCCAGGTGCAGAAGATAGAAGCCATTCAGAACTGTCCCCTGCCACAAACAAAGACCCAGGTGAGATCGTTCCTGGGAATGGCAGGTTGGTACCGGAGATTTGTGCCTAACTTTTCTATGAGAGTGGCAACCCTTACGGATCTGACCAGAAAGAGCAGTCCAAATCAGATTCGATGGACAGAGGAGGCAGAAGGCGCCTTTCAGGATATAAAGGATGCCCTCTGTAGTGGTCCTGTTTTACAATGTCCTGACTTTGAAAAAACTTTTGTTTTACAAACTGACGCGTCTGATAAAGGCATTGGAGCTGTCCTTCTTCAAGGGGAGCCAGGTGATCGACACCCAGTGGCCTACATCAGTAGGAAATTGTTCCCGAGGGAGGTTCGCTATTCCACTGTGGAGAAGGAGTGCCTTGCTGTGAAGTGGGCCCTAGACACCCTCAAATACTACCTCCTTGGGCGAGAATTCCTTCTTGAAACTGACCACAGGGCACTGCAATGGATGAATTGTATGAAGGATTCAAATGCCAGGATCACTCGTTGGTATCTGTCCTTACAGCCCTTCAAATTTTCCATCCAACACGTACCCGGTAAGAGCAACACTACCGCGGATTTCCTTTCCCGCTTACCAGCTGGAAACCAGAATGGGGGGGTGTGTGACGGCTGTGTATGATGGCCGCACATATAGGCCACTGCAACAGTTTAGTTTCCACCCCAGTTATCACATACACACAAATCTGCAATAGATAACACAAACTATCATTTGTCCTCTACAACCTTTTATTTGCTTTCAGTTTCCAGGTTAAGTGCACAAACTTGGTTGCTGAAAGATTCCGTTATTCACCATTAATCATTGTTACCTGCCTAGTCATCTCTCCAGATTGGTCCGTCGTGGAAAGGGGTACGTGCAGAAACATGAGCTCTTTATTGGGTTCCCAGAGGCGAGAAGGATCATACCATCATTAATTATCTGAGGGGACCAGACATCAACCCGTGTATCCTGAATGTTCTGAATGTGTTTGTTTTGTTTTCTTTAATAAGATTATTGGTTAAATAACCGATGTCTGGTTATGTAAATTTCATTTGAATGTATTAGTTTAATTATAACCTTAAATATTTATTTATTAGCCAGGCTCTGTTGTTTGTCACCCCCTCTGTCTGTTGTTTGGTGCGGGTCACCAAACTATATATGTGTGGGAGCTCCCTGTGTTAAGGCTGTCTTTTGTTCCTGTCTTTTGGTTCTGTCATTTGTCCTGGTGTACCCGAGCATGGCTTATTCATTTTTTTTCCGTTGAGGCTAAACCAATTTCTGCTGTTTGTAGACCTCCGTCACTGGAGGCCAGAGCAGACTGTTTTTTAGTTGTATAAGAATCATTTTGTTTTGACTTTATTTTGGTTTCACTTTCGATTTGCAAAGTTTAATTTCTTTTCTCTCACCACGATGAACGGATGCATCAAGCAATAAACTGCAAATTTCTGCACTGCCACTCCTGTCTCTGTGCCCTTCTCTTGGCCCGCCCTTTACATACACGCTGCCGCAGGGCCTCCAGCATATGAAACGTCAGTACTGATGCATTAAACCCTCCCTTCAAAGTTCATTTCCAGAAAGGACTCATGACTGCCTTGGCATGATGAATGATCAAACCTGCTAATAATCTTACGTTTGGCCTGACGTTCACAACCCCTCCTCATTTCCTCTCCACAGCTCTTCCCAGGCTCTGACACTGCACTGTGCTACTTTTTTTCAGCTTTCCGGATCTTTCTCTGACCATCTATTAAAGGATGTGTGCTAAGAGTCAACTTTTTTCTGTCTCTTCAGCACATATATTGCGATATTTTTGAGATATTTTATGTCAGAAGGTACACATTATGGTACAAGAGACCCATTTTGTTGTTGTGGCAGAAGTGTAGTTATTGTGTTGATCATTGTTCATAGTATCCCAACTATTAGCACTGCTTCTTCTCTTTCACTTTTGTAGCCCCCTTTCCGTTAGCTCCTCTATCAGTTTCTACCTGTATCTAGTTTCTACCTGTATCTGTAGTTCCAGTACTTCACTCTTTTACCTCCTTCAACTTTTCTTGCACTTATAACTTATACTACAGACAGCCCTTTAATGGCTTCACACTCGGTTTCTATTTTGCCTCACTCCAAAGTCCCTTTGGATGACAGCGTCTTCTAAATGGATAAATACAAGAAGCAAGAAAAACAAGAAAATACCCCAACACCCCACAAACTAATAATAAACAACAAACTGAAGAAACTTTCTGGAGAAAAATGCTTACATCATAGGTAAGGTTGTCTGCCTCATTGACCACAGTGAGTCCCTCCAGCTCCCCTAGGCCCAGGCCTGTTTCCATGACGAATGACTTCCCCGAGGACGGCGGGAAAGTTAGGGCGTCCACTGTAAAGCAGTAACACATCACACGGAACATAGTGTTTAGTCTACTGCCCCACCGCAGGCCAGCCAATCTACTATGGACGTTCACTGAGGGCTGTCTGGACAACTTTTGGACAAAACTTTCCCTCTTTTGGTGCATTCACATCTTCTCAGAAAACTATCAAGCAAATCTGTTGGTCCCAAGTCCCCCAAATTTCCCTCATGTAGCACAAAGCTTGCACATATAGTAGTTACAGCCTCAGCCCCTTCTGCTCTGAATTGTAGATGGGTGAACGGAGGAGATGGTGGAGAACTGAGGGATGAAGGGCGGAATACCTTCGTCGGTGCGGTTGCCCTCCTGGTCGGCGAGGCGGTTGGCGTTGGCTCTTGACGGAGGAGTGACTGGGGGCTGGAGGGGAGACAGGTCTTCGGCTTCCCTGAGGTTGGCCAACATGTCCTGGAGCTTAGTACGGTTGGGCACTGGGCCGGCACACAGAGAGAAATTATCATCATCATCATCATCAGACAACAGTTCACAGAAATAAAAATGATCACCAACAAAACATTATAAATACAGGGTAGAAAGCATTTTACAGTAGTAGCACTCTTGTGCAGACAAAGTGAAAGAAAAAAAAAAAGGAAAAAAAGGATAGAAAGAATGAGAGAAAGCTGACAGCCTGTATGTATGAAAAAGAAAATGAAAGAAGACGAATAAAGACAAAGAAAGAGAAACTGCACTGAAATCTCTAGAGAAAAACAAAAAAAAAAAGCTAAGAGGACTCATAATGGGGAGGTTATTACTATGTAATTTAAACGCAACAGAGAGATAAAGCAAAAACAGAAACATCAGTCATTGAATGGCATGGAAGAAGTCAGTGGAATATGCAGAATTAATGCAGCAGTGGAGAGCATCCATCCATGTTAATGAGAGAGAGAGAGAGAGAGAAAAAGAGAGAAAGAAAGAAAGAAAGAAAGAAAGAAAGAAAGAAAGAAAGAAAGAAAGACGAGAACAAGAGGGTTTTGTTGGGCCATCAGAGGAATCTGTGTGGTTCTCCAAAAGATGCCCTTGACAAATGAAAATGACATAAGACCTGGGCAAACAGTAATATTCAGCAGGCACTTCAGATTGGAAAAGAATGGCAAACAAAGGTCAGCCTGAGACAAGAAGAAAATGAGCCTATAGAGACAAAAAAGACAAACGTACAGATAAACACAGACAAAACAACCAATGGGAAATGTAGAGATTTTTGAGAGAGAAAGAGAGAGAGAGAGAGATGAGAAACAGTTATCTCCCATTTCTGTCACATAATATGACAAACACAAACACACACACAAACAGACAGATGAAATGGACATACACACAGAGACAGATACACAGACAGACAGAAAGACAGACAAATGAAACACACACACACACACACACAGACATAGAGAGAGAGAGGCAGGTAGGCAGGACAATCAGAAGAGAAATGGGGGGGGGGGAAGCAAGAAAAATGCTCATGCTACTCTTATACTCTTTTTTTCCCCCCCTTTTCTTGTCATCTCTTCTTTATGAAACACAATCCATTTTGGAGTAGTCTGCAGTGAGAGAGGAGAGAAGACAAGAGGCGGAGGAGGGGTCCAGATCCACTTACTCTTCACCCCTTTCTTCCCCTTGCGCTCCTTTCTGTATTGCTCCTTGAGTTTGGTAATCCTGGCCTGGTCCACGTCCCAGCCTTCAGACATGGGACCCTGCTCGTTCTTCTCTACACAAGGACGAGAGACAGCACACGCACAGGCTGTTGAGTGGGCCAGTCAGCCCAGAGCCCACAGTCAACGTCCAGTTAAAACTACCCCGACACAGCCTGCCGAGTTAGAGCCACCTGCGCCTGACCACACAGCATGCAACCGTGTCTGCCGTTTGGGCGTGGCATCATTTCTGTGGTCCTTTACAATGTTTTCCTTTTTTTGTTAATGTGCTATTTAGCCTTTGGAGGATATCAAAATGAGTACAGTTAAGCATGGAGGTTCAGATATTTTGTGGTCAGCAGATAAATCTGTTTTTTTTTTTTTCTGTTTCAGTTCATAAAACCTTCAGGACTTCTGATAATAATAACTAGGTAGTTATGACAGACGTCACTATCGTATGTCTTATTTGTGCTTTCTCTATCTCTATCAGTACTGGGAGTTGAGAAATCAACATGACAACATGATCAAAACTGGTTCAATCAACTCGAGGAAACAACAGGGGGGTGAAACAGTTGATGGATGTTGGGTCAACACAGACAGTGACACTGTGCACAAACAAACACAACAAAACAGACAAGCAAACAGACAAGCAAATGTATGGATTCATAAAGTAAGGCTCCTAATTATTTGACAGTGCCTGGCATGAAAAAAACTGATTTCACTCAGATGAACTGTTGTCTGTTAGTATCTGCAGAAGACTAAACATATAAGAGTCATACACAAACAAAAGGCACTTCATGAGATGATATGCAAGAACTCGTTTTATGGATCTAAGGCGGCACAACAGAAACAATAGCATGATATTAGTGATATCAGATAGATATTTAAAAACATAAATATACACTTTTTTCTTTTGAGAAAACTATGTGAGTGAGTGAAAACATATGAAGATATGTGACATGTTATGTGTTTATCTTAGGTATGGTGTAATATGTTAACATGTTTATGTTGGGTATGGTATATGTGTTTACATGTTTATCTTGGGTATGGTATAATGTGTTGGTATGGTAAAATATGATACACTGAGGGGTCTTTCTCTTTCATTTCTTCCTATATGTATCAGTTTCATAACACAACTGCGCCTGTGGAAACTCTAGGGAAAGCTGAGAGCCAACTCAATGAGGTCAGATGCAAAAAACTGTCCCCAGTTGTATTATGGTTTGACAGTATTATAGTATTTCCATGAGTTGCACTACTTCATACCGACTCACTGTGGGATGTTTCTGCTCTTTGAGAATTTTCTGGGGGTTACATTTCCCTCCTCTCACCCTGTGTCATTGATTCTCATGTTTCACTGGATCAGGAGCTTTCTGACGCCTCGTTTTCCGTGTCCCTGTCTTACCCCAGTCTGTGCCGTCCCCTGCGCTCCTGGACTCCGCCGACGTGTCCATTTCCTCATGATTAAAGCCCTTAAGGGCCTCCTCCACGTCCGGGTCTTCGCTCGCGTCCCTGCCCGGCGACCCGCCCGACGACGAGGGCTTCTTCCTAACGATCTGGGGTTTAAAACCATCTGGCTGTAGTTTATGACACCGAAATGAACTTGAATCTTGGTCGTATACAAAACAGATATGGGATGCAAGCCTACCGTAAACCCCTAAGAGAGAGGATTATTAATCTCTGTCCTAGATTATGATTAATCCCACTCATCTACCCTCTCGCTGTAGCCCCTGATCCCTGTCAGCTCACCGTTCCGGAGTCGATGATGATCTTATCCTTTCCCTCGCTGTCTTCATCCTCATCTTCGTCACTGAGTTCTGCCGCAGCGCTCTCTATGAACCTAAATGCCTCCAGAACAGCATTGGGATCAGACAGCTCCGATTTCCTGAAAAAAGGAAAAAAAAAAAAAAAAAAAAAAAAAAAAATTCGAGTCAAACACACCCAGGAGACAAGTCACAAAAACACACAGGACATGGTATGTTAAAAACCCATTACACCTGACAAAAAAAAAAAAGAAAAGAAGATATAATTTGTGGCCAACAGCTTTGAAAAAAGTAGTAATGGTTGCACATTGGTGAAGAGTGCTTATTATTAAGCAGGATTTTCATACATACCCGACCGTGCTGGCACCTTTAGGTGACGTGTCTGTCCCATTGAGCAGGGGCTCTTGGGTCCCGCTATCGCCGAGTCTACCCCCCCCACCATCTCCAGCCAAGCCCAGTAGTGTCTTCACTCTCTGAGACTTCACGTCCAGGATGGTGTCTGTGTAGCCAACTTCCTGCAGGTACCTGCAATACCAGAAAGGAGGTAGGGTTAGTGCTCCTGCCAAGGTCTGCCTCACTCTTGTGTTACAGAGAGGTTTGTGTTTTTATGGTCTGCCTCACTCTTGTGTTACAGAGAGGTTTGTGTTTTTATGGTCTGCCTCACTCTTGTGTTAGAGAGAGGTTTGTGTTTTTATGGTCTGCCTCACTCTTGTGTTACAGAGAGGTTTGTGTTTTTATGGTCTGCCTCACTCTTGTGTTAGAGAGAGGTTTGTGTTTTCACGGTCCGCCTCACTCTTGTGTTACAGAGAGGTTTGTGTTTTTATGGTCTGCCTCACTCTTGTGTTACAGAGAGGTTTGTGTTTTTATGGTCTGCCTCACTCTTGTGTTACAGAGAGGTTTGTGTTTTTATGGTCTGCCTCACTCTTGTGTTACAGAGAGGTTTGTGTTTTTAGCCTGGGGCATTGCTCAGGGACAGATCTGAGTACTCAGGGAAGACAACTCAGCTTTAAACCATGAAATATATTTGCACGACCGTTTCCAGGGATACAAAGAACCCTAGTTACCTGTCTATGTGGTTATTTAAGGCAATATTCTCAGTAATCATAAAGGCTACTGCTTTCCAGTGACATTGATCTATTATAAAAGATATCACTATAGTAGCATTCCCCTTTCAAAAAAGAAAAAAAAAAAGAAAAACAGAAACAAGTAAAACACATTCCTTCCTTACATATTGTGAGGAGAGTGAGCAAATGAATGGGTGTATGTAAAGAAGTGTGTCCTGACCCAGGGGCCGATTCATTTGTAGTGAGTATTTGGCTGTGAGCGAGCAGATGTGTCCTTTCACAGTGACGCACACAGATCAATAGCAGCTCTGTACAGCCTGCCCACTCAGCCCTGCCTTGCAGGGCTACTCACAGCGGAAGTACTAATTGGCTGGAGGAGAGTGAATTCGACACTGTATCGATCTGTCACTTTGCCACACGTTCATGACTAAAGCTATGGCCACATGTTAGGACAGATGGGCTGGAGGGAAGACTCAACGCATCCCATGCAACGCATCTCACTCATCCACACCTGGACCCTGACATGCATCAGAGAGTGTGTGCGTGTGTGTGTGTGTGTGTGAGACAGAGTGTGTAAAGCACTGAGATGCATGCTCTGTTACACTCTGGAAGACGCATAAAGTCCAGAACGTGATCAGTATAGAATGCATCCTGCATGAACTGTGGTGTTCCACATCTTTCCAGGTGAGGGCGCCGTTAAGCCTTTGACTTCCTTCAGTACGTCTCTGCTTTGCACTGCTAGAGAAACCATCTGATCTGCCAGCGGTTAGTAAACAACTCTTAAATTCCTTCCTTGTTGAAGGAGCCCTTTGCCACATGTAAGCATCCGCTGGTGAACATGGAAAGTAAATAACACCCAAGGACAAACACGGAGACTGACGCTTTGGCAACAGTGGAATGAAACAAAAAAGATTTGACAATGCTCAACAGTTCATCCCTTCACTAAGTCTTCACAGCTATGATGACTTAAAAAGACAAAAAAATAGATGTTTCTATGATGCGTTTGTTCAATCTTACTTTTTTCTTTGTCAGCAAGTTAGCTACAGTTTGATACTGTGGACTCATTATTTTTAACAGAGCTGGAAAAAATCATCTGCAGACATGTACAAAAAATGCAGATGATAATGATAAAGAGCTAGGTCAAATGCAGTAAAGATATTTGGAAATGAATCGCCCATGTTTGTTGTTCAGTGCTTACTAACACTGAGACTTGAGAACTGCTATTAGGTTAGAGAGTCATCCTGATCTCTGATAAATCCTAATTAACAGGTAACAAAAACAGCCTTAATCCAAGTCATGGGCATTCAGTACAGAAACACCCTTAAGCGCTGGAGCCGTTATGTCATTGACCTTCTCATTGGTGACACACTAATCGACAGGAATGACTATTCTGTATACTTACATTGTACATTACTATTGTTTTCTATAGATATAACACTGCAATGCTATTATTTTTGTTATATCATTATTTTTTATTATTGTGATTAATGTTATTAGTCTTATTATTATTAGTAGTAGTAGTACTGGATTTGTACTTTCTATAGGGTACTGTATGTTTGTGTATCTGAATATTTTGTTTGTAAACACTCATCCCCCCCCCCCCCCCCCCCCCCCGCCAAAAAAAGTTAACATAAAACTGATAACAATAAATTAAGAAACAAAAAGTGTTAGGAATCTTACAAATCTGTTTGAAGGAGGCCAGTGTTTCCTACACACATTCTGCTGAGAAATGTTGAACCACTTCCTTTTAACTGGATTTATCTCAATAAAAACCCTGGTTGTTGTGGACTGTTTGGCCTGTTGGTTCATCTAGCAGCGTGTATCAGAGAAAACACAGTCGGAGCTCTGCTTAACGGAGCTGCTTTGTAAAGGAGAAAGTGAAACTAAGATGCCCTGGCTACACTGAATTTTGGGTAGACAACTGCACAGAATGACACAGCTGTTTTCAGTGGCAGTAGCCAAGCTGGGCTGTCACTGGATAAAATGTGTAGAAACAACAGTGCTACTGGTTTAAATAATCATTACTCATCAGTTCTCAGTAGGGGCCTTCAATTGACAGTGCTCGTCATGTGAAAGGAGTTGCCATGGTAAACTTCAATGTCTAAAGCACATTATCAATGGCCATGCTCACACTCAGGTTGACAGACAAAAATGACTTCTGAAATTTACTGTGCTTACTGAGTCAAGAGAGAGAACTCCTAAACCAGGGTTAATAACATGCCAGCAGAGAGAGAGAGAGAGAGAGAGAAAGAGAGAGAGAGAGAGAGAGAGAGAAGGAGAGAGAAAGACAGAGAGAAAGACAGAGAGAGGGAGCACTCACTGTCGGAGGAGCTGACGGCCTTGCTTCCAAGACAGCTGGCTGTTCAACGAGCCAGGCGTCTCATTCTCGTTTCCTTCATCTGTGAAACAGAGGTGAAAATGGATTCAGAGCACTGATAAACACACACACACACACACGATATCACACCACTGACACGTGGCACTGTCCACAAATAATGAACAGTTAACAAGAGCCCAGTCTATACATTTGTGAACCAACGCTAATTAGAAACACACAAAGAAAGAACAACGAGAAGCTTTTCATAATTAACTCAACATTCATCATGCACGGTTGACATGAAGTGTCGTAAAAATATTTTTTGGCTATAGTTTGAGCTTGATCATAATTAAAACGGCCAAAGGCTTCAAAATGACAGATGGCGATGAACAAACATGCTATTTTTATCTCCCCCAACCCAAAAAAAGAATAAAAAGGAAGAGAAAAAAAAAAACAAAAAAAAACAACCTTGTTTAGTCTCTATACATTTTGCAGCGGCATCATAATTATAAAGGCTTGGTAACACCTTTAGCAGCTCCGTTCACCCTGAGGTGCCAACAAAGACGTGGCATGTCAGATGGGCACTTTAGCAAAGCACCCTGTGCCCACCACGGGAACAAAGCGCCTCTCGCCCACTTTGATGTTGCAATTAAGAGAGAAAGGCGGTTTTGGTGCCATGTAAGGGGGCTCTTGTGCTTTCGGTGAAAGGAGGAGAGACGGAGCGGCAGTGACGAGATGCAGATGAGGTGATACTGAGAGGGGTCTGTGTCGGCGACGTCAGGGAACGGGGGAGAGGTGGTACCCCCCCAGCCTCCTCCGCCCGTCTGCCACATCAAATTTAAATTGGGTCACGCCTGAGCCTGGAAAACTGGCAGGTGTGGCACGACTACCTCCCCCATCAGACAACCCCCCCCCCCCCCCCTCCCCCCCACACCCCCAACTCAGAAAACCTCATCAGCACTTCACACTCGAGGAGAGCTCCTGCATTCAGCCCAAGCCGTCTTCATGAATAGTGATGAAGGAATAATAAGAAAATATCTCTAATGACAGGAAGAAGGTCAAACTTCAAAGACAGAGAGGAGGCGATCACTTCTCCTCACGTTGCATGTAAAAAACCCAACTCAAACCCCACCTTAGCCTGTAACAGGAGTCATGTATGGATCAATATTATAACCTAGAATTTTAATGAAGCATCCTGCGTTGCAGAATAGACTAAAACCAAAGCGGCTAAAGAACAACACTAATTAACGTAAGAAAATGACCCCAAAGAAAAGGTTATGGTCTGAGGGGCTTCAGAGTTTTGCCTCTGAAACTTTGAATTTTGCTCTGTGATTAACTTACTCAACATACAACCCAGCTATGAATTGTTGGTTTAACTATGGGAAATTTGCTCCATTTATAGAACAAGTAAGCAACCACCAAACAAACATTTCCTGTGCATTAGTCTTCTGCTCTGGTACAGTTCACTGTGGTTCATGCACTTCATCATTAATCAGCAGCGCTCCGGATCAGAACAGAGAGTCAAAGGCACTTGCTCCGAGTCACGCTCTTACCCGAGTCATAGCTGGGAGGCTTCATGTCACCCTGACTCAGCTCAGTCCCGTATTTGAGTTTATGGTACTTTGCCCTGAGGAGAAAAAAAAAAGAAGACAACACATGATCATCAGAGTCTGTAATTTCACGTTTGTTTTTAATAAGCAACAATATTAAAAACTATGAGCTGATTTTTTAACGAAGAGGTCCCAGGCGGTCACGAGAATAGCCTGGGACGGTGTAAAATTAGAGGAGCTAAAATCAGCCTCACACCGACTGTGCTTTGGAATAATGAGATTTATCACGTTGGAGGAAACCTGTATTGGCTCACTGAGGGCTTTTACACCATTAAATTCCTCTTAAATTGGGAACATCCTGCATTCCACACGTTAGTGCAGCATTCTCTTTAAGATCTGAACATAGAGCAAGTTACTTGGCAAGCAGAGATGTTTGCCACCACTTCTGAGGTTAAACAAAGTAAATCCTCAAAACCTGCTAGTGCCAACGATAATAAAGGAAACATGCTTTAACAGAAACACGTGTCGCGTAAAGCTTGTTCTGGATGTCGTTTATTTATTGCAGGATTGTTTATTGGGCTCTAATTTAATGGAGCACAGACCTGGAAACATGGTTGATTGTACCGTCACAAGACAGAGGACGTGGTATTTAACTGTCACATTGATTAGATTTTGCACTTAGTATGACTGTGTTGGCACAGGGCTACAAGAGTTCCCTCACATAAATACGTGACCCATATCCTCTTAATATGCATTCATACTTAACCAAGAGGTCATACATTAGCATAAAGACCCCAAGGAGTTATATACCAAACATAACCAAAGCAAGCACTCCGTTTTACAGATACTGTTGTTAACCAGAGCACAATTTACACACTGCAGCATCAACCCTCCAGAGCCTACTGTTTGTTGACTGCCAATGTCAAAGGGTGAAATAGGGAGGGAAACGAAAGCAAAGGTAGTAGAATCTGGTTCACGGTTCGAGCGGATGAATGAGCGGGTGACTCAAGGCAGTGATTGTGGTGGAACGAGCTCAGTGGGTCACATGTCGGTTCACTTAGTCCTACTGTACAAGCTCTCAAATTCTTCACTCTGCCAAAAAAAAAAAAAAACCTGTCACAAAATACCCTAGAGGGGTGACCCCGGTCTCTGATGAGGGAGACAGTGGAACAGAAGTGATGCAGGACACAAATCAATGCTTCTCTCTCTCCCCCTCTCTTAAGACTGTTGAGCGATCTCACATATGTTAGGCACATGAAGATGGTGTGGCCATCAGCTCTGACTGAGTGCAGAACACAGGGTATCAGAGGGTGCGACGGGTCATCAGAAAGCTATATCGCTGTAAGTGGAGGCTCTAATTAAATGAAAACACTTTCATCTGTTGTCCTTTTCTTTCATTCATCACCTCCCAGGGCCTAGAGTCTCTCTCTGTATCCTTCTGCTCTCTGTCTGTCATCATTAAGAGTGGAGGAGCACATGGGAGACCCTGCATCATCTCCACCAACGACTCCACCGCTGAGCTCACCGCACTCATGGCTTCACTCGAGTGGATTTATGGATTTTCTCTGTCTGAGTCTGAGTCTGTGTGTGTGTGTGTGTGTGTGTATGTGTATGTGTATGTGTATGTGTGTGTGAGTGTGAGTGTGAGTGCGAGAGAGAGAGAGAGAGAGATTGTGTATCTCTCTCTGTGTGTGCGAGAGAGAGAGAGACAGAGAGAGATAGAGAGAGGGAGATTGTGTATGTCTCTGTGTGGTGTATGACTGAGGGACTAAAGAAGAGAGAGAGAAAGAGAGAGAAATGATGACCTCATCGACATCTCTTTTCTCTGCCATCAAAGACGCTGTACAGGGTAGAAGACAGCACATGCCGTCGCCGTTACTATGGCAACCCTTCCGCGCTGAGCCAACAGCGTGGTGTAGGGGAGGGGAGGTTTTAAATAATTCTATAGCTGTACTGGAAATAGAACAGCAGTGACCTTGTCATGTCATAAACTCCCAATGACAACCCAGACTGTGACTGAACCCGCGGAGGAAACTTCCCTTTTTTTTACCAAGTCATGTGTTCTGCAGTGTGTCTAACACGCGAGACAATGCAAACAGTCCAATAAAGACATTAAACCTTTGGCTTAATTTCCTCTCTCACGTACTAACAAGGCACAAGACTTTCTCTGTGGAGTTCCTCTTCAAAATCAGTTTTATGCAATCAAATAATCAAGTTGCCTATATTTTCATTTTCTTCTATATTTTTGTGTTTTTAAGTGACTGTAATATGTGCATTTTAAATGATGTGAATTCATCAAAGATTAACAAAATAACACTGAAGTGGGTATGGCATGTGTGCAAGAGAGAGTAAGTCTGACTGTGGTGGTGTGAACTACACTGTCCTCTGTGTCCTTCTGTGTCAGAGCAAAAGAGAAAAGAGTGAATTCACACCTCTCCTGTTTCAGTGCATACTCCAGCATCTTAATCCTCCTGACCAGGTCCTTCTTCAGGTTCTCCTGGCCCTTCCTCTCTCCCTGCAGGAAAGCTATCTGAGCCTGGAGAGACAGAGACAGAGAGAGAGAGACAGAGAGACAGAGAGAGAGACAGAGAGACAGAGAGAGAGACAGAGAGAGAGAGAATAGTTTAAGTTGAGAAGCACAATTAATGGTGAAACCCAAAGTCAATTATTTCGAGGTGTGTAGTGTGTATTTCCCCCCAGTTATCTCACTCATCAAGGTGCTTCCCAATTTGGTAAGACCTGTTTTATAACAAAGTTATAATATCAGAGAAAGCAATATTTCTGAAGTTGACTTTTGAGTTCTGAGACTGCTGAATTCCAGAGCTGGAGTCCTTGTGTATTTTCCACGCTTTGAGTGCTATGAATTCAGCAACTCGTTTTACCCAAGAACAAACAAAACATTGCAGACTGCCCCTGAACAGAGTGAATTATGTCCTGCCGGCATTCCGAGGAATCCATGGGAGATTGCCAGGACAGTGTCTGGGCTACACGGAAGATTTAAGTTTCCAGGAGGAATCTCTTTATATATATATATCAGAAAGGTACTTCTGTGAGAGTTTTAACACACACACATACACACACAGACACAAAGACACACGAAACCACTCTGAGAATTCACGCCGTACAAAATGCCCAAGGTAAAACAGTCGAAAAAAGGAAGTGCTTTTTTTGTTGTGGCGTGCCAGCACCATACCCATTTCTAATACATTAAGGTAAAACATTGAAAATCAATTTCTTAAAATAAAAAGAATAAACATCAGCTACATTTAAATTTCATGAGATGACAATACATCCCAAAAATTCGAGTAAGCGTTCCGATAAGTCAAGGGTGGTTGTTCTTGTATGATCAAAGCGGACTCAAAAACCGTGCTTTTTTTTTTTTTTTTTCCCCCGCCACCATCACCCTTAGCCTGTAATTTCATCATCTGGAAGAGGAAACCATTCCAGTAAAGACAAATTTAAAACATGCAAATTTAAACTGCTGCTCTCTTTAATTCTAGGCAGCCCACTCCATCCCTCACTTTCTGTATTCCCCTTTTCTTTTCACAGTGAAGACAGGCAACGGCTGACGCACACACTCTCTGAGTCAGAGTTATATCACGCAAACCCACACACGCACACACTGACGGCTTTCCTCGACCTGCCAGGCTTGAACTGCAGAGGCGATAGCACACGCACAAACACACATACACACAGACATACACACTCATACATACACAGCACTCTGGTAAATCTCTCCGTGACATACAGTCAACAAAAGCCTGCTCTACCTTAAAGAACCACTCAAACACCACTGCGTACTTCCAGCTAAATAAAGCAGCACACAGCTTCCACCAACACAGAATGAGGGGAAAAAAACTTAACATCGCTTTTCTTCATCTACAGGTTCGTGTTTCGTGTATTTTTTTTTTTTTTCAATTAGCCACGTAATGTGACTTCGTAATGCTTTACAATGCCATCCAGCATTTCCACAACTGAAAGACAACTGAAAATAATAACAGGATGGGAAAACTGTCATGACATTCTCTGGAAAATTTGAAATCAAGACTTTGACAAAAGCCAGGACTGCCCAATAGGAACACTACTAATATCTGTAATAAAGCCTCATTGGATAACAATCAAATCCCTTCAAAATCTGAGAGACAACAGAACAGATTTGTGTCTAAGTAGAACATCCCTTTGCACGGCATGCCTCAGCTCCCAAACTCCAATTGTCTGTAACATCCATTTGGGAAAATGACCTTCTTTTTTCTAAAACGCACAGTCTGAGTCGAACATCACTGATGTAATTTATTTATCTTTTGTTTTTTGACATACAATATTAATTGGCACAAGCTGCAATTGGAACAGTGAGACAGAGAAGCTGCAGAAAGAAAGGAGGCCAAAACAAAACAGCTCTCCAATTATCCAATTTCCTTCAGTCCAAATAAAAGAACGAGAAACACTGGAGGCTCTCTGTTTGGATTCGAAAACACTGCTGTGGCAGAGAGATTCAGAGTTGCCGCTTGACTCGCCTGATTTAAATAACGTCGGCTTTATTCGACCCGTTCTCCGCCGAGCCATCCCATAATGCTTTCACCAACCCACACGCAGACCGCAGATCTCCGGGGTCTTCAACTGTCACAGTCAAAAGTCCAAGACTGAGTGAAACGGCATCGGGACGGCCATGTGAACACACGCCAGGCTGATTCAGTTTAACTCTCGCTCTCTGTCTACACCACAGCAATCCCATTCATCACACAAAATACGAGCCAAAGGCGGAAATTAGGAAAAGGCTTGTTCAGAATAATCATCGCACGGGAGTCTCAGAGGATGAGCAAACAAACAAAAAAAACAACTCAAACCAAAAAACCTCCTAAAACAGCATGGTTACCATAGGAACATCTAGGGAACGATCTGAGACACTTTGTTCACAATGTTCTCGTTAATTCTTGTTTAGGAAAGAGATCAGGTGCGGTGAAAAGGGTTCAGTTTTTAATGACAAACGGTTTTAAGGAGGCAATCATTAAACTGAAGTAAATTGCATAACCTCGCAGAGATGTATTAGTCAACCCTGGTCAGCATGATATCACAGAATCTGAATAGCTTTCATAACAGCCTGCTATTGAGGTTCACTGTAGACCTTTTCCATCAAACAGCTCACACAGGACCAGGGCTTTCCTCAGTTCACTTCTCTTACTGATAGTTTTACAGACGTGCTGGACAGACACATTGAGTGAGTGCATGTGGTTTGCTGGATTGAGGGAGTCTAAATCAAGTTAAACTGAAATTTGCAGACACTAAATCTCTCTCTCTCTCTCTCTCTCTCTCTCTCTGTCTTTCTCGCTCACACACACACACGCACTCATGCACCTGAACAGCTTTCGCAATCAATGTTAAACAAATTAAGTGTGGACTCTGAAACAAATTCTCAAGCTACACACTAAACACACACACACACATACACACACACACACACACACACACACACACAAAAAAAACCCCTCAGGATGGGGACCACACACATTTAATCCAGGGAACTGGCAGGGGAACTGATTTTCCCTTTAGGATACGGGGAAAAATGAAAAGGAGTGGATGGTGAGTAGGTGATATATCAGGCTGCATTTACGAGATGTTCAGACACAGTGACAGAGGGCGGTGGTTAGGGTTCCTAATGCTGAACAGTGAACAGTGTGGTCTGGTCTTCACTCACACATTAACCAGGGGAAGAATGCCTGGGTACGAGGCAGGGACAGGACCCCGTCTATTCCCAGCCACACACTGACTCCATTATGGGGGTGAGCGAGCGGATAAGAAGCTCTCAGTCCGCCCTGTTTAGAGAAATGACTGCCATTGGGAATTAGGCAGGCTCTGCCCAAAACAGGGCTGACCAAAACAGCAGCCGCAGCAGCAGGGGGTGGACGGACCCAGACAATCGCTCATCTCCACACTCAAACAACTGAAACCACACACACACACACAGACACACACACACACACACAGACAGACAGACAGACAGACAGACACACACACAGACACAGAGTATCTGAGCTTGTTTCATAGAGGAAGCTGGGAGTAGGATACTCTGCAGACACCCACAACAAATATCTCTTTGATACGTTAGAGCTTGCCTTAAAAACATCACTGGAAAAGTATGTCGACTATGTATTTCTGGTAAACAGAATCAGACGGTCTACAGAGCTAAGACTCTATGGCTACGAGGAATATAGTCTACTCTAACGGTTTTAGACTGCAAACCAACGGTGTATCGGGCATGAAGAAATGAAAGCATTCCGAACACGACCTTGACTTGCAAAGTCTGCGTCAGCATCCAAGGCATATACAAGAGGAATCAAAGACGTCTTGTCACACAGCGAAGACTAAAACTTACACAAACACTCATGTTTTCCTATCGGCGAAAAGAGCCATAAGCACGTTTGTGTTCACACATGAATGGTATCGCTTTGCATTAATCCGTGACCTGCTGAACTATCAAACGTATGATGTCGTGTTGTGTTGCAGAGAGAAAGGAATGATTCCATGTTTATAATGCCAACAGCCTGGACTGTAGCCCTGCACAAGGCCTGTTCTATCACGGCCTGCACAGACGAGCAGCAGACAGAACGTTGACAAGCATGAGACTCGAGCCAAGAGCATTCCGCAAATTCCCCAATACTGGCAGATACACACAAGCTCCGAGACAAAGGAGTGGAGGAGCCAGAGATATGGTTGAGAAATATCTGTAATTATGTTTCAGGAATATGGGCAAAGCTGTTGAGTGGATGCAAAGAGATGGAAGGTCAGACGGTCTACATGTAAATCCCTTCTATGCTAAACTAAAAACATTGCATTATGCAACACTTTACCCAAAAGTTTGAATAATACTGCCAAAAACAGACTGGCACCTTCAACTCAAAGTTAAAGCTGATCGAGTGACCAGGCTTTTCATGGCTTCTCCTGAAGAGGCTTAATTGCCGTTCTAGAGTACTGTAGAAACATCAGTGGTTTTCACAGAGTAAACTGTAAACTAACAATAGCTTTTGAAATGAAATCCTACAAATGAAAGTTGGGTCGTGGTGATAATGAGCAGGCTGGAGTCGGTACTCTCAACTAGCACTCTCGGCGTTCTGTCGGCCATCTCTCCTCACCACCCTCTGTCGCTGTGGGGATGGAGGAACGGTGATAAAGGGGTGTTGGGAGTGTTCTGTTGGCAGACGGAGGAGCCGCGTGAAATCCGACGGGAGGAGGAGAGGAAGGAGGAGGAAGGTGATGGATACTCTTGACATTTTCACTTCCACGGTGCTGAGCTCCAGGCTTCGGGGGTCGAGCCGCACTCCCACGGACAGCTGTCAGGCCGAACCGGGCCGTAACTCAATGGTGGCAGCTCCCGCATACCGAAGCTTACGCAACAGCTGTTTTCAAACAATGCGAACGGAAAACGGGAGTCCAAAACGTTTTGTCTCGTTTCCGCGTCTCACCTCTTCTCATGTGCTTGACATGTGGACTACCTGGCCGATCTCACCGAGAAACTTCATTACTGCGGTCACTCTACCACAGAAATACTGAAGGCACTTACAATGAGGTAAATCTGTTGGGCATGTGATTTCTCTAGGATTATCATTCATTCATAAAAAAAACAAAACAAAACAAAACAAAAAAAATGGCGACTAAGATTATTTATGTAGGCTAGTTCTACCTGTGTTCTTTATATACAAGGAGAGTGAGGTTGTTTCCAGACTAATCATCATCATAACAGACGTAAACCAGGAGCAGATGCTCACGTGTTACATCATTACATCCTATTAGAGCTTCATAACTATCTTTAGGGAAAGAAAAAAATTCCATCTGTAATTCTTCGCACATATTTCCATATACAAACAGAATAACCTTTAAGGTATGATGAAACTACAACACATCCTCTTGTCCATAAAACAATCTGTCGCATTATAAATCAGGAAAAAGAAAAAAAAAAACAGTATGGTGATTTGTCCGAGGTTGGTTTATGACTGTCTGGGTTATGTCTGATATGTAAGAAGCAGATGTGAAGGTTAATGGCATGCAAACGGACTCTGTTCATTTTCTTTGTCTCCACAACTGATGAGAAAGGACTGATATTATGGTCCTATTCTCCTAACGAAGACAAGTGGAAGGATCCTGACATCCCAAGAGCATGTAAATATAGGCCAAGACAACAGTGAGACACACAGAGGCTAAATGAAATCCACTGCAAAGCTGAAAAGACAGTCAGTTGAGCAAAACTGAACAGGAGGTGAGTATTTTCAAAACATTTTGGTACAGATGTGAAACAAAACAACAGATAAACAATAAACAGCTTGATCTGCCATCAATATTTACAGCTCAACTAATGTATTACATGAATCATAGCTATCACAGCAGGACATGGACCAAATTTTGGTTTTGTGTGCTGCAACACATTTTCCACAACGACATTACATTGTCAGAACACAAACAGACCACTGGATTTTTCATGAATAAAATAAATAATAATAATAATGATAAAAAAAACCACCCCACAATTCTTGGCATCTCAGACTGTCCACAAAAACAGTGCCATCACCCAGCTGTGTCAGGACACAGCCTCTGGTCACAATGTTACTTCCAGTCTCATCTCCACAAACCCTACAATCCATCTAGCCGCTCCAATTCGACGGACAAAAACAACTCCTTCCATTAGGTTTAGGAACGGACACAACTGCAAAAATAAATAAATAAATAAATAAAGGGAAGGAAAAAAGCTTGGGGGGGGGGGGGGGGGGGGACAAATAAATGACACTGACTGGACAACGTCCAGTCTAGCCTGGCTAGTGTTTGGCATAGGGCAAAATCTGCCAAATAAGACGTCAGGCTGCCCAGATTTCAGACAAATCAATTTTCACGCCACACCAGGGAGGCTTTCAGTGTCCTGCTGAGCTTCTGTGAGAGGACTGGCGTGAGAGGGGGAGAGAGAGCGAGAGAGAGGGGGAGAGAGAGAGAGAGAGTGGGGGAGATGGAGGACAGAGAGTGGTGAGAGTGCATGAGAGCGATAAAGAAATGAGAAAATTCATTCCACTGTGATTATGATTCTGACAGTGATGGGCAAATTAGGACATGCCATGCCACAGTGAAGAAGGAAGCCCTCTGCCACAGGGAACACACAACCCAACACAGGACCAACTTTCGGCAAAAAATCATCTGTACTACACCTTTGCCAAGGCAGGGGCAGTGTGTGTATGTGTGTGTGTGGGGGGGGGGTGCGTACTGGAAGAATGACAGAGCACAAATTAACAGGAAACACAAAACGATGACAGCGACTCTCCACCTTCAGAAAGGTCAGCATTCTGCTGAGCTGGGATTGCTGGGCAGGATGCCAGCTGTTGCCCTTTGACCTTTGTGCCAAAAGAGTAACCATCAAAGATGACACACAGCACCCCCTATCTCCACCCCCCCTTGCCATCCTGCCAATGCCAATATGAGACCCATTCAGACTCTCACGGCCTGCCTGCTGTAGTCTCGTGACCTACTAAATGCCTGAAAGAGACTGTCAATGAGAGACCCTAATTCAGCTATATGCGTCTGCGATTCGTCTTCCAACGGCGTGGAGGTTATCCCTAGTCTTTCAGTAAGACAGCGTCTGGACCACCCACAAAAACAGAATGCTGTTGATTTGTTTTTACTCATAAAAATATCTGATAAACACAAACGCGTTACAGATTTGACAGACTCGTTCAGGCAGACATTATTCCTTTTCTTGGCAGGGGTAGGCGAGGAGGGGACGAGCCAGAGAGAACCCCAAGGAGAAGACCGTCATTTTCTCAAAAAAAGATTTATTTACCTTTAGGGAACACTCCGCTGTTTGTTGACAAGGACATTTGGTTGCATTTATTAACCGATTCACATTAACACGGAGGAGAATTTAACTACTTTATCAGGTGAGAGAAAGAGAGAGAGAGAGACAGAGAGAGAGTCAGTCATCATCTTACAAATGTATCATGGGCTAGTTTATAAAGCAGTTGTATTGCAGTCATGACTAAATGTTAACACTACAGTGTATAGAGCAGTCCAGTCATGACTAAATGTTAACACTACAGTGTATAGAGCAGTCTACTCACAGACTGAATGTTAACACTACAGTGTATAGAGTAGTCTACTCACAGACTGAATGTTAACACTACAGTGTATAGAGCAGTCTACTCACAGACTAAATGTTAACACTACAGTGTATAGAGCAGTCTACTCACAGACTAAATGTTAACACTACAGTGTATAAAGCAGTCTACTCACAGACTGAATGTTAACACTACAGTGTATAAAGCAGTCTACTCACAGACTAAATGCTACTGCTTCTGCCCACTTTGTTTGCTCTTACTTCTCTTAAAGCTGTTGTTTTCTGCAGCAATAGATTGTATCTTTCTTCCTCCATCACTGAGGTTAGTCTGTTCTCCCTGTTCCTTTGCGTTAGTGGGACGCCCATTAAAAAAAATCTCTCTCGATCATTAGTGGACAAGAAAAGAAAGAGAAAAAAAAAAAAAAACAAGCTAATGAATGGTCCTGAAAGTGACCTTTTCTCCTCTCCTCCGTCCCTGGAGTGATCCTCCAACTGCCCCTGCTCCTCATTACGGCATACACAAACACAGACAAACAAAAACATAAATGGCTAAACACAGGGTTTGGAACCGTCTGGCTGGGACAGGTCAGTTGAGAGTCTCACATTTACGACAATGGCAGAGGACAACATATGATTAATGACTAAAGTGGATAAGATACTGAGGGGGGGGGCACTGGTTCAGCTCTGTCAGACTGCACCCCCCCCCCCCCAATAAGATTCACCGTCTCTCACGGATACATTTTGGAAGTGTGAAGTGGTTTGTGTTAAATAAGACATAGGGCAAGTTATTTCTTAACAGGAGGGATTATTTTTTCTCTTTTCCAAATGGATAAATCAAAGTGCTAACACATCTACTCGTGATTTTTTCTGTGGGTTAAAGAGGCCAGCGCATGCAGCCAGGCAGAAGGGGTAAAAAAAAAAAAAAAAAAAGAGCAGCCTTTTGTCAGAGACAAACATCGGTCATGCCGCCTTGGAGGAAAACTGGGTAACCCACTTAAGCCTAGTCACTTCCTCTCTTGTCGTTTAAATCTGCGTCCTTAATGAAGACTGGGATTTTGGCTCCCAAGTCCCTGCTCTCTCTCTCTGTCCTGCCATGGCTACGGATGGGTCTCGGAAGGAGTGGACCACCCGCAGAGAGAACAAAGAGAGAGACAGAAATAAACCTACCGCTGGGCTGCATGGAGCCGCAAGGACAAGTCTGTCTGATAGTATCCAGGGATGTCAGTAGAACGTTTGTGTCTGTGTGTGTGTGTGTGTGAATGAGCGTGAGAGGGAGAGAGAGCGAGAGGAACCATCCTATCCGCCCTGCCCCATCTCACAGTCTTATTACTATTACAACTAGCATGGTGCCCTGAACTCGCTTGACTTCATGACTCATTTCCTTTTTGTTCTGGCTTTCTCCTCTGTTGTACCCTTCTGCAGTCAGCTTCGGCAGGGCTGGGCACCCAAGCACCCCACGCTCATTTTCATACGCCTTTTACACTTATCAGATGGAAACTGCCAGTCACTAAAGCTTAAGGGGGTAACGTGAGGATCGTTAGGCCGGCCGGACATCCAGAAAAAATGACCTTCTCATTACGACGGGGAGACGATGTTCAGTCTGTTTACGTTCTGTCAGAATGCTCTGCACATCTCACATCTCAGCTTTTCACAACCACAGATTGAGCTTTGAGACAAGCGTTTTTTCCTTCCATACAGGACTGCAGGGGCTTATGCACAAAGACCGTACTCAGCCAGTCTTCCAACTGGACTGATACAGTTCACGGTTTTGGCCCTATTTGTAGAGTATTGGCTTTTCCGATTAGTGAAATCTCTGAGGTTAATCGTAATTACACAAGTCGGGCAATTTATTTAAGACTACTCAAAATAAATACAGATTAATTTGGTAAACAGTTGGCTAACCTTCAACTGACCCGTTCATCAGATCTAATCAGGAATTGCTGTTGACACTGGCACACAGTTGACAGGACCGCAGGCCACTCACTGACCTGGCCTCTTTGCTGATTCGTAGAAGTCGAGCAGCGTTGGCTCCCCACTGTCATAGCTATCGGCCACTCCAAAGGTCAGCAAGTGTGTGTACTACTTGAGATTACCAGTCCGGGTCCACCTTGTGTTATGTTCTACCCATGCTGTCTGTCAAAGAATCTCTCTCATGTCTTCTAAGGATGTAGCTACACAGTAAAAGGAAACAAAACCAAGCAAACCAGAAGAGGGACACTTCAAAAAGCAGGACGTGGGGCAAACTGAATGAAGAAAACTGAACAAAGATGGAGTTGTCATTCTCTAGCTGTCTGTGCCACCTTTTCTGTTCTCCTTAAGCCTTCATTCACTATGTCAGTGTGGCTCTTCTGATAACCTGGATAAACTGCATTTAAAACAAACTCATTTCCCCTTTGGAAACGTAATCCTCCACAACAGGCAAAGACAGGGGCTGCGCCCGTCTGCTCTATTGTAAAGCTGTTAAATATTCTTTACCTGTAGCTGCATGCGTGCTTCCTTGCATGACTAAAGTCAAAAGGTCCAGTTTGGGTGTGCTGGCTTTGCTGACACTTAAAACACTTTGAGCCTTTGGGTTTGGGGTTTCAGAGGGGGAAGGGGTGTGTTACCACTCATGTTACATGACAGGGTTAGGATCCCAGAACGGAGAACATGTGCTACCCTGTTATACATCAGTGTAGGGTAAAGTCTAGAAATTCTGGTTAAAAAGAAACATAGGTTGTCAAAGGTGCTAGGAAAGGGGACAAGATCCAGGTACAGCTCTGATTTTTTTTTTCTCCCTCAAAGCAAAAGGAGTTTATGCAACTGCTGATAAAAACTAAGCAATTGCAATATCAATCCTGACAGATTATCAGTCCTGAAAAAAAGGATACAGCAAAACAAATGAGGCTATATATTTGAGATTACATTACATATTAAAATAAATAAATAAATAAATAAATAAATCAACCAGTGGGTTTCTGTCAGATTTTATGAGCTTTCTCTGTATTAGTTCTTTAGTTTTGTTACATGGAAACAGATAGAAAGGGAGTGTTTTAGACAGTACATAAAATGTCTCAATACAGTATCCGATCTCAAGCCATAGCAGCATTTTACAGAAAGTTTCTGAAAAGCACTTCTGATTAGAAACTTGAGTGTAGAAAAGGCAAACTACACAACTTCAATCCCTCCCTCACTCTAACACATTAGCCGCTGGTGTGACGACTTATTTTGATTCATTGATAAAAAAATCAATTATACAGTTGTCCTTTGAAAAGCTTTACAGTCCTTCTCATGAGCACATTGTACAGATGCATATTACCATGAGTGTAGGATGGGAGGTTTACACCCGCTGTGTATCGTTTCGACCTGGGGCCATGGGCCAGGCCAGAGAGTCAACTGTAGAACTAGGAGAAAACACAATGACACAATGTGCACGATGGCCAAAGGGATGAGGAAAAAGGAAGTCTGTTCCTAAAGTAGCTCTGATGTTGGGAAGGAAAGAAGTGCAGCAGCAGGAACTGGACACATAAACGTCCATTAGGGTCCTTAAGATTCAGCGCATGCATACTTTAGACCACTCCAACACTTTCCTTTCATTATTCATACACACTCAATACATTTATTACATCAACTGGAAGATGCCTTGAGATATTTTTTTTTTTCTTTAACGGGCGTAGGAGCTCTGAGTCTAGATGTGATGAGATCTGTAGGAGTTAACCTGCATCACACCAGTCAAATTTCTACTCAACAGCACTAAACGTGCACCATCACCCAAACTCAACATTTGACTGTGGAGTGGTCCAGTCAGTACACACTTAATCCATACCCTTAACCAATATACAGGCTCGTTGAAGACTCAAGAGCGGAGAGAGGAGGAGAGAGAGAGAGAGAGAGAGAGAGAGAGAGAGAGAGTGAGAAAATCACAACACATGCTCTGCGCTTATATACTTTCAGCCTGCAGGAGACAGTGGAGCATCTTCAAAAAAAAAAAGAAAAAAAAAAAAAGACCCGAGACATGGTTTGAAAGAGGTTTTCTGACATAACGTCACAGGCGAACTTGGTAAGACAGAGAACCCACACACACCAAACGTATACCAGCTTCCTGTATGCAGAGGATGTGTACAGATGGAACGCCTGTGCCTCTCACACCAACACGTATGTGCTGACCCACCATCTCGGCTGCCCATAACTGAATAAGAATTAGAGCATCCACATGATGCTGACACAAAAGCTTTGTTACCATCTAAATGCATTTAAACCCACATTCATCTAGCACCTGTTTGCTTTCTAATATAAAAAATTCAAGTTCTCCTTTGAAGTATCGGTCACGTTTTGAGTAACTCTATGCTCTATGGCTCTCAAAAGGGGAACCTGAAGGCTAATACATACATAAGTAGGATGGATGGTCTAACGTGCACACAGACACACAGACACAGACACAGACACACACACACACACACACACAGAAAGTGAGAACACATTACTGACTTGTGGTTTACGAGAGGAAAAAGGCGGGGACTAATTCAAACAGCTATGCCGCTCGATTTTGGCGCCACAATCAGACAAACCAATCAGCTGAGAGGCGCCTGTGTTCTTCTTCACTAGAGTTCTAGGCTCCGCAGAGCTGATAAAGCAAAAAAAAAAAAAAAACAAAAAAACAAAAAGCCTACCTACAGCAGGAAGCGCAGTGTCCTGTGCTGACACTAACTCCACTAATACAGTGCTGCACCTATCATTCGCATTGATCTTTACAGTAAAACTCACACAATCTCCTAACATACACAGGAGGAACAGCTGTAAGCTTGCGCCAATGTATCATGCCAGGCAGTTTCACCCATCAAATATGATGGGTAAGCAAACACAAAAGTACAGTCATCCAGGGGGGAAAAAAGGCATGAGAAAAGACGTTACATAAATGACTGTCCCATCCTTAGTCAGTAACCGAATCAATGTCTCTAAGCCAACAACAACTTTAAAGGCTTTAGATTGATTGTGGGCTGTACTTGGTGTCTACTAGTACGATCACACTTTCAACACAAATTTAACTTTAATCACATTCACCACAAATGTGGGTTTGGACAAGTCTAAGAGGCTTGACTTCATTCTTATCAATGATAACAGAGTTCTTGTTTGAAACCCAAGTCCATCTTCCTTGCTGTCATATCTAGTAGGCAATAAAGACATCAACTGGAATGAAACACGCGGCTAAAGGGCATTGTAAAGTAAAGGACACCACTCTCTGAGGTGGAAATCACATTTGACCTTGAGAGATGGTTTGGACAGACAGAGGTCACGCCACCTCCAACTCCTCTCCAGCCCACTCCCATCAATGTCAATGGTAATTAGTCACGAACGGAAGTAGGTCAGTTCCACCACTGGTCACTCAATCACCTTCAGGGTACTGTGGATGCCCATACACAGACCAGAACCACTATGTAGGTCACAAAAGCTGGGTTAAGAACATCAATAACAAAACAAACAAACAAACAAACAAAAAGAAAACAAAACCAAGGATCAGAAGAACTTGGTTTCAACCAAAGTGAGGATCTGAGAATCTCCCATTGAGAATTTACACAACTACCTGATACTGACTTTCAGTGTCAGTAACCGGGCGATTAAGACTCACAAATGAAGAACGGCGTGCAGCTCTTATTTCAGAGTTAAGCACAGCACAAATGCTCAGTGTGCTAAGAGAGACTCGAGTTTGCGCCTGGCTGTGTCAGCACTTCCACATTAGCATGACAGACAAGAAATAGTGCTGATACACCCCCCCCCCACCACACACACACACACTTACCTATTCCCCGATGGCTGAACTGCTTAGGACAGGAGGGTGGTCTTAACAACACCACTGCTGTGATAGCATTTTGGTCTAGGCTCACGGCTTACTACAACCGCACAAGACCACGCCAGTGAAAAACCCTAATAGAGATGGGATACTCTGGCCACATGTAAATACTAGTAAATGTTTATCAGCGGCAAACACGCACAGGCAAACAGCTTTTGCATATCTGGTAAATGTAAATTAAAAGGGATTAGAACAAAAAGGCAAAGAGCAGCCAGCAAGTTTGTAACATACCTGGTAACAAAACAGCCAGATCCTCGGAAACACAACACGTGTGTATGTGTGCGTGTGTGTGTTTGTGTACTCAGTACACAGAACTAAATATAAAAACCATCCAACTCACACTTTTAAACACAGCTTAGTTAGGGGACATTCTCAAAGTGACTGTTAAGCTTATGTGATGAACAACTGGAATCTACAGTGAAACACTGAATCTTAGTAGATGTACAACACCACAACAGATATATCAAACGACTCATCGGTAAACAATATTGATTTTTTTTTTTTTTAAAGACAACTCTTCAGTTCACCTTTGAGCATATTGTTCTAATCATTACCACAAGGCTGCACAGTCTGTGCTGCTTCTACGTGACAAATAACAACAAGCTCAACAAGGAATACAATTAAGAATGATTCATTTTGGCACAATAGTGATGAACTGGACAACAAACAAGTTGTCCCCAAGCATGAATAAGCAAAATGAAAGGAAAAGATCTTAGGTTTCTTAACGCAGAATGCCAAAATCATCTTCCCTGCCCCTCTCCCTACGGTGACCAGCCAACATGACGTAATTTCTCACACTCATCTGACTCTTAGTATTTTTATGTCGCCTTAAAGGAAACAGACTGTTTTAGACAAACTTCCTCCCTTGAGGGTGAGTAAATACTACAGCTGAGCCTGTAGACTCAGTTCCTCCTTTGATATTCCTGTTCTAGGGCTTAGGTTAAGTTGGGGTTACCTATGTGTACATGGACGTAGAGCAATGTAAAAAAAAAAAAAAAAGACAAACCCAGAGTTCAGCGAGGCATAAAAATGGAGTTGAACAGGGCAGTGCAACACTGATTGATTTTATGACGTCTAACGGGTATCACAATCTAAATAAGCGACACCAAACAACCAAAATTTGCATCCCTCTCCCTCTCCTGCCGTTACAAGAGAGTTGGTTGAGTTATCTTTGGGGGGACTGATGAAGTGCGCAAAATCCGCAAAGACTTTTTTTTATTGTTCTCCATCCCTCGTGGTTTTCATGTTCACGGCGTCACCTCAAAGACGAAACACTGCTGTGACGGCTGTGGTATGTTATGAATGAGAGGGTATTCCTGTGTTTTGGCACACATGAGAACTGTCGTTACTTTTTCACTGTTTTTAGGTAGAACGTCACGACTATTTCAGTGTTCAACCCGAGAAGCAAACGTAAAATCGTAGGCTTGACACTCTAAAAAGTGCTAGCTTCAAAATCACTTATGGCAAAGGCGCTCTAAAGATTCTTACTCTATATTCCGCAAGCTGATGTCGCTGAGTACCAATGGTCCTTGGCAAGACCATAAAGAATTCACGGATGGAGCTATACTTTGACGTCATGAACTGTACATGCATTCAGAACAGCATTTCAGTGTCATACCGTTCTGACTTATTGTACAAATTACTGTCAAGGTGGTTAAATAGGCTATACAATATTGCCATGTAACGGAAACAATATTGTTGTCTTGATGTCATACGAATATCAGTGAGGAAGTCACTTCCTTGATACTCGAAACAGTCAATATTTCCCACCGATAGAGTGAAATGTCTTAACTTAGTCAGCTATCATACCAATGTGAGTAAATCGGTTGGCAAACCATTTAAAATGCCCAGTAATAGTAATTGTGTTAGGACACAAGAAAAGCATGATTTATTACTAACTTTGTAGGCTAGCCGTTATAGCTCTTGGCCTCTGTTAGCCACTGTGCTGGGGCTTTCAAGCGGCTTCCTCAATTTTCAAAATTTTACTCAGGACAAACAACAACAGTTCTGTCGTAGCATCCCTCTGAACAGGATGCTAACATCGCCATTAACAGCGCGTCTACACACAGGTAAATTAATACTGACAAGCTACTAAATACCATATAATCTACCAGGTTACCTTCAAGCACAAACTTGTTGTATTTAACAGTACTTAATTGAGGGACGATCAAAGCACATCTTTCTAGGATAGCTCAAACTATCACTCGCCGCAATTCATCTAATATCATTCTCATTTCCTTCTATTTCATTGTGTATTACTATGTTTAGAATTTATGTATTCCAAGATTTGAATTTTGCTGTTTCAACTTTTTGAAACGTCACTGGGTCATGGAAAGTGTTTTAAGAAAAGAAGTGTTTTCATTATTATATCATTATCTACCAACTGCTCTCATTTGCAAATACTATTTATATACACACTCCTGGCGTACTACATTAGGTGGGTTGCTGCGGAGTTCGCAGACACAACGTTCCTGCATTCCTTCACTTATGAGTTCACTCAGCTACCAGCCCACAGAAAAATGTCAAGAATTTCGTCACAACAGAAATATCTCATTACGAGACGTTCAGACAGTATCTTTTGCTGAAAGTTGACCGCTCTATTCAGTTGAAAGTAACTTCAGATGAATAAGTCATCTAAGAATATCTTCATCTAAACTCGGGCACAATTTGATGCAGTTACTTGAACAATAGGTAGCACCTAGCAATTGCACTCATGTCAGCTACGAGCAGGTCGGACTCTCAAATCCAGTGTCAGTGCTGTGCCGATTGATGGTGCTTCATGAACATGGGTCTATCTAGAAACATTAACCAGTCTCACGTACACTGTTCTGTAGAGAAACGGACTCACCTGTAATTCGGCTCGCTCCACCTCCCATTGTGCTCTCTCTACCTCAAAACGGGCCCATTCGTGCTGAAGGAAGTGCAAGATCCCCGGGATACTATACTGAGCCCTTGCCGCCTCCCCACCATCGCCTTCGGATAGCTGTCCTTTTCCACCATTTGGTAATATAGAGTTGTTATTATTGTTGAAAAATACGCCGGGCCCTGCCTGTTCATCCATGGCCGGGCTCGGTTTAGGGGAGATGACACCTTTTTCTTGTTGTTGGAGTCCTTTCACGCCGCTGGTTCTTTTGAGATCTGTGCCTCACGGTAAACGTAGTCAGAGACAAATGTGTCGTCCGCTACTCGCATCGACAGAGAGCAAACTCAATTTCTGACAGCCAGCTGTCACTCAATGACGTCAGGCGCGCACGCTCCCGCCCACAAAATGAATGTACGTGTGGGTAACTGAGCTTGATGGGAAATGTAGTAGTGAGAAAAGCGGTCTACTTTCGGATACACATAGGAAGAGTAACCTAACACAAGAGGTAAGGTATTTTAAAAAATCAAAAAAAGTCTTTCAGATAAGGGGTGGTTGATGTATTCTAAGGGCAGTAAGGATACAAACAGAGAAAACAGAAATACCTACCATAAGCCTTCATTTCTTTATTGTTGTGAAATCATCTTCATTTCTACACACATTACAGAGAAATATGGATCCATAACTTATTCAGATATGAACCAGAGTACAACTTAAGGGCCCTGGTTCTAAAACAAAACTACAGTACAGTGTGCTTGATGCATTTTATGTAACATAATTGTGCAGGTGTACAATTAATATACATTCTCAGTTCTGGGTGAAAAATTATTAAAAAGAAAACACATTTACAGAAAAAATGAACATTTCCCATTACCTTTTAATGGCATTTTTTATTGATTTACTTTTTTTTTTTTAAACAAAATCCATAACTACTGCACATCTGCACAGCTCCACTTCTGCTGACGTGCAAACGTAACGACTTCCTAATTGGTCTGTTTAAAAGATCATGACTCCCAAGGTCTGTACTTCTGGACCTTGTTATTTACATAAATCTCTTATTGATGGCTTTAAAGGCAAACAATATACAGTCATTGCATGTGCTGATGGGATGATCACACGTGTGCCATGGTTCTAAATTTGTGTTGACTGTCTCTCAGTGGTGTTTCATGTACCTAGAGCATATACTATCTTAATCCCTCACTCTCTGTCTTGTCCTTAAACAAACAAGCAAACAAAAATCATAGCTGTAAACAGTGCATCATTAAAAATATCCTCTAATAGTATGGGAAAGCCTCCCTAGAGGGAGAGATTCAAGATTCAAGACCCAAGATTCAAGTGGCAGTAAAGAGACAAGAGCATGATACATTTTTAAAAAAGTGAAACTTCTCCTTGCTGCGTGTGTGTAGAACTCAGTCTTATATTAAAAACCAACAATACGATACAGAACTAGGCCCGATGGATTTCCATGCAAACATACAGACAAGCAACAGAACACACAGGTCACTGGTTCACTGTGAAATGCAGGATTTGTAGTTGGGTGTTAAAGTGAGTGTTGACGCAAGTGTGACGTGTCTTTTTTTTTTTTTTTTTCAAAGAAAAGTGCTTCATTGAGAGACTGTGTTAATTAAGGTGCAAGTTGTAAGCTTCAGAGTAATGCTAAATCAAACCATGATAAGGTTCTTTTTTTAAAAAACACCCACCATGTAAAACCAAACCCTGAACCAATGATTAAAGCGTTGATGTAAGACATTCAAACTCCATTTTAAAATTCACTGAATAATCAGTCTGGATGACCGTATTAAATGTTCAACCGTCAATATTTACAACAGCTTTTTTTCTTTGTCTCTAGTAAAAACAGTCCTTCACACTAAAGATAACACAAGGGATTTTGAAAACAAAAAAAATGGGAACATTGACCTTAAATTGACTCAGCACATCACAGAGGATAAGAAAATAATATTTTAGAAGAAGCTGGTTTTGAGTTTAATGGTGGGGGCTGCTTGCACAGTGGGCTGGGCCTGCCTTGCCGCGGCTTTGGCCTTGCTGCTCGCCTGATTGGCTCGGATGGCTGTCTCAAGGCGGGTTTTAAGCTCTGGCGCCGCCCCAATCACGGTCTTAAAGGCTGCTGGGTACAGGGGACCAATACGCATCAGGTCCTGAAGGGCAAACTCGTGTAGTCCTTTGGAGGCAGGAGAGGCTGAGGAGAAGGCATTCTCATCCAGTAGGTAGGAAATCAGAGTAGGGACCAAAAGAGCCAGTAACTGTACCCCTACACAAGTGAAAGAGAGAGAGAGAGAGAGAGAGAGAGAGCAGTTAATACTGTTTATCTAAAAAAAGGGCTAGACACTCCAGATCCAGTAAAAATAGGACGGTTCTCGCTGAGGTAACTGCTGCGCTGTAACTACATCCATACGGCCTGAGACCATAACTGAAAGCCAGTGTACTTTTATTTGGTCCAAAGACAGCTGTGGGTAAAGAGCTGCGGTTACAAAAGTCCTTTCAGAAATCAAGTGGGCCTCTCTGTGACCCTGAGAAAAGGGTGGGGTTTTAGTAAAAAAAAAAAAAAATCCTAAGAACAAACAAAACTGAAAATGTGGTGTGGCTCATGACAAAGTCAGTGTTTTGGTGGCAGGTTCCTGAAGGAGCAAAGTTCATATCCTAACCACATGGGAGTGTACTTCTATAAAGATACCTAAAGAACTTTCCACACTTAGTGAGAACCCAGTACAAAGCCAAATGATATATTCCTGGGTTCTAGAGTCTTGAAAGTAATAATTAGAAATGTGATGCAGCACATACTGTATAGTGCCTGAGAATGAACTCCCCTCTGAGCACAACAAGGGCTATGCACAAGAGATATCAAACAGCACTCCAGTCCTACGTCTGGACTGCCGGTGTATTTTCCCCTGTTCGACATTTTCCATCGTTAGCACTCATTTGTTGAAGTCATTACCTAACCCTGGAGCTCTATGTCAGAGGCTAAGAGCCTTTCTCTGTGTCTGTCTCTCACTGATTTTTAGTGTTGTCTTTTTCTCTCTGTGCTATGCCTCTTGCAAACAGCTCTGGAATAATAAGGATGAGTGACTTCACTGCTGGTGATATCATTGTTGGAGGAAGGTGCCCGTGCCAAGGTTGAGATTAGCATACATTATCTCATACATGACCAGGTGAATTTGGCCTGGTCCCAAACCACGATATATCCTAAACACCAGGAGGCAGCACAGAGTAACAACAAAGCGTCTCTCTAAAATAATGAGCTCAGAAGATATAAGATGTGTCTAGTGAGGTGGCAGTTGAGCGGAGACAACGTGTCTGGCTACTTAAAATTCAACACTGGTACAGAGATGTAATTACAGAGTAGATATGACATGCAGCTCAATGGCTCAATCTAGCCAATCAAACATTCAGCAACACTACACTAGTCTTCAGTTCCCCCCCACTGAGAGACAACCAAGCAGTCTCCCTAGACACTGACACTAATAGAAATGGGTGTGTGTGTGTGTGTGTATGCGAGATTATGAAATCGTCAGTCTGAGACATGTAATTCGAAATCTTGAAGTTTGTTTTAATGTGATCTCTCAAGAGTGTTTTTGTTTATTTAAATAAATCCCAAAAAAACAAACACAGACAACCATACCTAGTCAGCTGCTGAGTCATAACCCACAACATTTGCCAACTGGCTAAAAATAAAATAAATAAATGGGCAAAACTCTTGCCTTTCCTCTGTTGTTTTTCCCCAAGACAAAACTAATTAACACATCTTTTTAATCTGAGCATGAACTCATCAACAGCTATCAGGGAGGATTGGCAAATATAACAAAAAACTCAAAAGATCCCTCAACCCTGAGTCCCAGTTTAAGCAAACACAATACTAAAGTGCCTTGAGGGAACATCCACCCATTAACTGGCTGACTGAGGGACATTAAATTTGAAAAGAGAGAGCCAAGAGACGGTGAAAGCAAAAGAAAAGGCATTATGGGAAGGGACTGAAAGGCTAAGCAGACGACAATGGATATGCTAAAGAACAGAGCTCTGAACTGCATGTCTGCTCAGGCTCTGACATTTTATTATGACATATTTTAGCAGAAGTTATGACAGAGGTGATGTACTGAGTGCTGCTGGCAATTGACATGATCAGGGTGAGAGCTACGCAGCAAATATATACTTTATTAAATAATTACGTATGAAGGAAGTGCGCAACTAAACGAATCTACAGTGGTTGACACAAGCCATTGAGCCAGCTTTGATCGGTTAGAATGAGCAGGTAGTGGTAAGGCTGCTTTTTTATTGAGGTGGACAGATGTGCTTGGGAAACTTACGGTTCTGCTCCTCTCCCATGGCAACCAGGTTTTCCAGGACCTTGACGCCCTCTTGGACGGCTTGCAGCTCAGCGGGTGTGTTGGGCCGACTGCGCTCCACCGCTTTCAGCTTCTCCACCAGGAGTGGAGCCAGGGCGTGGATGTAGGGCGTGGAGAGGGCACGGCTGGAGTGCTGGAACACGGAGAGGAGCAGCTGATAACATCGAGCCTGCACCTGGAGGGAGAGAGAGAGAGAGAGAGAGAGAGGAGAGAGAGAGAGAGAGAGAGAGAGAGAGAGAGAGAGAGGGAGAAAGAGAAAAAGAAAGAGGAAGAGGACACATGCGCCGAGAGTAAAACCACTGACCCGAATTTCCCCATGTTGGGTACTACTCTTGAGAAACAGATCCTCTTCCTCCTCATCCAAAATTTTTCGAAGCTTTCACACAGCTGAGACAAACATAGCATCTTCAGGGGATTTCTACTTTGTTTTCTGTGTAAAAGTTAAACCGACTAAGCAATAGCCTACGAAACAGCATGAATCAAGTTTATTTCTTTGCGGAACAAGCTGACTCTGTTAGCTTCACTTAAATGAGAGAAGTGTTGTCACGCACCCAGGGGTCGCTGGAATTGAGCGCGTTCCGGAAACGATCCATGCAGCCTTTCTGCAAGGTCGTGACCCCGACTAACTCACTGCTGGCTGACAGCAGAAAGAGAGTAATGGCTGTCAGCATGCTGACCTCATCCACGTTGGGCCTGGACTCATCTGAAAGATAAAATAAAGATACAGGGTCAGAGGTTAGTCCAAAAACATACAGAACAAAAAGATTTTTCCCTGTGTTTGTGTACATCACTTTGTGTATGTATGTATGTATGTATGTTAGGGAATATGAAAGAGGTGTAACAAAATGATGTATGTGTGATTTTGTGTTAGTGTTTGGGTCTGAGAATGATAGGGTTTGGGTTGATATGTCTGCATGACTGACTGTGTATGAGTATGTGAGTGAGTGTGTATGTGTATGTGTGTGTGTGTGTCTGTGATGCTGAGTGAGAGCCAGTGAGTGTGTAATGTCTCACCGGGTTGGGAGTACTCCAGCACAGATGCCAGGCTGCTGCGGACCAGGCTGGTCCACTGGGTCTGAGTCTTCTCTACGCGGGCCAGCGGGGAGGTGATGACAGCCTTAATGCCCTGGAGAGCGGACGACACGGGCAGAGGGACCGAATTATCCGCAGTCTTCACCGCCGTCTCCCTCAGCACCCCCGTGATTAAAAACAGCACTGTGGGTAGGATAGTCATGCTTCCTGTACAGAGGGGAAATAAATACACAAACAAATAAAAGGGGAAAAAAAGGATAGCTTTTATGATGCCATTCAAAGAATAAAACAAACTTTTTCTTTTAACTTTGTTCAGGCATAAAGTTAAAAATAACCCATTACTTATGGAGATGGGAGGTGTGGTTTGGAACCAAAAACAAAAGCCTGCCGAGCTATACTGTCATTGTAATTACACTAATCCATCTTTACGTCCTTCTCAGTTTCTCTCTATGACAGAGTGACTTTTGAAAGAGAATCAGAACTCTCATGAAATGGGGAACAACAAATGCGAAACATGCTATCATATCACAGTGAAGACCTTGGCTTTGAATCTGGGGATTAGAGAGATTTGGAAACTGAAGTGAACTCCTCTGTTTTGTAAGTGTATATGACATGCTACAACATGACAAGACTATGCCTTCACTAATGACAGTTAAGGTATTGTGCATATATGTCTGTGTTATGCGCATATGAATGCAAATGTGTGTTATTTGCTCGCAGTCACACAGGAAAGCCTTACATAAGCATTGAGTGGCATGAATGTGTGTGTGTGCATAAGAGTGTGAGTGTGTGTAACGGGGTGAGAATGGGGTGAGATGGTTGGGAGATGTGTGTGTGTGTGTGTGTGTGTGTGTGTGAGACATATCCCGTTCTGTGCGCTGACACACCTGCGGGCGAACAGAGAGAGGGGAGCTCGGCGAGAATGGAGACCGTGGCAGCCACCAGGCGTGTGCTTTCCTCAGACAGAGGCTGGGGTTTGTACGGCAGGTGACTGGGTGAGTCAGTCACACGCGTGTTCAGCTGGGGGAGATGGCGAACCAGTATGAAGACCAGCAGTTCCATGGCCGCAAACACCAGGGACTTCCCAGGGAGAAGTTCCCCCGTTTCCCCTCCCTCACCGAGTGATGAAACAGACTCTTTCTCTCCACCTGCCTCTCCACCTGAACACAGCACAGACATGTTAGGACTGAACAAACACCGTGTGTCATAAGAGAACTCACAGGCCTCAGTACAGCCAAACCAATAAACACTCAAATTCCATAAACGCCAGACTACTCAATGTAAACAATGTTAGTTCATTGTCTGACACTTGGTCAAAAACTCTCTTTAATCTCTAAAGCGAATTTGACAGAAGAATGAAAAGTATGTTTTGTCTATAAATAAATCCATATCATTTATAGACTGAGTGAAGGTCGTAAGCCCATGGTAAACAATAAGACTCACTCTTGCTGTTCCTGTGTTGTGTTAGGTGCTCGTGAGCGGCATGGATGGTCTCCTGGACCACGGCTGTGACCTGGAGCTGAACACTGAGTGGGTCACGGGTCAGGAGCAGCCGGTGAAGCACGTTCAGAAGCTCCACTCCCAGGAGCTAAAGCACACACAGAACCACAGCACACAGGGAAAACAAACTGCACTTCAACATCTCACTCTTAGAAAAGACGTGTGACCACGAGTCTTTCATCTCACTCTTTCTTTTTTAATTATTTTTTATCTATTATCTTTTTATTATTATTATTAGTTATTTGTAGCCTAAATTGTATGAAAAGTCATTCCTATACTCCATCCACAGTCTGAGTCCAAACACTCATCAGCAATGTTGATTTACACGTAACAGTTCTTACAATATTCACAATTCATAATTCAACCCCTATTCAAAATATAAGAGCCATTGCCGTAGAATACCTAGATTAGCTATTTTCTGTCACAATCAGTAAATTTACATGTTTTCCTCTTTTCTAAGTATGGATATGAATACAAATTATATATTAACCGTCAACAGATCAAACTCTCCTCTCAAAAGAAACCTTTAGGGCTTAAACAGAATGATATGTTTCAAAAGAGACATAGCACAATTTCCACACAGAACCATTTTAAGACATTCTACCTCACACACAGCCTGTCAGCCAAGTCTCATAACGTAATCGCTCTGTGGGTAAGGCTTGTTTGATATAACGCTATTCATTACGTGCCGACGTGCAGTCAGCTGAATATTAGTGCTGCTGTGTGAATTTGTAACCTCTGAGAAAGACACACATTACCACATCACTCTGTCCTTCTCCAAGATTTTCTGTTCCATCAAATTCTCTGCCTGTCTGCATCTCATTTATTCTTATTTTCTTTCCAACGTGGTTCATCTCTCATCTCATCCCTTTCGAGCTATTTCTCCTTTCCCCGCTCTTGACACAAAGGTCTGCTACCGTTCACTCCCCTTTAATCCCCCCTCTCTTGCCTCCTTGCTTTTATGTCTTAATCCCTGTTTCTCTTACCTGGTCCTCAGCAATGTGTGTGCGAGCGATGGGGGACTCCAGCAGTGTACACAGTGCCTGCAGACAGGACATCACATGTTCTATGGGCTCTTCCGGCCGTGGGAAGCACAGAAACTCGATGCTAATACCTGGATAACACGTCCAAAGAGAGAAACCTCCTTAAGCTCCAGTCATTCAAGTTCCAATGTCATTTGAAGGTCATTATAGAGTCTGAAGTAGTTTTGGTCATGGTGGTCAAACATGGTGAAAGGATCTGTGTGACTGAGTCTGTACCTAAGAGGAGGTGCATTCGCTCTTTTATCAGCTCCTCTCTGGTTTTGGTGGGAGTAGGAGCTCCAGCAGGTTGAACGGACCCTTTGGGAGGACCAGACTGGGGCTCTTCTGCACCCTCACTGGCCCCAAATCCCGTACTGCTCAGCCACAGGGCCACAGCGTGCAGGATGGGGGCCCAGGAACTGCGGTAGTGAAGACGGGCTGTGTCTATTGTCTCTGGAGTGTAGAACGCGCCACCTGAACAGAGGAGAGAGAAGAGTGACCAGAGAAACAAACACATCAGTGGACCTGAGCTAAACCGTTCCATATGAGAAGCAACAAAAGACTTTTGAGTGAATCAGTCAGTATCAATGAAGACTAAAGCACGCTGTACCATCAGGAGGCAATTGACTTGCAAACTCGGCAGGTAAGGTGAGGAGAGCGTAGTCTCTGAGCGCGGCAAGCCACAGACGGCTAAGAGAGGGCAACTCGGGCTGCACCAGCGTGATCAGGCTGTCAGGAGGGAGAATGTCTGCGTCGTCTCCAACATCTTCATCCTCATCATCCTCACCACCCCGCAAAGGACGAGCTGGCTTTGTCTCTGCCTCCTTTTTTATCTTCATAGCCACTACAAAGACCTGAGAGAGAAAGAGAGACAGAAAGAGAAAGATATTGAAAGTATGGTCACATTACAGGATGCATACGCAGGAAGAAGAAAAAAAAAACAGGAGGGGGGGGGGGGGGGGGGGGGGGGCATGTGTTGTATTGTCAGTTATGTTTCAGTTACGACAGAACACTCTTGTTATGAAACACATTACACTTATGACTATGCTGCTGCTACGTTACAGCCCCATCTCATCCTCTGGTTCCTCACCTCTGCCCAAGCCTTCAGCACTGCCAGTTTCTCCATGGTTGTGGCGCTCTCGCTGTACAGCTGACTGGACGAGCCCTTCCCTGCCTGAACCTTATCCAGAGAGGACACCAGCAGATTGTGGACGCGTCGCAGGTCATTGAGGTCACTGACCACGCCACTGCCTATCCAGGCACTGCATACCTGAACGCACGGCGGAAGAAAAAAAAAAAGAGAGAACAAAAACAAGAGAATGATACACATTCACAACACAAACACAGCACTCTCACAAGTTTGTTATCTGGACCGAACGAGAAAGGACGAGAGGGAAAGGATCCATAATGTTTCTGTGATCAAACTGATCATAATCAACTCAGGTTCGGTCAGGGTCGGAGACCAAACATATTTCAGGCTGACTGATGTCCTAAACAGTCGGTGACAGACTTTAATTCTCTGTCTACGCAGAGCTGGATGGGCAGAAGGTTCTGAGTTCAGGATTTATCTGTGATGTAAATCATATGCAGTGGGCTGTCAAGAGAGCTGAATAAAAAGCCATTGCGCTGCAAAGGGACAAGGCTCAAGGACTTCCAGTGGGAACTCCTCCAACAGCAAAGTCCTCATAGCACCAACATAAATCTAACTAACCCAAGGCCAAGCACCACTAGAGACAGCAGTGAGCATTCACTCAGTCAGAGGACTTAAAGATGTCTTCACTTTGACAGAGGAACAAAGCTGACCAAAAAAAAAAAAAAAAAACCTTACAGAGATGACCTGGGTGGTATTTGCTTTGCTATACATCTACCAACAGAGGATGTAGGAGAGGACAACAGAGAAATAGACAGAGAGTGCTGAGGTGGGAGATGCTTTTTAATAGTGTTACTGTCAGAGTGTTTGCTGCCTGGAGCTGCTTGTTCAGCCTTGGTGTAAATCAGGAAGCATTTCTGAAGCATGCTTTTTTTTTTTCTTTTTTTTTTTATTTCATTGCCTCAACACTGCTTCGCCTCCACAGGGAGAATACTAAGAGCCTTACAGACAGGTCTGCTCTTAGTACATGACTCATATTGACTGCAGGCTTCAGATACTGAAAAGAAAACAGTGGAAGATGATGGAAGAGAACTAGATCTGTGAGGAATATGTACTGTATCTTTACTCTGCATCTTGGGTTTATAGCAAAGTGTTAATTACTTAAAGATCACGAAGCCTGGTTTACCTGACAAGCCTTGGCCGTGATATCAGAGGGTGTGTCTGGGGAAAACGCTGGACGCAGTGCTGCGCCGACCTGCAGAGGACAACCAGTACATTTATATACATGGGACAATGGAGGAGTGTGTAAGTGTGTGCATGGAGAGGAAAAAAAAAAAAAAAACAACAAAAAAACTAATGTTGTCATAGAGAGATACATTATCAGATTAAGATCTGATACTACAGCAGGCAAACGAAGGTCTGAAGAAAATGAGCAGTTTGGTTAAATACTTAAACGTGGTGGTGCCTGCGATTGAACTCACGTTGGCTTGGTACTGCTCCAGGATCACATGACCTGGAAACTCAGGTTCGGGAACGGAGGCAAACTTCTTAATGATGTCCTCCAGGGCCTGCAGGCCGGCCATACGCAGCTGGTTACTGTGATCAGTGGCCGCCATAAAGGCCATGCGGATGAGGTCAGATAAATGTAACACCAGGAAATCACCTAAAAGCCAACCAAAGCGCTCATTAGACAAACTACCGTCGAACTGCAACTCTGACGCATTCACCAAGAAACGTGGATACCAAATTTATTGATCAAAATTATGCACTAAACAGTGAGTGAGAGCAATAGTGAGTTATACAATTAAATTAAATGGTGAAATGTATGGGACATGGATCTTGTTATATAAAACAAAATGAACTAGGAGTAATGCAACTGTGGTAAATGCACAGAAGTGCTTTATTTCAGTGCAAACAACCCAGAAAGAAAGAAAAACTGTCATTGGGTGATTGAGATTACTTCTCTTAAAACAGAATGAAGATTCTGTGTTCCCTTCCTAGCAAACATTACTCATTTTTTTGGGTTACTGGAAGCCCTGTGTTTCTGTGGGGAGATGTGTGGTTCTGGTTTAAAGCCCTGTGTTACTATGGGGAGATGTGTGGTTCTGGTTTAAAGCCCTGTGTTACTATGGGGAGATGTGTGGTTCTGGTTTAAAGCCCTGTGTCACTATGGGGAGATGTGTGGTTCTGATTTAAAGCCCTGTGTTACTATGGGGAGATGTGTGGTTCTGGGTTCATAGTCCTTGTTGCTGAATGGTACTGGTCTGAACAGAGATGCTTACATAAACATTGTGCTCTTCTCACTGCCAGGCTCAATCACTGCCTCTTTGCTTACTCATGCATAGCCACAACAGCTCAGCTTACATAAAATGCAGGAAAAACCAAACCTTTATTTAAGCAGAATTCTTCTAAACTTCCAAAGGCTAATGTACACCACACAGAGTCCTCTTAAAGTGTTTAACTGTGAAAACTCATTTGAAGTATCAGATTTCAAATTGTGACAGAGATCTGTCATTTAATTGAATGCAAATGCGTCAGGGACTGTTTGTATTGCAGGAATTGATTGAATCGATTCGATTCTCTCACGCAAGCTGGATGCTTTGGGAGGGCAGAGTTCATGAGATTACCTTTAGGGTTTTTGGCTTTGGCGGATCGGGCTGCGGCGAGGTCAAAGTGTGCCTTATCCACGTTCGCGCAGAGATGAATGATGCGACACAGGCAGTCGGCGGCAAACACGCGAGTGACCCAGCGCGGAGCGACGGACGGTTTGGATTTATCATCCTCGCCCAGGGACGTGAACATGATGTCATCATCCATCTCGTCTTTCTTCTCCGAATCTTCCTCTTCCTTCCCAACGTCAAATGCCACAGCAGCTCCAACCTCTGTTAAAAAAAAAAAAAACAAGAAAACCCCGGACTGTTCAAAATCCACTCCACCACCTTAGAATCAATCAAAGCCACCCATATATATACTCAGACATTACACTTTTAAAATGGGAAAATTTGCTGAGACTTCACTTTGTCTTTCTGTTCAATTACAAAAGATTACAGCATTCTGAAATGGACAAAAAAAAAATGCATGAATGCTTTCCTGCTGAAGCAGAAACAGTTTGTCATAGTAGCGGTGGTTACCTGTGCTAGCTGCCAGAACATCTTTGCAAAGTCTGAGCCAATGGGGCAATTTCTCCACCGCCAGAGAGGACAGCATGTGGCCCAATGTGTCATGGATGTCTGAGCACAGTTTCCTGTCTGTCTCGCGGTCCAGCATGCCAAACAACACCCCCTCCAGGCCCGTCTCCGTAATGTTCAGATCTGTGCCAAAGTGACACCGCACACTCAGACATTATGTCACTGTGCTGCATATCAAAGGCTGATTTCATTTACAATGCAAAAACACAGACATTCACAAACACTAGAGCAAACGGCCACACCTCTTCACCACACCCACTGCCGCCAGCGTTTGCTCAACGCAGGTTATCGAAACAACCCATTTAAATATGAAACAGTGTGAGTAACGCTGTGATGTGAATAATGAAGAAATGAAAATGTCTTTAGTGGCAGCAGAGACACTGTAGGAGTTGTTGTAGTAACGCGTTACATACTGATGGTGGCGCTGTCCTTGCTATCTCCAGCCTTCTTGGCCAGACTCATGGCGTACTCACACACCTCAGATGCTTCTCTTTGAGCCAGCTGCCTCAGACATGCCACTGCAGCACGCCGCAGCAGCAAGTGTGAGCTACACAAGTGTACCTAAACAACACACACCCCAACATAAACACCATTACCCTCAGTTACCCTCAGTCACCGGTACACAGGACACACATACAGCCTCATAGACACAACAGTCCTACAACACTAACATACAAAGCTCTGATTTATGTATATAGGTACACTGGAATAGTCCTGACCAAACACTCTTAGATTCCTAAAGCAGAAGGAGAGATCAGACTGTAGCTCTCTTACGCAGAGGCAGGGCACCAGGCTGGAGAGGTTGACGTGTCGTGGGGCGAACATGTGAAGCTGCTGGAGACAGGACACAGCCGCTGCCTGCACCAGAGAGTCGGAGTGGTCCTGCATGATGGCGCAGCCCACCAGACACGACGAGCGGATGGTAGAGATGGTGGCACCGTTACCTGGAAACGTGACAGAGAGAGACGAACGTGACAGAGAGAGACAAGTGAGAGGTCAAGCAAGATCAAATCAAATCAAATCAAAGGAGAGGGGCTAATGAAGGTGGATGTCACAACCGCAATCATATCAGCTGGGGAGGGCAGAGATGTGTCGTCACCTTGTGAAATTCCTCGCATGTTTCCTCATCTTACTTTGATAAATGTACATTTTCCTTCATGGACACAGAGTCTGAGATCTTCCATGAATATTAAAGGTAATAACTTATTAGCACCATCTAGTGGTGTATCAGGCAAAAGTAAAATGAACAAGGAGCATTGCAAACCATAGCAAAATCACTCTTGCAGTCTACCTTATTCCAATACTCCTAAACTCAAAGAAGCCCATCAGTAACACTGATTTTCACTCTGACAGGTACCTTGCAATTCAGGGCCCACGGTGGTGATGAGTGCACCCAGACAGCGACCCAGGCACTGGTGAACCTCCGTGTGAGAGGGAGGTACGGTGAGGAGTAGTGTGAGAACCAAGGAGAGGGTTGGCTCCACGTAACCGCGATACATGGGCCCGCTGGAGTCCACTATCAGAGCCAGGGAGTGCAGGGCCCACGTCTGAAAAAACACACACACACACACACACACACACATACACACATACACACACACACACACACACACACACACACACACACACACACACACACACACAGAGTGTCAAAAAAAAATAGACCTGCTGAACATCTGCACAAAGACCAGGTCTAAGCATAACGCATATTAAAAAGCTAAACGAAAAGATGTGGGCAGAGAACTGAAAATAGTTTCAGAATATCTTTAACCATAAAGGTAACGGTTACCGTGACAACAGCCTTACTCAGAAGGGAACTATGGGCAGAGACATAAAGAGGTGTATTTAGTATATGAGTTGAGAGGAGCCAGTATTGCAATGTTTGGGCACTCACCTGGACCTCATGAGATGTACCATCTTGGGCCAAAGCCAGCAGGATGCTGACACTGGTCTTCAGGTGCTGACCCGATCCGATACCACCCACATAACGGTGCAGACAACCCAGAGCCAGGGAATGGCCAGTCCTGGAAACCACATCACGAGCTGACTTCAACCTGCAAGCACAGGAAAGAGGAACAAACATTAAAAACCAAAAAATAGAAAACAGCAGATCAGAACAGCAAAAGAACAGCAATAACCGGATAATCATGACACGCAAATGCTTTCTTTTTCTTTACGCTTTCATCTTTTTCATTTTGAAAACATTTGACATTTTTCCATTTTAACAGAATAACGCACAAGGCCACAGATACGGAGTAACAGAGAGATTTCATGAATTATTGAAGACAGAGTCACGTATCAAGCCCATACTTGTCAAAACTGTACTGAGCCATCCTAGCGATGAAGGTGGCTTCTCCCACCACCTGGGCCATCCTTCCCAGGGCTTCCCCAGCAGCGCAGCGCAGGATGGGGTTAGGGTTATCCAACGCCCCCATCACCAGAGCCAGGGCCGACTTCCGAACCTCCTCAGGACCAAGGGTGCTCTTATTCTCCGCCAGACCCTACACACAACACAGAGAGAAACTTCACCTCAGGAAACGAACCCTTAGCAAACAACGCCTGACAAGTCCAGGCCCCAGAACTTATTCAATAAATATAAAGACAAATAAAGTCATATGAATTTATTCCACACAGCTCAAAATGATAATTAAACAGTATTTAAACCATTAATGTAGTATTTTATTTTATGGATACATATGTGGATACCACCTCAACTCAGCCTTACAGTATCCCTGTGGAGAGGGTTAATATTTTATTTAAAGTTTGAGTGCTAACCTTCAGGGCACTTAGCACTGCAGTGAAGATGTTGAGCTGTACTGCCTGCTGACGTACTCCTTTAGCCTGTTTGATACACTCAGCAAAATGGTCCAGCATCTGCAGTCTGGGAGAAGCAAGGAAATTTAATTCTTACACAGGAATCAAGACCATCCCACACATCAACAGAGCGGTCTAAAAATATTAACAAGTGTCAGAGAGAGATAGAATGATTCAGAATAATCACATTACGCACAGGGTTTTTTATCCATCCTAAACACACCAACACCGTAATCAGACTGCAGCAATGCTACAACGTGGGTGCAAAATCTAAATTTAAAAGCGACTATCAGGTAAACATTTTTTTTTTTTTTTTGGAAATGACGAACTCCACTTCCACGTTCGTGTGGGGGCGACACGGCGGGGGAGCGATCGGGCTCTTGCCTGTGTTTGAAGGACACGTGTGGGAAGACCACGCCGAAGAGAGCGACGGAGGCGTCGATGACCGACACCCCCAGAGGGAGGGGTCCGGGGATGGCCTCCCCCACAGGCACACGCAGGTATATGGAGGACGGATCGTGCTCCAGAGCCCCACTGCCTGAGGCACTGTTAGGCTGAAGCTACACAGAGATAAGAACACGGACACATAAAAACTCAGAACCTGGACATTACTGGACTAGCCTGACTCTTACTAGTTATAACTACTCACACAAACAATAACTGGCATAACTAGCCTTAAGTGCATGTGGCAAGTAAAAATCTTATTAACAGACGTAAAGGGTAACCCCAGACCTGAACTACAGTGTTAATATAATTTTGTCATTCTTGAGTGAAACAAAAAAGGACATGCTTCTCCATTTATCTCTTGTATCTAGACCCTGTAAAAGTCCCTCTCATTACGTCACCTGGTCCTCTATGGACTTGTGGTCGGTCTCTTGGAGCCAGGAGCCCATAAGCACGCTGTCGTCATAGTGACAGAGCGAGCGGAGGAGAGAGGTGGTGGTGTTGGCAGAGTTGTCTGTCAGTGTGAACTCTGCCACCAGTTCCCTCAGCAAAGCATTGAAACTGCCTGTGAGACAGAGAGAGAAAAGACAAAAAGAAGGAAGAATATATAATTAACATTCAAATAACACTTTACTGAACAGCGTATAGGATGATTGACAAGCTTTTGGCATTTAGCCCACACAGCTCTATTTGAAGGGGTTTTTTTTTCGTACCTTCATATGTCTTGGGCGGTAGGAGTGCCAGGATGTCATAGAGTCGCAGTCTAACCATGGCAGCACTGGCCTTCAAATGAGCTCCATGCACCTTAATGACCGCAGGCACACTGAAAACCACACAACCAGCACAACCTTACAATAACATACAGATAAACTTCAAAATGACATTCATCCTGCTATTCATGCAGGTCAACTGGACAAAACTATTGCATGTATTCCACATAAACATTTTTATGATTTGTTTAACGTCTGATATGACTTCACAAAAAGAGAAAAAAGACAATTAAGAGAGAAGTTGTTGAGAAGCACATTGTGAGTCAGGTCACACTCACTGGGACATCATGGTCATGGCACATTCAATGGGAGTCATTAATCGGCGAATCACATCCTCTGTCAGTAACTCAGGGCAGTGGGCAACAAAGCTCCGCATGGCTGGAGGAGAGACAGAGACAGAGAGAGAGAGAGAGAGAGAGAGAGAGTGGGAGAGTGAGTGAGTGAGTGAGAGAGAGAGAGAGAGAGTGAGAGAGAGAGAGAGACTTACTCAGCTGAGTACACAACTTTACATCCACACTAACGGGTAGTGTGAACTTTACACTCATACTAATGGGCATCATATAGAGATTCAGGTCTTCATCTGTAAGACTGTGAGTTCTTTTCAATTTCAAAAAATTATCAAATCTTTAAAAAAAAACACGAGAGTTCAGTGTTACTAGCTAAAAGATAATTATTGTACCTATTTATCACAGTTATTTCATTAAGGGGACACAAGATAAAACAGTTAATAGGCTTTTAAGGTGTGTGTGTGTGTGTTTACCACAGAGCGCTCCTGCCCGTCCTTCCAGGGTGACCTGCCACGTAAAGGAATCTCCGCGGGCTTTTTCCGCTTCCAGCTCTTTCTGTGAGCGAGGGAAGACATTCCGCCACAGCAGCAGCATCTTGGGAAGGTGGTAGCGTACCAGAGACGGACCTGAGGAGGAGGACGGGAGACGATGACGGTAACGGCCGTGCTGAAGATTTAAGCTGATTTTAAGGCTAGAAGTGCAGGCAGGGGCCAGCGACAGGGGCAGGGACAGCGACAGACTCACCTAAGGCCATGAGTGCTCCCAATAGGAGCCAGCCGGCCTGAGTGCGCTGGAGAGACAGCCTGCTGTTCTGGGCTGCAGAGCGCAACAGATCTTCTGCTATACTCACCACCATCTACAACCCCCAAAACAAACCACACAGGATTCAGTAAAAAAAAAAATGACACCTGGTCACAATGCTGATTCAAAGAAACTGATTCAAGACCTGTTAAGCCGCATCTTTGATTCTGACTATAATGACTCCGTAACGTTTACGATTTGTTGACTTCGCACTGGTACATATCGGTATATGCATATCGGCATCAGATTTCATATTCGTACATATTCTCTGAGTACCACTCCATAACGACTCCCTTAAGAATATTCCAGAAGGCACCCACCTTGCCCTTAGAATGAGGGATGCCCAGGGGGCACTGATGTACCCCTCCCAGGAGGGCAGCCATGGCAAAGCTGTACCCGCTCACGGCCTCAGGTGAGCTCTTCAGGTTATTGATGCGCTCTGCGCATCGCTCCAGCAACGGGGTCAGCTGATAGGGCAGCGCCACGGCAACGCACCGCAGGCACCATGCGGCCGCCAGCCGAGCGGCCATGCTGGGGTGCAGGAGGACCGAGGTGACCGTTTCCAAAAGGCCTGAGGTCCAGAACAAAAATGACGGTCGATGACATTTACCCCCCCCCTCTCTCTCTCTCTCGTTTTGCATTTGTGTTAGCGCGTGAGCGCGTCACCTACCGATAGAAGGTTCCTGAATGAGCGGAGAGGCCGTAGCGTTCAGACTCTGGACCAGACTGCCCAGTTCTTTGAGGGCGCACACCATCACGTGCTGACTGGCTGACACGTCCGCTGCGCCCCCTTTGTTTTCTCCGCTGGTGTCGTTCACCACTGCCTCTGTAACCACGGCGATAAGCCACGAGGGACAGAAAAGGCGAGGTGAGGGGAGCAGAATTTTGAGCGTATCCTGTTCAGCAGATCTCAGTCTACCTTCACTGGTTTAACTCACAAAAATGAAGTCCACGTAAGCCGTACACTTCAAATACAATGATATCAAATAATCTGATAAAACATACGAAATATTAATAATATTCAAGTAATTCGTACATTTTTTTTTATGTACTCAAAGAACATAACCAGAGACAGTTTGTATGCTGATAGGCTGAATCCAAGTAATATTAAAATGTAAATGTCTTAGCCTCTGTAGGGTTTAGTTTATTTTGTTTAATACTTGGGCAAAGTAGGAATGATTCAATACGATGAACTGTCTCTGTTTATGGTGCTTGAACAGAAGACGGCAGCTCCAGTGCCAAAGAGTCAAACAAACCAGTCCAATCATCTACTAAACTCAAATATCCATGATACCAAATGTCCATGATACCAAAAAACCATAAAATTCTGTTGACTCAGTGGCGAAATCAGAACTGGAGCTGCTGTCTTGTGGTCCAATCAGCAGGCATGCCATCACCTATGTAGAGAGGCCTGGAGATGTGTCTGTTCCAGGTTTGACCCCAAACATGGATCATGGCAAAAAGCACTCTGGCCTGGCGCTCTGCGGTATGGGCTCTGACAGTTTTCTACATGGAGCCTAAAATGGTCCTGCAATGACTATGTATGCAGTGTCTGTGTTTGTCCATGAGAATATAATGCATTTGTTTTTCAGCTCACTTAATTAGCTATATTACTCCCATTTGGCATTTTCAAACCATCAGAGCCTCGCTGGAAAGCCTGTACATATAAGAGAAATTCTCTTGGTTTTTTGATTGAGAGCATACAAGATTCAAAGCAAATCACAGAGTAAGGATCTTAAAAGAAAAGGGCTAAAAATAGAAAAAAGAAAAGAAAATCAAATCAAATAAGAAAAAAAAACAAACAAAAACATGTGTGAAGTGACAGAGAGGCTGCTTTTACCAGCAGACTGGATATGGGTCTAGAGAAGTGGCCTTATGGTTATTGGACTCGCTGAAAAAGCCATACACCAGCCATTCCATTGTTTAATGATTAGAAAAGCCATCCCCTCAAGCTTAAAAAAGTGTAAAAAAAAAAAAGGTGTGTTGTCTATTAATTAAAATAAAGTAAGGATGTCTGTTGAAATGTAGGCATACAGCGGCATTGCAAATGATATTCGGCTAAATTATGTTTGTGAAGATATTGCTGGATATTAATCTCAGTACTGTGGTCTTCTGATCATTCCACTGAAGGGTCAAAAAGGGTATGTGACAGCCCAGCGTGAGCCATGGAGAGAAAAGCGTGAGTAACATAAAAAAAAAAGAAAAATGTTAATAAAAGCATGTCGAAATAAGACAAAAAAAAGCAAGCGAAGCAAACCCACTTCAACCAAAACGAGTATTAAAAAGCCCAACACAAAACAAACAAACAAACAAACAAACAAACAAACAAAAAGGGATGAGTACTTACTCTGTAATGCTCTGAATCTGGAAATTTCCCCCCCATCTACCTCCTTACCCACAGCCCTCATCTGCTTGCTGATGGCCTGGCAGATTTCTTTGGCGGCTGCGATCTGGGCTTTCTCCCCGAGGAGGCCGCCCAGCGTGGCGCGCAGAGCGAAGGAGACGCAGCGGCGGGAGTACACCGCCTCCACATGGGTCTGCGTGGCCCTGGGATGAGCGACCAGCTCCAGGACGTGAGAGAGGAACGTGGCAAAGTTTCTCTCCAGCCACTGGCCCCCCAGCGTGGTCACAAACACCACGTAGGCCTGGGGCAAAAGAGACACGCGCCACGATGAACTGTCAAACACTGCACTGCAGGGATCGGACTGATGTGTCCATTAAAAATGACTAGTTGAAAGTAGTTGGAAAAAAAAGCTCGCAAGAGATAGGATTTGAGAACTTATTTAACTGTTCCTTTACCCGACTGTTTGGAAAAAGAAAGACAAAAAGCTAAATTTCTGAATGATAACCCGTATGTAAATTGTAAATATGTTTTGCTTTTACATTTTCAATGTGAGGTAAGCAACAATGTACAAAACCCACTGCGAAAACTATAACTGTGTCATTTGGCGTCAAATGAAATCTCAGAATGAGCAGTGGATGAGGACGCAATGCTTAAAACGGTGAACTTACCTGTGTCACGCCCACCCGCACCTCCCTGCTGACCGAAACTCCTCCTTTGAGCATTTCTCCTCCACTCTTCAGGAATCCAGACCCTCCTCGCAGGAACCCAGTGGCCATCAGCTCCAGGACCTCCTCCAGCGTGGCCCGCTTCACGTTCTGACGCATTACTGAATGCAGTCAAGCAGATATCAGAGCCAAACAGTTCCACATGCTGGGCATCTCCTGATCTGGCTAACGTTATCGCAATTACCGTCAATTAGGAAAGAATTTAGAATCAATTCTCCTGTAATTAGAACGCAAACGATGAGAAACAGCACTCACCAGCAGCCTGTTTAGGCATCAGTGCCGTAGCCATCACTGTACCCAGCAGTTTAGACACCGCCACACGCACACCGTAGTTAGAACCTTCTAGAGCTTTAAAACACAGGGTGGCTACATTCTCCAGTTCTGTAGTCCACATGAACACAGCCTCGTTCTGTAGCTCCAGCAAACACTGTATAGCCAGAGACAGCAATGACACACCATGTCTGGCAATACTGACACCTACTGTGCACTGTCTTACTGTATGACAGAGAGGGTTGAAAATGACGCTGCAGTTTTAAAAAGGTGCATCGTTTCAGTGACTGAGTAAGCTTTGGGTTGTAACATGAGCAGCTCTTGAGTAATTGTGTAATATCTCTGCCATCTTGCCTGTGTCTTGTGAAATGTCAGCGGATAAGATGTCAGTATCTTCTTTTCATCTGCCTTACTCTCGCTAAGATCTAACGATATGTGACCATTTGTCTTTTCTGAGCCAGACAGAAACTTACAAAAAATATACTTCATCGGCATTTAAAGCAAAATACATCTAAATAAACATTCTAAACTCTCGACTAAAACACACTGAAACTAGAGGCTCAGTGGACAAGCTGAACCAGCTGTAATGAACCTGGCCTGAACTGACTATATTCAGACACATGGATCCCCAGGGTTGGAGATGGGAAACTAGGGTAACATAAAAAGTCAAACAGAAATAAACAGTCTTGTTGGAATGAAGTTATCCTACATTAGCATTGTGAATAAAAGGTATGTACTAACTCTGACTGACCTTAGCTACTGCGCATCGTACAGCCATGGATCTGTCTGTCAGCAGGGAGCGAGCATTTTTGTAGATGTCCCTGTGGCAGGAGGCTGCGGCCGCACCCAGTCCGCTTAGCACCTTCTGCAGGCTTAAGAGGATCTCGCTCCGCGCTTGAGACTGGGGAAAGGTGGGTAGCAGAGATAAACAGGGAAGAAATTTACTTTAAACGTCGAGTCGGGCGGAAAAAAAAAAAGAACTTTTAAGAGAAAGTCACTCTACCTCTGCACTCTTTAGCGCTTTTAGCAGGTTGTTAATGGTTTCTGGAAAAGAGCTGCCCAGCATTCGACCCATCCTCTCATAGAAAGCACCGACGCAAGCAACGGCCGCACTGCCAAAAGAAGGAGGCATTAGATAGAAAACAAAAACAAATGACTCAGTCTTAGACTCACTGAGAACAACTATACCAGGACTGAAAGCGCATACTTAAACATGTCTCTCTGGGAGCCAGTAGCAGATTTGCAAAGCTTACATGCTGATAATATAACTATATTCCTGAATAAAGAGCCTACGCATACTCCTGTTTGAATAATAACTCATTATTTACACATACAGTAAACTTCACATGGACTAAGGTCAAGACATTCTTATCTGTTATAACGGCAAAGGCTGATAACAGACAAAGTACACTCTAGCGTACCATGGCCAGATGTGCTAATTAAGTCTGGCCATGTTGTGTTAGCTTAATGGATGTTAAACCCTGGGCACTATCCTCCATAAACATCATCAGCAAGTGCCCTGATCCGCTTCACCATAACCCATAACCCCATAATCCGACTTTCACCAGAATCTCTTCTAATGCACTATGTCATCACTTGAAATATGTCCTGATGTGAGAGTAACCACCAGAGAAATCTCGTTCATTAAAGGCTCACAGCAACAAATGCATCTCATAAAGCACAAATAATTTAACAATTATATTAATAATCAGAAGGAACAGCCCTGATTGTGGTTCAGGACTCACAGTTTGGTTGGCAGATAAGCTGGAGTGTCATCTTTGCTCTTGATGATGTCATTGCACTTGTCAAGGGTTTGGAAGACTGTAAAAGTGTCACCTATGCTATAAAGAGTAGCTAGGTTCTTTGCCAGCAGTTTCCGTGTTGGGGGTCCAGGTGCACTGCTGATCAAACCCGTCAATTGCTCCACCAGTTTCTTCTGTTTTTCTTTCACATCAGTCTACAAATAAACATATGCCAAAAATATGATGATTAAATGACGGCGCCCGGATGCTCTGCGATTACATTTGTTTTGAAAATGCTTTGAGAATTGACCTTTGATGTCATACAACAAGCTGTTGATTACAGACGCCTACAGAATGAAATTCCGTGGCAGCACGTTCTGACCGTGACTTACCTTGTTAGCAGCTATTAGAACTTTGTCAAGAAAGCGAAGCCATTCAAATATAAAGACGGGCCGTTTGGCCTCTGTGATCTGGGCCAAGGCATCCTCATTGAGCTGCAGGCTGTGGGCTAGCTCCATTAGCAGACACCAGACTTGGCCAACAGGATTCCTCCACGAAGCAGGGTATCCAAGAGGCTATTAAGACCACTGAAACGGTGGAAAACTAACGTTGCTTAATTGAATTTATCACTGCACTTCGACAGGTTTTATCTCAGCATGAAGATGACCCAGTGACAGGAACTAACGAGAAGTCTGAAAAGGCATTCCTAGCCAACTTACCCAGGGCTGGAATCAGGGATACAACAAGTAGCCAGTCAGTGATCTGACATTATACGCACTACTTGACAGTTTTACGAGTGGAAAGTTCTGTTAAGACAATAACGAACGATTCATTCGTTTGCGTAATCTGAATTTTATGGCTGCATTCATTCAAGCATCCTTGGTTGTCTAGCTGTGGTAAGCTAATGAGCTCAACAATGAGCTATGAAGGTGAATAAAAACTGAATCGATAACGCAGCTAGCTACAATTTGTGGTCACAGTAGTCTGTCCGATAGACATCGAATGGCCTTAGGTACATAACCTCTTCAGATTTACATTCTTACTCAATAAGTTCAAAACAAATCGGCAGAATTAAAAGGAGGAAAGACCTCTTCCTTACCTGGATGTCGTATTATTGCTTACGTGCTACGTATGAGTGGCGATTCATAGATATGTGAAGTCAACTACAGTTCGTTCTGTTTTCCAAAATGGCAACCAAATCGGAACATATTTCAAAATAAAATACGCGTCTGAGTAAATAATGCATTGAGCCTTCTCTACAACTGTTTACTATAATGCATCATTCCTCACTCCAGTACCACGCAGTACCCAATAGCCATACCGGATTAAAGTAAAAGTAACCCACAATAAAAGTAACCCACAAGAAAACTACTCAAGGAGAAATTTAAAGTGTCTGATATTTCATGTAAGCACTTCCTAAATATCAAAAGTACATGTAAATTATATAAATAATGGAAGGTGGTGGGGCCTTTTCTTGTTTTATATGTTTATATATGGTAAAAAAAAAAAAGAAAAGGCACAGTGACTCTTACTTACAGATGTAAAAAAATCAAGTCTGCCATCTTTGAAAAAAAAAAAGAATCAAGTCTGCCAAAAAAAGGACAAATGCTGGCCATTGACTTTTTTCCTTTTATACTCAGGTGACTTAACACGAACATTTAAGGTCCCATTACATTCACTGACATATAACTACAACTTTGCACACTATGTCAGCTAATATAATCATCTAAATAAGGTAGTGATACTGAGCTGCGCTGAAATGAAGCTGGGGCATACTCATACCACCCATGCAACATGAGCCAGCAATAACCATGGTAACCTTGAGTATGCTAATCTAGTTTATGGAAGGAAGCAATTTAGCAGAATGATTCACTGGGTGAAGCACTGTGCATAAGTGTCTGGGAAATGTATTGGGGCAAAAGCAGCCATTTGTTTTGAAAACAAAGTGGAGGTGACAGAAACATTTCTACCTAAGTAAAGTTTAAACATTCACAGTGCACATAAGTACAATAATGAAGTATTTCTACCTATACACCACTGATACCATGTTAAAATTACTCTAATTCTGTGGCAGACATCCCTCAATGCGCTGTTTGGCTTTCAATATGATATCGTTATAACTGTTACATGCCTATTCCTAAGCAATCGGTAAAGCTGTTCTGACAACAAAAATAACAAATTTTTACATGTTCAACTTTCTGCAATATACATCTCATGCAATTTCTTTATCTCATTACAGTTTGTAGGCTATTTTAGATAGTGACATACTAAAATGAGCAAAATGTGGGAATAATTTTTGCATTCCTTGAGGCTTATGAAGTAAGAATGGCTACAGTCCCAGTAGCATTGGCAATATATCACAAATACAAACTAAAGCCATACCATGTATACTGCTGTCTGTGAAATGATGTGCATTGCAGTATTGATTAGCTTCTCCTCACACTAAGAAGCCAGACATGGTTGGCTAAATCACAAGCTTAGTGTAATATGTAAACACTTAAACATGTTCCAGTACGTGTAATAAAACAACACAGCTGAACTGCCCCCTACTGGTTCTTTAGGTCTAACAAACCGGGAGTCATTCTGAATGCTTTCACTAGAGACTTTTATTTTTTAATCGCCTACTTGACTGAATCCTGACTATGTTTAGCTTCACAATGCTAACTTGGCGGACTAGGATTCACCTGAAATATTAACTGCACAAATCTTTGGATTATAGCCCGTACCTTCATTAAATTTAACAAATATTAACCCTGGTGGTTTAAACCATGTATGAGATTGATAATCTACTTGAAAGCAACCGATACCGGTTACAGTAGTCAACTAGCACAGCTAATAATAATTTAAAAAGCTAATAACAAATAACGTCTTGCTTGCGCGTAAACTGACTAGCTAACGTTTGCGAAGGATTCTCATTAATGTAATTTCAATTTTTGGATAGGCGTTCAGCCAAAAGGGAAAATACATGCATGTCACATCTTTTCTCGTGCTGTCGTGAACTGAAACAACGAGGGCAGCTATGCTGTGTCTGATTATATACAGCTAGCTAGTTTGAGAATATTTGCCAGTTGGCTAACGTTAGCTGCAGTCGATAATAGATCCGTATTTTCTACCTGAGACATTTCAGCGATTGACAGAATAGCTATCTGTTAGCATAACCTAATTAGCTTGCTGTCATTTAGCCACTATTGCCTTGACAAAAACATATTTTTACCACCCAGGAGTATGGTCGCGAACCTGTCGCCACTCAGAAATGTCACAAAATCTAAGTAGTTAGTTGATCAGTCTGTATATACTTGCAAGAAAGCTGACAGTTATCAAAGCCATCTGTTGAGAAGCCAACAGAAGATACTAACCTCACCTATCCTAAGTCAGCTTAGTCTGCTAAATTTAGCCGGCTGTATTTTTCTTGCTTGGAAAGTTACGCGTTTGTTTTTATGTATCTGAGAAGATATGGCTGCAGATCTTCAAGCCAAATACACCAAGCTGGCTCAAGAGTACTCAAAGGTAAGTAACTGGCATATTAAATAACTGATATCTGTATCATTCAGACATCAGGTTGACTCGATTTGCAGTCAAACAAGTTTGTGAATGACTATCAGGCATCCTGGTCTTTCGAACAAGAAAGCAACAAATTCACAGGACGTAGGCACGTTTACTGGAATTGACGGTGTTAAGCTGACATTTGGCATTTACTAACGGTTAACTGAGAAACGTGATGCTGCTTTCGGATCAGATCACTTTGAACTTTACAATTACACTTCGTATCGTGGTAAGAAAAAGATAGTGGAGCACTGATGCAGTTTAAAAGTTCTGAGATTTCTGAAGGAAACGTTGCAACACATGTGTCTTTTGTCTTTGGGCCTCTCATCCAAATTCTTGGCCCCAGCTCGTATAACATTATTCATAAAGACATTTTAAGGACGTTAAAAAGGACTAGCGAGACAGCATGCCAGTGGAGAAGTCAAAACGTAAGACAACTCATGCAGTGTCGTCGAATTTGTCTACAGATTATCAGTAGCACTCCCACCCTAAAAAAATTGCAGTAACTGAAATGTCAATGACTTATATTGGAATAAATTTCAAATTCAAAATATATATTCAAAGACTTTAATCTTTGATATAATCTCTAGTCCATATTAAGTTACTGAATGACTTCGTATGGTTAATAGATAAACCAAACAGCATGTGGGACATGCTTAGTCTGCAGACTCTATGCTGTATGCTTTCACAGTCAGCTGACTACATGAGGTTTAAGCATTTCCGGAACAATTGCTGGTTGACAGACAGTCTCTCGCTGTGCACATTTCCTGACTCCTCCCAAAGGGCTTTGGGCTGGAGTTGAGGATTAGCAGGGCCTGAGGTTGCCTGTGGATGATTTGTGTTGGGTCTCTGTTACACATGCAGCCCTCCCAGATGTACTGCGGTGAGATTCATGCTATAAATATTTCATTTCTTTTTGTTTAATACATTGTGTTTGAGACCTTCTTGTCGTATTTTCAATTGATAGTTACGTGCACAGAATCAAGTTTTGAAGAAAGCTGTGGTCGATGAACAAGCCGCTTCTGCCTCACTTAAGGTATCCAGCCCTGTTAAAAACACCATATGTTTATCTGCATCACCTGTCTTTTATTGTATTCTGTCAGTATTGTGTTCACCTTCACATTGAATGACACCGCTCAGAATTAGATGACAGGCTGAGCACATGCATACAGAACTGTTTGCCTGTCAGTTTGATCGTCTGGCCATGTCTTTCTGTCTTTCTTTCTCTCTTTTTTTTGGCTGGCTTGTGTGATTACCACAGGATGAGCTGAAGCAGAGAGAACAGAGCCTGAGGAAAGTGGAACAGGAGATGGACAGTCTGAGTTTTAGGAACCAGCAGCTGGCCAAGAGAGTGGAGCTGCTGCAGGAGGAGCTGCAGGTCACAGAAGCCAAGAACAAGAAAGGCAAGGTAAGGGTCAGTGCCAAGGCTGCACCGTACCACAGCCAGACCCAGACGTGTTTTTGCTGTCACACAAATATCATTTGGCTCCTTATGCTTTTGTGGCTTGTTTTGAACAGTGCAGTGTGATCACAGATTTTATAGATTAATGAGTGCTGTCATCCAGAGCACAGTGTTCCATCACATCTGTAATGCGTGCTCTGTGGAGCTTCAGTGAATAAAAACTTTTCAGTTTTCCTGAATCAGTCAAACAGTCTGAAGACGCTTTTCAGAATCACCGAAGCAGCCATAGGAAGTTTATAAGCACCAGAAGCTTGGGATGTGGAGAACAGATTGATTTTGACAGAAAGTTGTTGTAAATAGATTTTTTTCTCCAAGTAATACTGACTCACGCTTGTTGCCTTTTGGTTTCTATCAGAGTAAAGGAGACTCCCCCTCCCAGCCCAACCTGCAGACACAGAGTGTGTTTGATGAGGACCTGCAGAAAAAGATAGAGGAGAATGAAAGACTGCACATCCAGGTCTGTTGTTGTAAATTTGATCAGACTGCAGACGGTGTGTGTGACATTGTTTATATGTGTGTGTGTGTGTGTCTCTCTCTCTCTTTGTGTATGTGTATTGTGCTGTACATTTTGATTGGAAACGATCCTACATTTTCTCCGGTCAGTTCTATGAGGCGGATGAATTGCACAGGCGGCAGGAGGCGGAGCTTAGGGCGCGGCTGCAGCAGCTGGAGCAGGAGGCGGAGCAACACCATGCCGTGGTGGACGGCCTCACCAGCAAGTACATGGACACCATAGAGAAACTGCAGAGTGACAAAGCCCGGCTCGAGGTGTGAATGTGAGGGAGGGATAGAAATTTGGGGGCGAAAAAGTGGAGAATGAGACTGGACTTCAGACATACAAGAGTGAATGTGTAATCTAACTTTTAAAGGAAGCAGCATTTAAGTGCTCTCTGGTGAAGCTGTAGTTGGCTGTGGAGAGTAAGAGCCTGAGGGGACTGGAACATGCCTATTTGATTTGATTTTAATGGTGAGTGTTTTTCCTGGCAGATTAAGGCCCAGACCCTCGAGAGGGAAGCCAAAGAGTGCAGAATCCGAACTGAAGAGTGGTAAGGTCCCGGCCTTCCATGGCGGTGTCCCGTTGAGAACACATTTTTTCTGACCATTTATCAACTCCCACTCGAAAATAAGCAGTGAGAAAAATACAAAAAAATGTTCTCTCTCTGTCTCTGTCTCTTTTTCTCTCTCTCTCTCTTGCAGTCAGCAGCAACTGAGGAAGTACCAGACGGAGTTAAACAGCCAGCTGAAACAGAGCAGCAGTGTCATTCAGGAAAAAGTTCCCTTCAATGATACCAGTATGTGTGTTTCACATATCACCGATCTGCTCTATAATACACACAAAAGACAATAGACTTCTATTGATCTGCCTGTAGCCAATGTTCTTTGTGCCAATATCACTGGTACACACACAGTTTTGTTTCTACATTTTCTGTAGATACCTTACATATCCACGTCAGCTCATTTGGTAATCATGCATATCAATGTTTTCCTCCTCTGTGAAGGGTTCAATGACTACAACAGTTTGAATGTTCCTCCACATAACCGCAGACACCAGGTAAGAGAGTTCTCTCATTGAGACTGAATTGTAATGACAGTGGGACTATAATAGGATTATGGGCTGAATGTGTTTATGATGATGTTGTGACATGGATGGCGTCTAGCTGAAGGCTCGTGACGTGGCGGGACAGGCATTGGGCTTTGCACAGGACCTCGTGGCTGCTCTCCTCAATTTCCATTCCTACACAGAACAAAGAATCCACATCTATCCTCTGGACTCTTCCATTGAACACATTTCTCCCCTCAACCAAAAGGTAGGCATTATCTGGTACCAGAAGTTTGTTCTCATTATCGTATTATTCTCTGTGTTTTAATCAACTGTTATTGCATATGAATTGATTGGTTTGCTCATGCATCTTAAGTCTGCAGTGGCATTGGAGTTTGCTGTTTTAACACACGTCCACGCTGAGTCTGTCTGATTTAAGCTTCTGCTCTCTCCACAGTTCTCTCAGTATCTACATGAGAACGCAGCTTATGTGCGCCCCCTAGAGGAAGGCTTGTCACAACTGCATCAAAGCATTACTGAGGATACAGTCACCGTCTTGGTAAAGTCCCATTCTGCAGAAGTTTCTTCAATTTTTATGTTCTTGGATATACAAATTTTTATTTTAGCAAGTTGTGTGGTTCATGCTTGCTCTGTTATTGTCTGTGTATTTGAAGGAGACAGCAGGAAAACTGCAGGACTTTTCCAAATACTTTTCCACCTACACTAGTTTCCTGCAGAAAATCCTCCCTTACCAGCTTAAAAGGTCTGTGAACAGCTGTGTGTGTGTAAATGTTTCAGAGTGAGAAGAGAGTGTTAGAGAAAAAATGTGTGTGAATGTTTTAAGAGAATTTGTGTGTGTGTGTGTGTGTGTGTAGGTGAGAGAAAAGAGCTTGAAAGAGTGGAAACTGTGATGTACTCATATGTATCGAGAGAATGTGTGTGGGTGATCCTTGTTTCCTTCTTCTCTTTCTCTTTCTCTCGCTCTCTCTTTCTCTGCAGTTTAGAGGAGGAGTGTGATGCCCCTCTCTGCACATCTGCCCTGACGTCTAAAAACCATGAGCTACAGAGTGACATGAGAAAAGTGACAGCTGTATTTGAGAAACTGCAGAGCTACATCAGTCTTCTCGCCTTACCGAGTCAGTCCAAACACTTCCCTGCTTTACAGCCGTAACAGCTATCAGCTAAACTAAACACACATTACTTAGGATTTGACACTTTTTTAAATAGACATTTGTAATGTGTTATACTGTTATGTGTATGTGTGTGTGTCTGTCAGGTGTGCGACAGGATGCTATGCCCCAGAGCAGCTCCAATGCTGTTTTCACGCAGCTTGCTGCCTGTTTACACAGCCTACATGATGCCACTAAGGGTGAGAATTCAACTCTGCACTCAGTGGTACAGCACAGAGAGGAATTAGAGCAAACAGAAATCAAAAGACTCGTGTCCAGTTGTCTAGGCAGTGCAGCTGTTTGGGCAGTAGCTTGTGTTTGTGCCCCTGCCCAGTTACACATCATACATAATCCAAGTCTGGAGGTCTTCTGTGGCTGCAAGTCATGGAACTGGTTATAAGAAATGGAGGCATTATTGTACAGATACTGAATGCGCTTTTATTCAGGAATTTTATTTCTCTTTTTTTTAATCCATTTGAATGAGCTTTTTTCTATAAAGCACTTTGTAAACTGGGTTTTTAAACAAGCACCAGACTTATTTAATATTTATTATTATTATGAGTAGTAGCAGTAGTAGTAGCAGCAGTGGTAATGTTGTTGTTACTGTTATTATTATTATTATTATTATTATTATTATTATTATTATATTTACCTAAGGGACCATATGATCTCTCTTATTTCCAGACAGGCATAGAATGTGTGTCTCTCAGTTACAGCGGGAATGGTCTCATTCCTCAGCAAAGAACCTGAATTTATTTGAGCACATTTTTAGATGATAAATGTAGACTTCTTCCTTTTTTTTTTTTTTTTTTTGTAAAATATTATTTCTCACTCTTTTGCTCTCTGTCATTAGAGCTAACCAAACATTACAGTCAGAAGGCCAGTTTGGAGCAGGAGCTGCCCACAGTGACTCAGAAGCTCCGTACCACCAACGAGTGCTTACTCTCCTCTTTGGGCTCTTTGACCAACAGCACTGGCAAGGTATACAGACAGAATAGGTTTGCTGCCAGAGGGTATCAAATGTCAGTTGTTTATCAGTATCAGTTATTTATCAGCTGTCTGTGCTCTCAGAAACAGTACCGACACCGTCAACTTGATTTAGAAAGAAAAAGAACAGTAATTTAATAGGCTTATGGTAAGTTTAGTGCATTTAGCCCTATACTGAATGTTTAAAGAAGCGTAATTTTTTTTCTGTCTCTGCAGATTGCCACATTCTTCAGCAACAACCTGGATTTCTTTGCGTCATCAGCTGGTTACGGTCCGAGAGGAGGCGCAGGGACCCTTAACCCCTTGCAGGCAGAGAGCATGCTCAGTTACAAGAAACAGGCCTCTGCCTACATGCAAGCCGTCAGAAAGGTCAGCAATTTTATTCACGCCACCGTAGCCCTGGTCAGTCACAGCTAACCATTTAACACTACTGTACTGTCTCAAATTTAGGTTTGGTCAGTGGCTAATTCAATTACTGCCATTTTTAAATCCTCAAAATCTGTTCTCACACATTGATGCATTAATCTTTAGAGAAAGCTAAATAGCTTCTCACGCCTGGGAAGCCAACTTTATAATCGGTAATTTTCCTCTCCACATGCGTCAGTCACGACCAGAGTCCGTTCCCTACCACGAAGCACTGACAAACCGCCGCGTCCTGACCAGCTCCACAGAGAGCAGAGAGGGCCTGACCCAGCAGGTACCCCAAAGTTACCCCACTATCTCTCTTTACTGTATCAGCTCTCCTGCTCCTCTGCTCTGTTCTTAGACTCTTGTCAGCTACATGCAGAAAACTTGGAGCGAACCAAAACGGTGATGCCTCTGCTCTCTGAAGCTTCAATACAAACCCACATACACAATAACAAGGTGCTAATCACGGTACCACATAGTCCATACACACATTAACCTGATTTCATAGGCACAGTTTTCTTTTTTCTCTCATCCGCTCTCCAGGTCCAGCAGAGTCAGGAGAAGATAGCGCGTCTGGAGCAGGAGAAGGAACACTGGCTGCTGGAGGCCCAGTTAGGTCGTGTCCGGCTGGAGAAGGAGAACCAGCGCATAGCTGAACTAGAGGCTCAGCTGTCTGCTGCCCTGGGAGGTAACAGCCCATGTTTGAACCCCGCCCCGGTACAGGCTAGTCCTGGCTCCCCTGGGAACCAGGACTCTGAGACAGAAGAGAAGACGGCCAACAAGGAGGTCACCCAGAGCACCAGCCTGGTGGGTAAACAGGAAGGAGCACAGTTTTCTAGCCAGGCATTACATATGCTTAGATAAATGTTACTCTTAATTATGAGCATGTTCATTTTTAAATTGTACATAGCTCTTGGGCTATCATAGTCCCCATAAAGTATATAGACTCACAGTTAATAGTCTCTTCCTGTGTGGAGGCAGCATTTTCACTTGATTGGATATTGACAGACAATGTAAATCAGTCATATTCTGTAAAAACTCTGTGAAATGAAATCCATATGGTTTGGAGAGGCATCTGTAGTTATCACATCATTTTCCTGAATTTTCTGTTCACTTTTATGGGTTTAATTGCTCCCAGATTTTGCTGTCTTTTTTTTTTTTTTTTAAAGATCCTTGGCAGAGTATGTAATTGCTGTGCAATGGCATGCCCAATCTCACAGTCTTGTTTTGTTAAGATATGGCATTTGTTTTTGTCAACCAGGTCGGCATGTTAACCACAACACCTTCCAGTGAAGATGTAAGTTCTCAATACGCCTGACTGTGAAACACCAGACACACTCTGCTAAATTCAATATTTTTTTTTACATATATCTTTAAGTTGAGCATAGATTGAATCAATCTTCTTTAATGTATTGAAATGTTTTATTCCAAAACCTACAACTCGTAAGGTCTTCCCATAGTGTTTCCCACTAATTCTAGGGTTTGAAGTACAAACCAGTAATCTTCATCCTCTCACAGTGGTTGGAAGGCCTCGTTACAGTTCTGTCAGATACACTAGGTCTTACGTTGTGTATGTTGTTTAGGTGGGGGATGAGGAGTCCAGAGAACAGCTCATTAAAACCCACTATATGACGCGGGTAGCTGAGCTTACCACACAGCTGCAGATGTCTGACAGCAAGGCCGTCCACTTCCACGCTGAGGTGAGCGCAAAGCGCACTGTCTCCAACAGGTTTTTTTTTTCCCCCCTTTATTGTGTCCTGTAAGTCCAGTTAAGACTGAGTGATTTTCACAGCAGCCATATTTACATTCACAGCCTAATGTGACTATTGACAAAGCACAGGTAAAGAGTCGATTTAAGACATTTATTTGTTTCTGCATAGATATTCCTTATTGTCCCATTTACATATAACTGATCATTTTATAATTCTGTTATTTGATCATTCATTTAAGTAGCAACTGTTGGAGGAAACAGGGCCATTTTGTAAGGTAATCTAGAGACCCAGATACTGTTTCATAACCTCCCGCTGCGTGACACACCCAGGTGAAGTAGGCCAGCCGTAACAAACATAAACAGAGCAAAAGCTGACGGTGGAATTAATATGTGGTGTTCTTTTCTTTTCGCATTTTGCTTTTGTGAAGTTCGTTTCTTTGGGTCTTTGTCTTTGCAAAGATGTTCTAATACAGGTGATGGTGAAATGCGTTAACACGGTCTACTCCTCCCAAACAGTGTTGTGAGATTTCTCCTCCAGACAGTTCTGTGTCTTTTCTAAACACAGATATGCACACAGACAGCTCTGTGATGCTGGGTATGCTGTCAAACATGCTCATCATCTGTGGAATCAGATTAAAGTATTACCTAAGTTTCATAAAAATTTTTATTAATATGCAGGTAAGTGGGGTCACAGACAGTAAATATTGAAAAGATTCACATATACATTGCCTTGTTCTCAGATCTGTCTGTCAGTAAGATGTCTTTAGCAAACTATTTCTGCCCGAGAACACTGACTGTCCTGCCCCTTGCCAGATATGTTTGAAAGGAAACGGCTAACAAAGAAGAACTGAACAAAATGACACCTTCTTTCCACTTTTACGTGCATTGTGCCTCTTGTCCTTCTACTCTTTGTCCTCTTTCCGTTCCTCTCCCTCTCTCTCTCTATCTCTCTCTCTCTCTTTCTCTCTCTCTCTTCCTCTTTCCTCCTCTTTCTGTAGTGTTCCTATCACATGCTGCTGTCACAGCTGGAAGTGTACCGGTGGCTTTGTGGACTACACAGCCATATAAATACCTTAGCACTGTTTATAGAATCAGTTCCAGTGTTTTGATGTTACAATTTCAATTTAATTTCACTTTGTGTTTTTTGTGCATTTGTGCACCAAATGTGTGGGGGTTTTTTTTGCTAAGGTTGTTGCCATGGAAGTTCAGACCACAGTCAAAACTATATAAAATCCTGTATCAGGATGACTAAGACTCACATTTTTCACCAGTGACGTGTCCCTGTACAATGAGAAGAGGCGTCAGGTGTCTCTTAGTCTCTCGGTAACTGGGAAGAGGAACTAGTCCCCCTGTGATATTATTTCTGTCTACATTTAAATAAGTAATAATGACCCTTGGCACTTAGTGGTCCTTATTGTAGACTTTTTGTTGTGTGCTTGAAAGTCAGCCATAGACTCTAATTTGACCGTGTTAGCAGCTGTAGTTCTTCTATTTTGGACTGAATGTTGGGCTCAGTTTTTTAAGTTGCTGTGATTTTCTCTGAGGGAGAAAAACTGGCTAGCTGTGCAAGTTGTCTGCGACGGTGATTGTATTAAAATGGTATTAAGTACATGTATAACTGTTTCCCCATAGTGTCGAGCTCTGGCCAAACGTCTGGCCATCGCAGAGAAATCCCGCGAGACCATAGCCGAGGAGCTGAAACAGGCCAATCAGAACGTCACACGTCTGCAGGTAACGTTACAACTCCATATCCTCACATTACAACATCTGCTAGTGTGTCTGCCTTTCCTCGTTTGCCTATTTCTTTCTCCCTCACTCCCATTAAAGGTCAGGAATAACACATAGCTCCTTTTTTTTCTTTCTAATGGTAGGATGAACTGACCACCACCAAGCGGAGTTATGAGGACCAGCTAAGCATGATGAGCGATCACCTGTGCAGCGTGAACGAGACTCTAAGTAAACAGAGAGAGGAGATCGATACTCTCAAACTGGGCAACAAGGTCTGCCTGCCAGACTCCACACTGCTCCTCGTTTCACACGTTTCAAATAGGCCGACACACACACACCACGCGCGCACACACACACACTCACACAGAGGAAAGAAATGAGCTCATAGGGGTTGTAAATGTCTTAATGAAGACCATCTTGGATTAGGTAATGCCTTTTGTCTGTGTGTCGGTTTATAGTCGCCAAGTCCTGACGAATTAGGTTTCCATTTGACTTCCTTATCTCTGCAGCTGGATTCCTGTTCGGATAAAAGTGGTTATCGTAGTTTTTTTCGGGTCTGATTGGAAAATCACCTGCTTACGCCTCTGGGGGTGTTATAAAATAAAGACAGCTGCCGTACCGAAACCTGCTCTGGCACAAAATTATGAAAATGTGTGTGTGTGTTGGTAGTTTATGGCCACTTTCTTTCCACATCTCATCCTGTTATAAAAATAAAGCACGTGACAAGCTTCCAGGTGAGTGCTGTAATTTCACACTGGCCAGAGAACTGTGGTAATACTCAGTCATTTTACTCAGTTATGTAATTCATATGGTATGTTGTGAACTTCTGTACATGTTGTGTTGGTCATAGTAAGGGCAGTGTAGAGTATGATTGCTATATCAACGCAAGTAAACATGTCTCCTTTTTTTTTAACACTTCCAGGGAAACTCTAAAAAGAACAAGGGCCGGTAGTCACAGGGGACACTGCTGTGCAGCACCAGGGGAAGTGGAGGGAAGAATGGTGGGGCCTCTCAGTGCTGTCCTGCCATCCGCCCCAGAGACAATGCCCCCTCAGATTTCTCCCAAAGCCTCTCACAGACCGGAGGGATGGGCCGGGGGCTGACGTCGACTCTCCGCTTAAGAAAACCATTTCTTTCTTTTTTTTTTTTTTTTCCTTCTACATTTCCATACAAATATAAACTATACCAGTGGAATGCTTCCTGATACTAGGAGGAAGCAGCTGCTTGACTTGCAGGGCTCAGAGAAGCAGCAGAGGGTCACAGAAGCACACGGAGGTTCTCTTCTTCTCAGAGCTTGGCCATTTTAGGCTCTGTCGGTTTACTGATTGTTTGGAGAGCAAGCGTGTGTAAGCATTTGTGTTTGAATGAGTGTGTGCATGGTTGTGTTTGTATCTGATAGAAAGATGTGCGTGTGTGTGTGCGTGTGTGTGTGCGTGTGTGTGTGCGCGTGCATGCGTGCGTGCGTGCGTGCAAGTGAGTGAGGGAGAGAGTGAGAGATTCTGAGATTGTGCGATTGACTGCCCACACAGGGTACTATGTGGGACTATGTCACAAGAGCCTCTGTATAATACATTGTGTGTTCTCCACCCTGTAGGTTTTTTATTATGTGCGAGAATTGAATGAATGCTTTATTTTGATAGTGTATTATTTGCGTGTGGCCAGATTATGAGTGGGATGGTGAAAGGTTTTTTTTTTTTTTTTTTTTTTTTTAAATTTCATTTGTGTTCTACACTAGCAGTCTGAGAATTCAAATTTTAGGACAGAAGGGCTGTCTCAACCCAAAGAGTGATTGAGTAAGAGACAACAAAACAGACACACGCACAAACTCATACACACAAACTCACACACACTCACCCATACTCACACCTGCACGCTTCACATAAACATGTTTTAGTGCCCTGCAGCAGACCAGCATGTCTATGTATTTCTGTCGCACTGATTAAAACATGTTTTCTGACGCTCAGAGAAGGTAGCAGAGAGTGTAAAAAAAACAAAAAAAAAAACACGATAGTTTCATATCTTGCTCTGTATTTGTTATCAAATGTTAATGGACGTGCACTGAGAGAAATTGTATGTAGCAAGACAATTTCGGAACCAGGAATCACATATGGATGGAAAAAGGGTAAATGTGAATATTCACTTAATGCAGATCATGTTCAATTTACATTGATGTACTGTCTGTTTTATTTCTTCAGGAGAAAAAAAAACTTATACTATATAGGCATTTTATCCAAAGGCTCTGTCTGGCTTTGAAATGTGTAATTCCACTGATGAAGTGATTGATTCGAAGAGAGGAAACTTGAACTCCTAATGGAGTAACTGAACAACATAGGGAAAAGATATATTGGGAGAGATTACTAATGATGCAAACCGGGCCTTTTGAAGTTCATTTATTGAAAAATATAACTTATGAATTTAACTGTGACTGTATTTTTTGCAGTGTTGAGTCCTGGCGTGTTGGCAGATTCATCAACACCCACAAGAAAACAAAATCTCACGTGAAGGTTTACAGAGAGCCTCAGAGTTGGCTTGTGTATGAGTTTACAAGTAATTATTTCAATTTAAATCACTTCTCCTGACTTATTTCAGTCTGGGTAAACCTCCCACATGTGCACCTTTGGAGAGGATCTAAGAAGAGTTTGCCAACACGCCTTTTAACTGCCTATTCCAAAATGATCTACCTAGTCAAGCTGAAATTAATACACTTGTTGATCAAAATAAAGACATACCCTATCAGTACAACATGGTGTTGTATTATGTTTGTTCATATGGACATTTCAAGCTGTAAATAGAATGACTTCAGGTTTGTAAATTGTCAAATACCCTCTGGTACAGAAGAATATTCAGATGAAAGCTGCTGTTATTTTGCTTCATGTGCTGGATGTTATTTTGTGATTAGTTTGATGTGGCAGCTGAATAAGGAGACAGAATTTAAAACATAATGCAGAAGAGAGGTGAAAGAGAACCAGCTTTGTGTGATAAACTTGTTTGATTTTCTCTCTCTTGTTCCCTCTCACACATGCACACACGTACAAAGTGGTGAATAGTCTGATTCCCCTTTCTGGCCTCTCGGACCAGCTGGCCCAGAACTTATTCAGAGGAAAACGGAATGAATTGTGACGCTGATGGCATACAGTTTGTCCCTTCCCAGAGCTGCTTCAGGCCGGCAGACCCTAAAGCACTTCTGTGTTTGTTTTTGTGTTTGCTTTGGGCATGTTCCCAAGGGACTATACAACCTCATAGTGTTTGTTGTGCAGTGGATTGGATACACCCCCTCCCCTCAGTGTGGGAAAAGTGTGGAGTTTCAGTTTCTGATTATAACCCCCCCTTCCACAGCACACGCACCCCTCCTTGCCCAGTCAGTCAGTGCTGTAGATTGATGACATCTTTCAAGACGTCAATTAATCGTTAAACTAATGTTATGGCTTTGCGCAAAGCTAATGTTAGGCTGCAGTTCCATACTTTAATCTTTAACAAAACCTTTGGATTGTAGGTGGATTTCTTTAACTTTTAAACGGCTAAAAAAATTTTTTTTATGTATATATATAAGTCTCCTACTGCTTAGTGCTAATTCTTGCAATGTGTATGTGCAGTTCCTGACCAAGAAACCATCCTATTCCAACAGGTTCTCTTCTGTAAAACAATCTCTAGTTTGAAAAAATCTGTCAAACTATTGTACACAGTTTAGTATTTTATTAGTGCTGTTTATGTTGCTGTGCTTAGGGGCCAGAGTTGTAACCAGTTATGCTCTTTTAAATAAACATACTCAGGAAGAACTCTTGTACATGTTAACGTAGCTCAACAGGGCACTGGCTGTAGCAGTTTTACTCATGCTTAATTATGCCTCCCCCACCACACACATACACACACACACACACAGCCACAGCCCTCCAGCCAGACACTATGTCAGCCATATTCCTCAATTTGATGGGGCTGCACATTAGTTGATTGATTTTTTCTGTTGTTAACTATGTTTGCACATATCACAAATGCTTTGAAGAGAATGGGAGCGTCTTAGCCTCAAGTCTGAAAATGACTGCTTATTTAACTCCGGGTGGCGTGTCTCTCTTGAGAATTCTGTCTTGTGGCCCTCCGCTGTCTGCTCCGCCTTTATTGTGGCCGCAGCCCACAAATAATTGCCTCTTGCTGTTAGAATTTCTGTATGTTTCTATATCAGAGATGTAGACTCAATACATTCTTTATTTCTTGGAATAATTTATTGCTTAAACGTTATATTGTCAGTATTTCTCTGTGGCTGTAGTTGATGCCAACATGTAAAAACGAGTCAAGTCCACTGACGCGATCACTTGGTGTTGTCTCTCTTGGAATCTGGAAATAGTGTTTTGATTTATAACATCAGTAAAAAAAAAACAAACAAAAAAAAACCCCGTTCCAATTTAGTCTCAAAGCAGATCTATAATGGCTGGCCAACTATGTGGACTAATGCTTTGATATGAACTGAAATTAATTTCACACTTGTACAAAAGAAAACACTGATTTACGAGAAAAACTTGGGTAATGGTTTGGTTTGGCACGACCATAAAAATAATCAGAATTATGATCGCACCTTTCCGTTTTTCCCACAAAAGTTGAACGTATTATAGCACAGACAAATTTCTGAATTTCTGCTTTCACAGAATAACAGAGGTTCTTTAATCAACATTGAAGTCGTACTCCTATCACTAAAGACCACAGTCATTGGCATTACACGATGTTTGGCAAAGTAGTGTCGTCATCACTGTTTAGAGAGCAGTTCGATGCTATGTAGGCTGGTCTCATTCCTCTGCTTACCGACAGTTGTTTTGCTTCGGCCTTCCCATACGCTGTATTTACAGGGAGGAAGGGAAAGAGAGTGGAGGACACCACAGCAGCTGGTGAAATTATCTCTGCCATTTTGAGACAGTCCAGACAGTTTCGGAGCATAGTGTCTTTACTTAAAACAGTGAAGTACTGTCAAAAATGACTTGACGCCAAGCAGTTTTCACCCGGAAACCTATGTAAGTATTTTACGTGCCTTTTGCAACTTCGCAGGATACAAAGAACTGTAAAGCAACTTCCACTGGCATCCCTCCATGGAAATCTAAGAGGTTAAGCTAACATTACTTTGTATAGAGGATAACTGGACGTTCAGTGTTTTTTCCGTTTTGTTCTCTTGTTTTAAAGTTATTTTCTAGGAATTTGGGTGCGACTTTTCTTGGGACATTCTCTGTCCAAGACTAGGAAAGTGAAATACGTTTACGATGTTAAATACCCAGGAACATAACGGGACGATACAGAACTTATCCCAAGATATTACGTCGGCGGCTTCCTGGTGCGCTTTACCAGCTCGGTTGTTGCCTGTGTATAGTCTTTTACAAGCTATCAGAAGTAATGACTGAAAATGCGATACCTTAACCATTTCATACAATCATTTCATACATTTTCGGTGCAGTCACGGTCGCTGTAGGTACTAGATCCTCATACTCCTAGAGAATGACTGTCTGAACCGGACTTAGGAAAAATATGAAACGAACAGATTGAATGGTTTCGTGAGTGTGTAAGGGCGATTGTGAATAGTGTGTCATTTCAACTTCCAGCAGCCCATCTGTTTTACTGTCTGCGGACCAGTGGCCTGCAGGTCGAATTATCATCTGGGTCTATTAATCAAGGCCTCCTCGAAAACAGCTGTTATCAAAATCCCACTGAAAACAAGCAGAAAGTGTCTCATTCTGTACAAATCATTGTTCCCCTCTATGTACTGCGTAGCTTCTCTCAGTCTTGCAGCTAATTCTAGATCCTTCTTGTTCCATGCTCTGGAATGCTAAGGACAAACAAGTCCAAGTGTAAGGTTTATCATTTATTCCCAGAATTTATTGTAGAGAATTGTGACGCTCAGCCTGGCCTAATAAGTGCATGCTGGTAAGTCAGGCGGTATGGTTCTCTGCAAAATATCAGATCTGGTGGCCCCTACAGAATGTGTCTCTTTCAGAGACTGAATGTTTGGATTTCTTTTTCAGAGGTTTTCTCAGTCAAATAGTGGATGCAATCCAGGCAGAGATTCTTTGGGGGGGGGGGTTCTGTTTGCTCTAGAATACTTTGTCTTGTCAAGTGCCTGTTCCGTGATACTATGTAATTAGTCTCAGTGTTTGATTTGACTCGTGTAGCCATGTCCCCGTGTGTTTAGGAATACTTACACTGCCCCAAGGCTGGAGAAAAGGAGATGCATGTAATGTTAGTGAAGAGCTGTATTTAGTATAAAATTTCAGATATATGTGATATGTTTGTGTGTGTGTGTGTGTGTGTGTGTGTGTGTGTGTGTATATATATGATGTCAATGTCAGGACCAGAATGTTTGCCTCAGCATTAAACTTCACCACAGTTGCTACCCAATGTTTCAGACAAGTAAAACTGTATCAGGTTACAAATGAAACTGAAATACAGACAGGATAACTAGGCTGACCCATTTTGAAATTGTCAAGGATTACAGCCGAGTTTATTACTATGGGATTAATGATGTAAGAATGTTTTTAACAGATTGCTCAGAAAGTTCTAGGAAGAGGCTGGTCCGTTGTGACTCATCTCTGCAACTTTTTTTTTTTTTGTCTTCCCATCTCTGCGTGCTGACATGTATCAGCTGCAACTGAGACTTCCCAGACCCCTCTAAATAAAGTAATTGATTTTTTCCTCTGTCTAATTAAAGAGTGTTGATCTATCTGAGGGAGAGCCCTGTGTGAAGTTAATTGGCATGGAACTATCATAATCCAAAAATCGCAGATGCAGATCATGTGCGCTAAATTAAAGAACTGAGTTACCTCTGATGTGATACCCTCTGTATCCAAACAGTAGTCATCCTACTGCATAGATGTTGTCTCAGCATATGTAATCACTATTTGAAGTTGGGTCTTTGTTTACAGTTTTCGTGCTGACTGCAGGAAAGATGATATGAGTTGTCTCCGTTTGGTCTGGGAGAGCAGTATACATGGGGAGGAGTAATGGGATAATAACAGGTTTATAGACAGCTCTTAAAGCTGCAAGTCTCTAGTATTATTTGTTTACCAGCATCAGCCACTTCACTGTGAACACAAAACCTAGGAGAATAAGATGTTTAATTAGTTCAGTGCAGCTGACTTGAGGCTTTGTTCTTTGTAGCACACACTTGTTAACAAAACTGCTAGGGCTTCTGAGAGTGTGTAACCACAATTAAGTTTTTAGTCCTTCACTAAAAAAAGTCATCATATCATCTACATATTTAATACAATTCACTAGTCTTTACTGCCGTAGTTTGTGATTAGGCTATATCTCGTATTTTGTGTTTAGATCTTGGCAGTGATGTGCTGAAGGGTGTTTAGATGAGACTCTTGACCAAAGCTCAGACTAGGAGAGTAACTGTAGGAAAGTCATGTGAGATTCAGACATCGTTGGGGTTAGACCACACAAAAATAGTTAAGGTCATTACATAAAGAGGATGTCCAAACAACTTGGCATGTCTGTGAAATGCATTGTGCATTGACACTGTGCTCCCTCTAAGTGATTTTGATCCTGAAGGTAAGATTATTTTCAATTAAAGTATGACTCATTTGACAAATAGTTCAATGTTGTACATTTTTCAGCCTCAGACACTGGTGTTGTTTAAATTAGACTTCTCAACTTTTGAAAACAAATCATCAGTCTAGTGATGGTTTCATTTCGTAAGAATAAGCTTGCTTTTTATATCAGGTTGTAAACTGTTTTTGTATTGTCAGTAAATAGGTTGTAAGTCTTACAACAATTGCTTGCATCTTCAGCTTGAGTAATGAGCAGAAAGTGAGTTCATGTAGTTTGTCAAATAGAGCATAGTCAGTTTGTTATGCTGTTTTAGGCACATTATTCCTGCTTGACGTGCTCTTAATGTTGACTGCTGTCCTTGATGTTGGCAGAGAAAAGTCATGAGCACTCTGATGTGTCTAACTCCATGCAGTTTATTGACTTTTTTTGTTTGGTTTTTCATCGACCTTTAGTTTCCACAAAAAGCAGTCCTGGTTCTGCTGGTTTGACATCAAACTAATTAGCAAAACAGAGTAGGCAAATTAGCCAGTTTACTGACACGTGATTAACTTGCTTATGTGTAAATGCGCATGACTAGTTAAATGTGTGAAATTCATTTTGTGAAGTGACAGTGAGTGAAAGTTGTGTTTGCAAATTAACAGAAGCATAGTGGGCTGGTATTTCCTGTGTGCTTGGTGATTGTCCCCTAGGAATGAATGGAATGTCTTTCTTGGCTTCCAAACATTCTATAATGATTTGTCTGCATTCTGTCTGTTAAAGTGAGCTTGGATTATTGGTGCTAGAACAGGGTCAGTGCCATAACAGAATGCTGTTTTCTGTTTTGTCTCTAAAGTAAGGTCTGTTAAAAATTTGTCTGAGGAGAAAGAACAATGTCTCTTTTGTCCCTAAAACTTTCCTTGTTCTTTTAGGCTTGATAACAACATGCACCGCATTTACGGATGAGAAAGGTAAAAGTAGTTGTTCCATGTCACCTCCACTGCTAGTACAGCTCTGGATAAGGCTGTGACGCCACCCTTAGCCAAAGCCCCTTGGCCTGGAAGTGTTTGTAGCAGGGAAAGTTTTCACATTATCACGCGGGAGGAAGGGAGTATGATCTTCATGTATCTCTTTAGCATTAGTGGAGTGAAAGAGATCCTTTAAATTTTATGATGCTGCAAATGCTGTATTAAATATGAAGCTTCTAATGAAGATTTTATGTGTAGCTCTTTCTGCTGCAGGCCTGAAATAAAGTGGCAGCGTATGCACAAGAAGCTGCCAAGGGGTGATTGTGCTTGATTTAACTGCCTGGAGAATGTTAAAGCTGCAGTCAGGGTTAGGAAGAATTCAAGAATTTAAGCTATAACTCCTAAGTATGATGTCCTTGAATATTTTGAGATTTAAAATGACAAAGAAAGTGTATTTTGCATTCAGATGTATTTGCTGAAATCTTGATGTTTGATCCAGGTCTGAGATTTTTGTTACTAAGATAGGGAATGACAAGTCAAAAGACATGCTCTAAATAAGTAAACAAATGCATTGCAGAGAATAGGGCAAGAAGCAAAAGAACTCAAACCCATTGAGATTTGCCAGTGTGTCACATACAGCTGTGCTGCTTTTCTGACATGCCTGTAGTTAGACATTAGTCAGCAGGAACTAGCTGATTCAGCTGCTATATTTAATCACATCTACCAATCGAGGAAGTGAACACATGGAACCTACTGGCAAATTGTGGCAAAGAATGACATATTTTCCACTGCGCCCTCTCCTCTAAGAGCTTGCACAATTTAAGTTGTGTGCTCTTCCAGATGTTTCTACTTGAAAATATTTATGGCAAAAACTGCAGTAAATAAAATGCTGAAAGCCTGTGCCAAGCCAGTGAATAATTAAAACCCCAGTCATGTGAGAAATATCGTGATGAGAATTATTTGAGAGATGGCATTAATTTACTTGACTGGCAAATGACCTGCTTCTCTTCCGTGCCCAGGGATAACCCTACAGTACCCTTCTGACAGTATGCTTTCCGTCCCCTAAGTGTAATGTTATAAATGCCCTCCCATCACATCCCTGTAATCCTAATTCATGTACTGGATGGCATAATGAAATTAAAGGAGTGGAATGGTATGTGTGGTTTTCCATCTCTTTTGTTGAGCAGACATTTAGCATTTTATTCATAATGATAAGCATACTTTTTGCGTGACATCACAGCTATAAGAAAAGCCTCATTCCTGTGCAGTTTCACATTGAATGAACTCTGTCAGCTAGCACTTTCTCTTATGGCACAATGTCACCTGTTTGGAAAAGATGACCTTGTGTACTAAATGAACAGCACATATTTCTTACCTCTGGAATCTCTTACAATGAAATGGAATGATGCATACACTGAAACAATTCAGTGATGCATTTGTGCACATATGGTTAGGGAGTGTGGCCATGTCCAGGGTGCAGTATGTAACATAAATGCCATGTCAGTATGCTATGTGGTTTTCTTAGCAAGTTTTCTAAATTTATTTTTAATCTGTATTGCCCCACAGACACTGAAATCTCTAAATGTATTCTCATTGACACTTTTTTCACAGAAATATAGATGGCTTGATTTCTACAAATAGGTTTCAAAAGAATTTGCATTTTGCCTCAGATGACAAAAATAATACTGAAATAATGACAAAAACTTGTCTGATAGTTCCCTACCTTTTAATCCCTACAGGTGACTACCCTGTAGTATTCTGTCAAGACGTGGAGTTATTTGAATTTGATATCCTAGCGTCAACACAGCCATGTGCTCCATGAACCACTCCAACTGGGTGACATTCGAAGATGAAGGCACCTCCCTCTCTACACCTCAGAAACACCTGCAGGCATCAACACCAAACACAGTGTCAGTGCCCCGCCCAAATGGCCTAAAGCTGGTGCTTCCACCCTTGGGAGACCAGTCATGGAGCTTCAGCAGTCCCCTTGAATCTCCACAAATGCCTTTTAGCTTTAATGGGAGCTTCTGTGTGCCTAGTAACACTCCAATGTGCACTCCAGTTAGGGAGACACCCAGCAGTCCATCTCCCTTTCATTGTGGCCCAGTAGGACAGCCTGACTTCTTCCGCAGTTTCTCAAACACATCCACCTCTGTCTCTTCCCCAGGCCCTGAGAAGGCCACCCAGCCTCTCTCCTCTGAGGGCTGTAGCCCCTTCCCTGCATTTCAGGATGACCCAGGTCATTTTAATCCCTTCTGGGGGGAATCAGGACGTAATGCAGATTCTGAAAGCTCTTCCTCAGATTCAGAATCAGGCTCCAGCTTACCTCGATTCTTCATCCGCACTAAGGAAGGTTTTGAGCCGCCTCGGGATCACCTTCAGAGCTCGTACTCCTACATATGCCATAAACTGGAAAGGCTGAGGGCAGAAGGACATGAAGAAGAAGGAGGTAGAGGAGTAGAAGACAGGGAAAGTGGAGATCCAGGACTTAGAGGAGTGAAAGATGAGGAGGTTAGGGATGGTCCATCTGTATTTGTCCCAAAGGGATTGTTCCTCAGCCAGAGAAGACATGGTTGGCCGTTGATGCTGAGGATTCCAGAGAAGAAGAACCGCATGTCATCTCGTCAGTGGGGGCCTATTTACCTGCAGCTGCTGCGTGGTGGTGTACTGCAGATGTACTACGAGAAAGGCCTTGAGAAACCTTTCAAGGAATTCCAGCTCCATTCTCAATGCCGACTCTCTGGTCCAAAGCAAGAGAGCTATGGTGAGCCACGCAAGATTGACACACTTAAGGTGGAACTTGTGTCATATGTGGAACGTAAACGCTACCATCCCAAGCCGGAGGTGACGCATGAGGCGGAGGTGGAACAGCTGCTGAAGTTTGGTACCACAGAGCATGGAGACATGATGGATCTGTCAGCGTCTGTGGAGGAAGAGCTGATGCGACTACCGCCCCCACACCAGCAACGCAAACACTATGAGGAGCAGGAGCTGTCCCTGCAGATCACTGATCACATCTGGATACAGCTGGACAAAAACGGAAAGCTGCTGGACCAAGCAGCCATTACGCGAGTCCACTGTCTGGCTTTCTTAAACGGCACAGGGGAATGCTTCCTGGCCCTGAACGACTTGGGTTTGCTCCGTAAGGACTCTAAATATGGCTCCGAGGAGAACGATGAGGTCTGGATGGAAATTGCTGACTGCTATTTCCATAAGTGCGTGAGAGAGGCGGAGTTCCAGGACTCAAGGTTGATCAAGTTCGCACCTCCTGATGCATGTAGGTTTGAGCTTATGCGTTTCAAGACTGTTTCTCTTGGCTGCAGTGACTTGCCTTTCACAGTGAAGGCGGTGGTCACCGTGCAGGGAGCCTACGTGGAGCTGCAGGCCTTCCTCAGCATGTCTTCATCTTTCCCCTGTCCTGCAGGAACTTCAGAGACTCAGCCACTCTGTGAAAATGTGCTGATTATGGTCCCGGTACCCGGCGATTGGGTCAAAGTACCGCGGGCTGTATCTTTGCTACGGCAGAAGTCCTTGAAGGCTCGTATGAATCGAAATGCTTGCTTGGGCTCGGTGAATGTCACAGACTCACATCCTGTCATGCAGGTCACCACTGGCACAGTCAAGTATGAGAACGTACATGGGGCCATAGTGTGGAGGATGGACAGGCTACCTGCAAAGAACATGGGTAACAGTGACATAACATTTAGACAAGAGTTTAGGCGTTGCTGTCAGAAGAAACGCTCAGATGATTAGTTTAAGATATGTTTTAAGAGAATAATGGTGCATATGTTCATTAAAATGGATTTTTTTCATGCTTAAGATTTTCTTTAAAAATCAGTCATTCACATTTTTTGACATTGTGACATCAGAGTAATGCAGATTATCAGAAAGCAGTCAGATTCACACAGTGTTGCTAGATTTTTTCCCCATGTGCTCCCTCTGAAGGTGAAAAGTGCAAACTGCAGTTGATGTTTTGTATTATTTCTCCTCTTTCTCAGCTGTCGACCATCCACATTCTTTCTCTTGTAAGCTGGAACTTGCTTCAGATCAGGAGATCCCCACAGACTGGTATCCTTTTGTCACAATGGAGTTTGAAGTGGCAGATGTAGTGGCATCTCAAACAAGAGTAAAATCTTTGGGCACAGAGAGTGACATTCAGCCACAGAAGCATGTTATCAGCAGGGCTTTCTATCATTGCCAGGTAAGAATAAAGGCAAACTACTGAGAGAATTTTAATAGGCCATAATTGTAAACAAAACGTTCATCACAAGTCTGGTAGATATTAATAACTAATTATATGACTGTACTTCATGATAACTTTTGGTCCATCCATACACACAGACACAGATGCACGCATGCACGCCTACACACACGCGCACACACACACACACACACACACACACGTGAATCAGATAATCAAGGTCCTGATGAGAAACCACATAATGCAAATGTTTATTTGGGGCAACACCTGAGTGTACTATTTTAATTGAAATATTCTTCCTTTTGTTGTTTTTGTGACATATTTGGGTGTTTTAAGGGTTTAAAACCTCTCAAAGATCTCTTAAAATTGTTAATGGTTGAGGTATTGAGTAATTTCTCCTCTCTGATACTTTCCTTTAGGTGGAAATTGAGAAGAAGTGGATCGAGACAGAAACACAGAAACTGTCACGCTGTGCAACACAATAATCACAATCATTTCTAAGAATGAGGCAAAACGTCGGCAGAAAAAATGACATACTAATTAACTTTAACATTGATTAGTCCATTTTCAGTGTAAAGAAATAAATTCTGAAAAGGGATGGAAAGTTTTTTTTTTTTTTTTGGATGGTTTGCCTTGTTTCAAATTTTTACTCACCACAGGGACCTGACATTCTGGTATGCCTCAGTCATTTTAAAGAATAAAATGAAACTGTATGTGATGTCACATACATTTTTTTTAAAATGCACGGTAAATATGTCGTATGAATACGGAACATGGGGGCTATAACAATGTTGCACTTTATACCCACTGTCTCACACAGTCTTAATGTGCCACATGCTTGAGAATGCTCAGTATTATACTCAATAAGCTCCTGAAAGTTTTAATATTATCATTTTTACGATTGTAAATTCACCGTATCTGCTTTTTTAGGGGAGCGATGGCGTGGTGAATTAACTCTGCCGCAAGTGGTGGAGCCGCTTATGACAATTGTATCCATCTCTTTCCCTTAATGTTTTGCACAGTTACTGCTACATCTTAGAATCTTGACGGAAAAAACCTTAATATTGTGGTTCTAACAACACGAATATTAGTTGAGATGGTTCACCTTTGTAAAGTCCGTGACATTTGTTAACGCTAAATTAAAGCAAATTGCTTATAATGATATTTTTTGTTGTTTTTGTTGTAAATAATAAAGATGGAAGAGGGAATGGTTAAAGCTGACACTGCACCTGAAGCAATTAGTAAAGGGAAAGCCCTCTCGTGCCTGACCCTTACTGGTCGACAGGATTCGCGTAGGCAGTCATACCCGCCGCACTTAAATAAACACCGAATGTAAATTTGCAAAATATACAGTGAAGTTGCACCAAATAAGGCAAATATAACACCAAACAGTCATTCGCGGTGACGTATGAACTGTATTCTGCAATTAATTTTGCAGCAGTGTGATTGGAGCTCTACTAGTTCAAAGTCTCGTGAAACCAACATGTAGCTCCTGGGGATTCGTGTCACATCAGTCAAGTGTTTTGAATAGAACAAACCTGAAACCAAGACGTACATCGTTAATACCGAGCGAGGTCGGTTTGGTTTAGCTGCCCTTCATAATGTTATCGAATTCAGGCGCGTTGGTAAGTGGAAACGTGGTTGCTTTTAATAAAAGAGGGACCTAACAGTGAGAAAAGCGCTTATACAGCTCTGCTTGACTCCTCACGCTACCAATTCTCAATGCTGCTGATAATCTTTTGGCTAGCAAACGTTGACTAATACCACTGACAGGTGTAGGACTATGTGCTTTCCTTATACCGATTTGAGTGATAAGCTTAGGCTCTACCCTAACTTTCCCCAGCCTAAACTCTACCTCTCAATCATTGATGATGTAATTGAGAGTATACGAGAGCTGTTTCTGGATGAAGGAGTGGAGGAGCGAGTGTTGGACGAACTGAGACAGGTAAAGGAATCTTGAGGTACAAGAGGAACAACCCTCGCCAGTACGTGGCCGAACATCTTCCAGTATAGGTCCATTTACAATAAAGTCTTTTGCGTGTAGAAAAGTCGCAACTGAGGTAAAAAAAAAAAAAATGTCATAACTTTTAAATTAAGTCTAATAACACGTTCCCACGAAGAAGTAAAAATAATGTCAGTTTGTCTAATCTCTTTAGTATTTTGCCAAACTCTGTTGTGCGCATCGAATAAATGCTAAATTGGAGCAGTGATGCTGAACCGTCGATTAATAATTTCAAACATTTTCAGGGGGAAAAAAATACAAATCACGCTATTCCTGGAAAATCCCTCTAACCAACAATAAACCAGTGTTCAATTGCCTTAATCTTAAAAATCTAATTTTATTCCAGCACTGTTCTGTGCAAGTAAAAAATCAATTGGAGTCACAGTGGCTAAGAAAAATTTTTTTTATTTTGAGTGTGAACATGTTATCTTGTAGATGTGGGAAACTAAGGTCATGCAGTCTAAAGCAGTAGAGGGCCTCATGAAAGACACCATCAATCCATCTAATTTTGTCCTGCAGCTTCCCGCAAGCTATTCTCAAACTCTTCATAAACCCACAGGTCAGCAAATCATTAATCAGTAGTCTGTTCTAATAGAGACTGCTTTGTTGACTCGCCTTGATATCCATATATAATTTAGACTAGTTGCTGTAACAAGAATTGTGATCCAGAGGTTTGGCTCTGTGAATGAGTTTGTTTAAATGGTTGTCCCTCCCTTTGTCTCTCCTCAGGCTCAATTGTTATTCCATCAGGGCAGAATGTGCAGAATTTCACTACTAAAGCAGTAAGTTAAAGTGTCCAAACAGCATCTAATTTTTTAAATCATATCTTTTGAACAGTATCAGTTTGTTCTCTTCTATGTAATCACAGTTTGTCAGATGAATTACTTTATAATCAAAGCTGGATCTGAAGCGCGTGTTTATGATAACTCTTGATCATTGTCTCATTGCTGTGTGATATTTTGCCATTGTGAAGGGAACAGTCAAACAGCTTTGAACAGTTACTTTTGAATTAAACAGCAATGTGAAACTCTCATATCTAGCTTTTACACACATCGCATTGACATTTTGTGTCATTCTGTTTGTGTTTAATACCTTTGAATTTTGTGGTAAGTAGAGCTGTTGTTCAGATCCAGGTGATAGCATGTCTGGTTTGAACTGTGAGTGAAGGTTAGATAGATGTACAGTATTGCACAGGGACTCCTCCCAACACAACATGATAAAAAACTAGGCCATATGTGAGCGATGTTCCACTTTTACATTGTTCCATGTGGCTCTGTTGTGACTGAACCTTAGGCTGGTCATTATGACATCGCATGGCATCATGACAAAGCAAAAAAAGGAGCACCCAGGAAAGAGAGGGAAAAAAAGGCATGAGAATATCCTGTGCCTGAGAACCTTTTTTCCCCTCTTTTCAGCCAAAGTAATTTAGAATCCTTTTAAGGCGCCTGATGGTTGTAACTGCGTTTTTTTTTTTTTTTTTGTTATTGTTGTTGGTTCTGTTTTGTCTTTTTTTAGAAGGCTCAGTTGTACCCCTGTGACCTGTCAGCTTTCAGACTGCTCTTTACGCAGTATCACATTCAGTGAATACAGTTGTCGTCATCTTTGGCCGCTGAGGTGTCTACCTAATTTGTGATACCTTATTCCGATCTGGTAATGATGTTGTCCTGATGTGGCCTCAGGCTCGTAATTGCTGATGTCACACTCACCCCATTTCGGAAGTCATTGTGCTGATTAAAGCCTTGAAAATTATATTTTTTGCTGACCCAAATTCCTTAATCACTGTTTTTACAAATTGCGATTTTTTCAGAGTTGTGCTGGCACACTTGCTACCTTTTCCCTTCCTCCTGGAGTAAACTACCCTGTTCAGATCCCCGCAGGAGTCACTCTTCAGACAGCTTCAGGTGACAGAATCTCTTGTCTGACTCCTGTTTGTATCTGTGCTTCATTAAATGTCTTCCCATCTAAAAGTACATATAACAAGGAAAGTCAGAGGTATCACTTATTTGTTAGTGATTTGTCTGTCTGCGTTTATTGGATCATGTTATGGACTGCTGTAAACTTCTGATATCTTAAAATACTCTGTTCTTTCACCACTAGGCCATTTCTACAAGGTGAATGTGCCTGTGATGGTCACCCAAGCTCCAGGCGGTCACCGCCATCTCTCTCAGCCCATTCAGCCCCTCATGGAGCAGAGGAAGCCCCCAGTTCCTCAGCAAGCTGTTCCCCCTCCTGTCCTTCAGACAGTGTCAGCTCCAGTGAGTGATCTCTGTCCTCCTCCAATGCTCTCCTCAAGACCTGTGTCCCAAGCATCTGAACTACCAGTATCCAACCAGCCTCAGAACCAGCTCCCTCAACAGGCTCAAGCCATCATGGATCAAAGCTCTCAGTCCGCACTCACTGCACTTTCACAGCCTTCTGTTAACCCAGAGCTCATTGGTCCACCTCCTGACAGTCCCAGTGAGTTCACTCTAGAAGGAATAGAGTTCAGTCCACAGGCACTGAACATGAGCTTGTCCTCTGTCTTCACGCCTCAGATGGTTAGCCTGCGGGCAAATCAGTCGGATCAGACACCACTACTGGACACTGAGTTTAGAAACATAGAGACAGAGGGAGCCGTACGAGAGGAGGAACAGAAGGTCATGCCTAGTATGGGTCATAGCATGACTCTGGCAAACATGGAGAATGCACCCGATGGCTCTGTCAAGGTAGGTTGGGAGCTCCACTAGAACTCAGACCAATAACTACCCTTTAATATATAAATCCACTTTTCCATGCCAAATTTATATCTTTTATTTAAAAATTTAGTGCTCTAAAGAGGCAGTAAGTTGAAGTACTAAGGGATGAAAGGACTGTACAGACATCTGTTTTGTTTTAGTAGTCAATTGACTTAACATCAAGTCAACTTCAGACCTTACATTTTGAGTTTATACTAAGTGCTACAGCTACTGCATCAATAGTTTTGAGTGTGTATGTTATCCGTTCTCAGCTAGACATGGAACTTTTGAGGGACTACAATTTCAACGAGCTGGCTGACATAGCGCAGCTGGATGGGGCATGTGATAGCAGCTCTGATGGAGAAGGAGAAGGGGTGGAAGATCTGGGGGTGGTTGGAGAAAACGAGTTTCTAGGAATGATCAACGCTGAGGCCCTGAGAGCACTGGCTGAGGGAGAAGGCAGTAGTGATGATGCTGGCAGCTCTGTTAGTGCTGGTGATGAACCCGATGACAACGTGGAAGAAGAAGAAGAGGTGAGGTGGGACAGAAGGAACTAAAAGAAAGAAAAAGTGTACCATGTTGGTCACTGAGACACCGAGATAAGTTTAATAGTGTTATAATTAAGCTAAGTGTAATGGAAAAGAGCAGAAAGCTTTATGTCCTCGCTGTGAAAGTGGGAGCTACACATGATGTTATCAGTAGATGGAGCTGTTGCGTGTATATGGGTCTGTGCTTCTGTTTAGTTTTTTTGTTCTGCTCATTTGGATCAGGCTTTAAGTGGCAAATTAAATTTTAGATTTGGACTTTTTGTTCACCCGGTCCACTTTGGATGAAGAATTGTGACTTCAGTTTGGAATTTGATATATTTGTTGACTTGCATTCTGGGACCTCTGTAAGACCTTCTGCATTCCAGTCCCTTCACTGATCCTCCAATTATCCTCATACCATTTCACAAAGGCTCATCTGTCTTTTCTCCTATATCTAAATTATTTACTTTAAAACTTGGTCCGTTTCCATAAATAGCTGCAGGCACCATTCTGTTCATGAAAAATACATTTCAAATGCCCTCACACACCTTTTAGTATCTTTGTAATAGTTTTCTTTGGCAAGTGCCTTTAGTTGAATCAAGAATTCAGCAAAAGTCATAGATGATAAACTAAAGAAATCATGTTATCATCACCATTATATAACTGCAGGAAAGAAGTGACTGGAGTGTATTAGTTGCGTTCAACATCACAAAAGATGTTGATATTACAATCTCTTTGCCAGGATCCTCTGAACTCAGGAGATGACGTGAGTGAACAGGATATTCCAGAGATCTTTGACACAGACAATGTCATTGTTTGTCAGTATGACAAGGTAAGAGGAGTTCAATAAGAATTATTTTGATTTTTGGTTCACATGTATTTGTTTGACATAGCCATGCCAGCTCATGCTTCAATGGTGATCCTTTACGGCCTTTTATGAACTTTCTCTAAAAGGAGTGTAAAGTAGTGTTCAGGTTCTGTGCTAATGTTTTTACTGATCATGAGCTAATGTTACTAACAATGCATGCTTACACACAACATCTGAACCAGATTCATCGCAGTAAAAATCGATGGAAGTTCTACTTGAAGGACGGGGTGATGTGCTATGGTGGTAAAGACTACGTTTTCTCAAAGGCCGTCGGGGAGGCAGAGTGGTGACTGGTTTTGGGAAGACGTCACACCAAATAAAGAACTATTGCGAAAACATAGGACATATTAATTCAGAAGAGAGAGATTTTTTTTCTTAGAAGAAGAAAATGGGTTTGTGTAAGAGAATGGTATCTATTTAAACTGGTGAGAAAATGTGACTTGCCCAATGAGATAGAAAAGGCAGACAAAGTAGATGGGACTGTTTGAGATCTGAGACTTGCAATTAGTCATTGCAGAGCTGGGCTTTGGGTTTTTCTTTAATATCTTGTTATTTATGTTATGTAAGGCTATTAAAGGCGCAGCAGACTCATTTGTCTCCCTGGGGAGCTTGAACTTCACTGTAACGATATTAGTCTGCCCCTTGCTTAATTCATGCAGTTTATTATGTGATGTGACATCAAAATAATTCATCTCTTGATAATTTAAAACACTGTATGTTTAGTTAGTCGTTAATGAGTTTATTCATTCATGAAGAAAATACTCTAAACACGAGTTTCTTGGTTGCTCAGTCAAAACAGTAGTAGAACGACTGGAAAATTCTTTGTTTCATTTGTTTATTGATTTATTTTCTTCAAATGCATATTTTGTCTTTGTGAATAACAATATTTTCCCCAAGACTGAAACTCTCATCTCTCTCTGACTTTGTGAGCTTATATGACTGAAACAACTTTATATGAGGAAATGTTTCTTTCCTAAAAATGATCAGAATGAATGAGTAACACAGGGACCACATCAACAGTGGTAGGTTGAAAATTCTTTGTAGACGCTGTCATGGTGATTTTTAAATGTGGAATAGTACAGTTATAGTAATATGCTCTCTATACCCAATTTAAATTTTACTTCTTTCTAACATCATAAGTTTAATGAGGTTGCATATTCCTGTCTAGTATCCGCTTTACCTCACAGAAACATACCTCATAACTGTGGGTATTCCTTTAAGCCTAGTGACCATCAGAGAGACCTAGAATCTTCATGTTATTTTGTAAGAGTGTGGCACTGACAGCTCTCTACACATGAATGGCTTTGCCTATTGACTCTGATAAATGGGGTTGGTCAAGATGTCCTCATGCCTCTTGTTACTAATTGTGGTGGGTCAGTGTTCCGTTCAGTATTCTCACACACCAGAAGAGTGGGTCCTGTGTTGACTATACAAACAAAAAACCCTGTGTGCGCACTGTCAACAACATGCACATCTGCAAACAGTGCTTTTCTAAATGGATGGCAATTAGTTAAAGTTTTTTTTTTCTTCCTGGCTCATCAAGTTGAGGGATGGACTCAAATTTCAAAGTATATAAGATATTTGAGATAAGTAATGCCAGACGTGGATATGAAAATGACTTACTTCAGTAACATAAGTGCAAAGATTTGATCATCTTCCACTTAATGATTCATCGCGGACATAGTTGTCCCTTAAGGTGGATTGTTAAGCTCTCTCCAATCACCTGATGGTTAAAGTCACCAACAGTGTTTTTCCAATATTTTATTAAAAAAATATCATGCACATACTTTCATCATGCACAGAGAGAAGATGGCTCATTAGAATCAAAGCATAAACAGTGAGTATCTTCACTACTTTAGGTCATGTATTGCCTTTGTTAAAGAAACAGCCCTGCAGCTTGATATGGTAGGCATGAAACTGGCTCGAACGGGGTTTCTTACAGGATGTCTTTGTCTTGGGTGCGGTGGAGCTTGCCCCAAGGCCCTGTGCTCTGTAGAACTCCACCTGCGAGCGGCAGCAATCACAGCGGCTCAGCAGCAGACACACGTCCCTGCGGAAAGCCCTGGTGAAGATGGTGTAGAGGAATGGATTACACAGTGAGTTTATAGGGTAGAAGAGGACGAGGAGGATCTTGGAATGGGAAACTGTGATCAGAGGGAGACGCAAGGCTGCAGAGATGGCAAAGAAAGAGATGGGTGCCATGCACAGAAAGTCGGTGAAGATCAGCACGGCCATGCGCTTGGCAATTTTGGTGTCCCCGTGGCGCGTTTTCAGGTGTGGGTTGCGCACTCTCAGGTAAATACGGGTGTAGCAGGAGCAGACCACGGTGAAGGCTGCCACGTTCAGAATCAGTATGGCTACCACGTAAGTTTGTGACACGGGCGTCTCGATATCCATTGGGAGGCAGATGCTAACTTTCGCATAGCTGCTAACGCCCAGCACAGGAAGCAGGGCTACAAGCAGAGAGAAGGCCCAACCTGCGACCATCATGGCTGCCACTTGACGCAGATGTAGTCTCCTGTTTGCCTGCATGGCATGACTGATGGTGTGCCAACGCTCCAGCGTTATCATAGTCAGTGTGTAAACCGACAGCTCGCTGGCAAAGACGGTCAGGAACCCAGCCATTCCACACCCTGCTCCAGTCTGCCAGTCGATAGCATGGTTGTAGTATTCTCTGCGGGAGCGGTAGTCCATGGTGGCGATGAGGAGCAGGTAAAGGCCCATGCACAGGTCAGCGAACGCAAGGTTACAAATAAGGAATCGAGAAACAGTCAGTTTCTGATGGCTGGAGGACAGTATGACAAGAACAGCCAAGTTGCCAGAAATAGCACAGATGGATATCATCCATGTGATTGAACGCAGAAAGGAATAACCCAGCAGGTCTTCACAGGGGTTAAAAGCATCAGGTTCTGGAGAGCACTTGATGGGTGCATTGGTCATGCATAGTTCCAGATCTGGATAAAGGAAATTGATGTCGTTAAAGTCACTGACCTCAGCAGATGAGAGGTCCCTGCAGGAAGGAAAAAGCATGGATATGTTTTATCAGATAAAAGTAAATAAGCAAAGTCTTTGATCTATAGAGCAATAATCATTCCGTGATCACGTCCTAAATTGCATGGGGTGTGACTGTAAATGGAAGTAACACCTTACACAATATCTGCTGGAGCATCGCCACTGCATAGCCTAGTAAGGTTCTTGAAGCGTCCAAATAAAGCTCTCTCTCTGAAAAAGGGAGTAAAGGATGGCTGTTTAATTTTCTTCATTTTTCCATGAGCATTTCTAATCAAACAACTTTCTCCTCCATGCTTACCAAATGAGACAAAACAAATGAACAACAAAACAAACTGACTTTGTCACACACACTGAGCAGTGAGCACTGAAATGGAGCCTCTGCATTTAACCCATCCCAAGACCAGTGAGCACACACACACTTTGAGCTAGGAGTGGGCAGCCAGTGCCTTGGTCAAGGTCACTGACAGGAGTTTTACGAGTACTAATCCTTGCATGCATGTCTTTGTGGTGGGAGGAAACCAGAGCACCCGGAGGTAACGCAAATGCAGGGAGATGCAAACGCCACACAGAAAGGACCTTGGATTTGAACCCAGGACTTTCTTGTGATGAGGCAACAGTGCTAACCACTGAGCCACCATGAAGCCCATGGTGAATTGCCAAACCAAGAAGAAAAAAAAACAGTTACAGTTTGGCTGGAACTTATCCATTCGGATGTGGTTTGTTCTGTTCACTTTTATTTTGATTTTCACACATAAAATCCAGTGATCATATGTAACGCTAATATGTCAGCATCCTTTCAGAGATACATCCAGTATAAAATAATTAAAGCTATGCACTACACATCTTATCTACACATACAGGTTATTAGACTTGAGTATGTCTCTCGGACCTGTTGATGCGATGCCAGGTGTTGAAAGCACAGCAGTGGCTGGGGTAAGTGAGATGAGCCTCTTGTAGATCTAATAGGTTCTCCAGGGGGGGCAGAGTTTTCAGAGCTGGGGCAGAGCGGGCCATTAGCACCTTCACCTGCTTCAGTCCTCGTGCAGGAAGGGAGCAGATAGCAGTCGATGACACATCCCTGTTCAACATCCACACACAGGAATCAACATAAGAAGACTGTTAAATAGGCTTTCCTGACTTATAACCTCAAAAAGGTAACTATCTGAGTATATATAAAACACACAGCACAGACACTTCTGTTCTAACACAAAGCTTGTAATAGCCTGTGGCTTAATGACCTTGAGTGCTATCTTTTGGGAAAGGTTTTCAAATGGGCCTCTCAAATAACCTTGCCGAAGCTCTTAAACATCTGTTGCAGGAAGTTCTGTGCAATATTTCTTATCTGATTCTTCTTAGAAAAAGAGCAACTCACAGCAAGCTTGGCCCTGTGGCTCCCTCAAAAGCATCATCATGGATATTAACAAGATACCTGTTGTCTTTCAAAATTCTGAAACAGAAAAAAATGAGACATTTTACTCACTTAAATTATACAATTTACAACACAGTAAAATACAGCACCTCATTTTGAACCTGTTCTGTTACAGAGCTGTAATATTATTAACCAGGCCAGATATATCTGAAGGATAAACTCCTCTCTGGACCTCAGATTTGAGCTGATACCACAGATTGACAGCAACCCACACAGTTACTGCTGTTGTGGCAGACTGAAAGATGATTCACTGTTTGTTTAGTCTTGTAAAAGAGACACAAAAATGTGAACGAAGAAGAACACAAGCAATGTTTAGTCTCATTAGACTATTATTTATGAGTACACTGTGAACCATAAGCAGAGCCTTCAACCCCCCACAGAAAATGATAGTAATAAAACAAAAGCTCATGTCAAACACAGATAAGAGTAGCAAATTGCCTTACTGCTTGTCTGAAAACGAAAAGTATGAGGATGTTCGACTTGTATAAAAGTCTGCTTCAACAAACAGCATCAAGAAGAACAGATGAAAGATACATACACTTTATCCAGTTTTGTGCCGTTGAAGGCATGAGATTGGATCTCCTGAAATCCATTTTTAACAAGGTTCCTACAGGGGGAAGCAATATGTCTAATGTTAACATAGTTATAAACCTCAAGTAGTTTGCAATGACTTCAGTCACTCCATTATAAATAAATCTTGAAAATGTACAACCACGGAATCATATAATAAACCTGAAATAAGCCATTGTTACTAGAAGGCTAATGGCAAAACAGGGGAAATAAAGACTGATTTCAGTCTTATCAGTGCAGTGATGTATGTGTGTATACTGAGAACCCAAATCACTAGAGTGTGTACCCTAAAGTACAGCACATTCTTTTCACTGATAGTTGCTGTGATTATATGCAATGAGAGGCAATGATGTCTGCGGTTTTACTCTGTACTTACATGTAAACATATTCCTCAGACATACCCTGGAATGCATTCGAAGGGATGCTGTCTATTTGCATATTGTCCCCCATTTCCCTAAGCAAAAGACAAACATTGCTCACATTATTGAAAATCATCATAGTTTCTTTGTTCATTCTCACTGATCTGTGCAATTTCTAAAATAGAAATTGAGGACAGAATCCTATTTAAAAGACAGAATCCTATTTAAAAGAGAAAGTGTGTATCCTCAATTTCATCACACTGAACTTGACAACAACAATTACAACAATGCTTCTACAATGATGGAGGATTTCTCTTACTCACAGGAAAAAGTATAGCTCCAGGGAGGAAATGGTGGTAAAATCAGGGAAATGTCTTACTCCAGTGTTACAGATGCTTCTGCAGTGAATGAACCAGAGAGAGAGTGAAGAGGTATACAGGTACAACAAGGACAACATATAGGAGACAAGTCAGCTGAGGAAGAGTATCTTACAAGTATCTTAGTTTGGGCAGGTCAGTAAAGGCACCCTTTTCGATGGACACCAGATCATTGACATTCTGTATCAAGCTGAAAAAAAAGAAAGTACGTGCATGCACTTGACAATGACAATTTCTGCTTATTCTCCACAGGTCAACATGAAAATATGTTTTACTGTCAATACTGATGTATATGATTACACATGTGGAGGACACTCAGGTTGTGATACTTACATCTCTGCCAGACTGTGGAGGGACAGAAATGCTCTGCCTTTTATATTCCTGATTGAGTCACTCTGGGAAATTTCACTGTAACAGAGACAGACCATTTTCAACAAAAGGTGCACTAAACAGTCCTTGGTAAATTAATTTACCATTAGTGGCCAGAGTGTTTTACTTCTTGAAGCTTGTGTATTACATATCCTTATTATCATGTATCATAATCTGCATAAAGGTTCATTGATTTTACTGATTTCGTTTTATAAAAAGTTCTCCAAGTTTGTGACTGGTTTTACCATTTCTTGTAGCAGAATTTTATGATGTAGTGATGACAGGTAAACATGCTTTTCTCTTTTAAATATGCTTTTTCTCTCTTTTAACACTGCTTTACTGGCCACAAAAGTAAAACCTTGGGATGAAGAGCAAGGAAAACCAGAGAGCAAGGAAAACTGGAGAGCAAGGAAAACTGGCACCCATTCCACAGGGCCCTTGTGACATGCCCTTGGCAATTACATTTCTGTTTCACTCAGCTGCTGAGCACACACACACATACACACACATGCCCACACACACACACTGTACCCCTCTGCCTTGATTGCAGTTTTTTTTAGAGAACCCTCCAAAACAATTAGCAAACACTCTCTTTCAGATAATCAAAATTTAGCTTCCATGTAACACCTCAACTCCATAGTAATCTGCCTACCTCTTTTTCTCTAAAATCATAATTACCATAACCATAATTGCCCTTTTTCTTGGATCCATTTAAAACCAATTACAGCAAAACATTACAGAGAATTTGCGTCATCAATAGCAGATCCTCACAGAGACAGCAGAAGTTAACCACTCTCGTATGACAACACATTCTTTAGCCCCCCTTTTCTCCAAATGACTCCTGAGTCAATCCAGGACGGCAAAGGTTATGGACACATCTTTCTTTTATCCACTGCTTCTTCCATCTACCCTGGTTACAAGTCATCAACAAGAAGGCACTGTGTATGGAGCCCCTAACTATTTCACCTAGATTGACATGTAACTTTGCAGGCACCCCACTGACACTAAAAGTCACTGAACCATGATGATGGGGTGCACTCTAACCCTAATCCTGCCACAGCACAGCCAGAAAACAGCGACACGTGGCCCAGCTGGTGGTTTCACTCATGTCATGAGCCCACAGTCAGGTGCAGCACAAGTTACGACTGAACCACCAAAATCCTTCAGGCCACACATTTTAAAGATAAACTCTACAGAGTAAGTGTCTAGCCATTCTACAAACAAAGAAGTACAGTGATGAGTGCATGACTCCATATCTACTAAGGTTTCTATTGCTACTACATTACTGAGTAACGAGAGCTTGTAAAATGATTGTTATGGCAACGACATAATGATAACAACGAGTGAGCATTACACTGCATCACTGTCCATTCAGTTCACCTCTCCTAAGGACACCTGTAGGTAAACAGACTACCATGTTACAGTGCTCTTAGAGGACTTTTAAGTAAAATTTATTTCTCAATGACAAACATGCAAAGCTTGCTTCAGGATCATTAACTGCATGTACCCTTTCAACTCACCAACAGCCAATCATCCAAACTAGCAACTGTCAAGTCTGCAGGTTTAACAAAAACGAGCTACCTACCATCTTCCAAAAAGCTCTCAGTAGTTGATATATAATCACCGTTCCCGGTGAGACCATGCCTGGATGACAACTGATTCATTGTTACAGATGCGTGAATGCAGAAGATATGTAGTGTAGCTTTATTATACCTCTGATGAGAACGTGTACGTACTGATACAAGTGGAACGGAAAGATCGGAGGGATCTCGAGGTTAATAGTATTGACATGAAACCCCCCCCCCAAACAAATACAACATTCTAGCTGTATATCGCTACTACTGTGCTCTAATCCAGTACACACTGGATTAAATTGAACGTCATGCAAATGAAGTGCGCCGCCGAGATGTCACTTTGTCTTAACGTTTTGTGAAGAAGTTGAGGTAGTCCAGTGGGACGTTTTCGTGCTTAAATGCCACCGTTTAACAGCATACACCTTGCTACACAAACGAAGCTATTCTGTTCAAATTCGACACGAATGACACTTTATGTGAATACAGTGAATAAAAAGACTCACATCCTTGACACGTTGAGAAGACCGTTGAAGGAACCGCTCGGAATTTCCCTCAGAGGCAGCTGAAATAATCTTCTAGAAACATATAAATAACATCAGATATTGAGAGAAAGCAATGAACAACATCTCACCTTCTAGAGTTTCCTCAGTTATTTTCCGTAAACGATAAAGATACAGATAAAGCACCATACGCTAACTGTGTTAACGTTAGTAAAAGTGTACTTACAAGTTAGGTGACAATGATGCTGTCCCTCTGGACTTTATTTGAGTTTCTCGCGTGCACCGCACGCTGTCCGATGTGCATTGGCAAATTCGTGGACAAGAAAACGACCAGCAAAGGCACACATCACAGTACAGCACAACCAGAAACCACACCGTGCCAAAAGACTTCATTCTCCTCAGAGACATTCCCTTATTTTCCATCAAGAGCTGGGAAACTTTTTGGTTCCAAATCACGCGAGACACAGCGAGCTATTTTACCGAAAGCAGTAGCTGTGCGTGTTGACGGGTCTACCTGTGCTCCAAAGTACCTTTGCCGCTGTGCATACGTCATTCAAATCAGTCAGCACTCAACAACTTTACAACTGTCGTTTTAAAACTGCTTCCACCCTGGTTTAAGCTTAATTGGAATTTCCAAATTGCAACGCCTCGCCTAAGCGATGTTTATGGTAATTATAACTTCTAAATTATCGCTAAGATAATGAGCTATTTTCTGTCACTCATATGAAGAATTACATTCTATTCTAACACTTATCACAAACACCTAAAAGGATCAGTATGTAACTTTCCATCTATAAACTTGAAATTTGAAATCTTATTGAAAGTAATTATTTCATGTACTATTCTGAATATATTACTGGACCCATGGAGAGCTGCTTTCTGCCCAAAGTACTTCTCATATCTGCTATCCTTGATAATGAAACACTAACCACAGTAATGTGTGAGAGCTGCACCCGCCCAGTGTTTTTAGTTTTCATCTCTCTCTCTCTCTCTCTCTCTCCCTCTCTCTCTCTCTCTCTCTCTCTCGGTTACCTGTAACACTGAATATCCACTGTTTGTTGAGCAGCTGTTGAATACTCATTTTTATAGAGCAGATACTGCTGATTATTGTTTCTGGATTATTTTCATTTCCTTTATTAATGTGTTTCAGCTGGCAATGAAGAACTGTACTCTTCAAGAGGACAAGAAGCTGTGAACAGCAGCGATCAGTCTTTGTGTTGTATATCATTAGAGTTATTACACTTTGCATAGTAATAGTAAGCTAGTGCAAACCGCCATCTGTCACTTGTGCCACTGCAGTGTAAAGATATTGGTACAATAAAGATATAATATGCTAAGGGACATGTAATGATATTAAACACATGATTAAAATATATATTACAATGCCAAAGTGATACAAAAAAATTACAGTTCTTCTACAAAGAAATGGCATATAAAAAAACTGTATAGCAATAACAATTGTTCTGTACAGTTAATTACAGAAAGTGAAATAGATTGGATGAATATTTCATGTTCTGAAAGGTATTGCAAGTGTCAAAAGGCTTTAATTTCTCTCCAGCAAGCAAACTGCAACGATTTGGCTGCAGAGGTGAGTGAATTGTTTTAATTGTTCTCCTGAGTTCTGGAGATGTAGTTACAAATGCTCAGTTTTTAATTGCAGGACTCAACAAGTTATTATATTTCACATCTCAGGCAGACATACACGAGTTATGGAAAGTGGCAGGCAGCTGGAAAAATAGAGTGATTTCTCATATGACAGAGAGAGAGAGAGAGATAAGTAGAATGCTCAGTCAGCTGAAACTGCCACTGGACGTAACACTGGGTGTAATATTTACAGTAAAATGGACAGTCCTAACCTCTGTTTATGTGAAACTAAAGTGTTTGTACAACAAAGATTTTCTCACAGACTTGGGAATGTTACGTTAATTACGCTTCACAGGACGAAAACATGGTTTAGAAAATGCCAGTCTGTTTCAATAAGGCGTATGTGCGCTGTAAACCAAAATGTTCAAATAACTTAATTTTATTAAGTTGTGTTAACTTAAAATGACCTTATAAGTTCTACTGACTTAAACATTTTGAGCTGTTATAACACGTATCCAATTTTGAGTTGTGTCAACTAAAAACTTTCGATTAATTTCAAATAATTTTTGGATTAAGTAATATGAACTCCAGATTATTAAGTCACTATAACTTAAAATTTTGGAGTTCCGACGTCCGACATCAGCGCCGTGGTGCATTGTGGGGCGCTCACACTTACATTCGACCTAGCGACCTGTCTACAGCGAAGAGTTTTTAAAAAAGAGCTTGGTCACCACAGCCTTCACATCAACTACTTTGCATTTGATGCAGTGTTTGACTGACAAGCCAATGGTGCGATGCGACCATCTGTGAGATAATGACTGAATGCCTCTAAATCAGAATCTCGTGTTCATATAATAGGACGTTACTATAATAATTACAGCTAAGCTGACGTTCATGATTGACACGAGATAGCTGGCACTCTCTCCTGGGGTGACTCAGGTGAAGTGGGCTGAGCGAAGACGACGGTTTGTTTCAGAGTTAGGGTCTTTTTCTCTTTCTCTTGTGATTTTAACTTAACCAGTGACAAAAATCAGTGACCACAACATATTTTCCATTGTTACATAAACTGAGGACTTGTAATACTCAACTTTATCAAGTATTCCCAACAAATATTTTTCAATTCTGCATTACTTATCCATAACAAGTTAATTTACTTAGTTTTCCTTAGGCAATGGGTTTCCAAACTTTTGTAAGGTGAAGTCTAATTCTAATCACATCTAATCACATTTTACAGTGTACATAGATTGTGTGTAGTTATATATATGCGTATGCACATCCACATGCATACAGCCACATATATATTTATAGATATTTTTAATTGTGAAGGAGAGAGGGAGAGAAAGAGATCACTGTTGAAATAATATAGAATATGAGCACAAGTATGATGGAGAGAACAAGATAAAATGGACTGTCCAGTAGGGGGAACATGTTAAGTGGAAATACAGGGCAGATGGTATCATGAGTCTGTTTACCTTTGGTGAAGAGCATCAAAAGACAAAGAACCATTTCTCATATGGGTAAGAGGAGAGAGGGGGGGCAAGAATGGGAAGTCATTAATTTCATGTCCTGTCTGAGGGTATCGCTCTTGCTAAGAGCCTGTAAAAGCCCACTGAGCACGTTAGGAGTGATACACATATAGAGAAGGGAAGGGAACATGCAACTTTTCTGAGGTCCTGCCTGTAATTTTGAAAAATGTGTTTCAGTTGTCAAACAGGACATTGGACTTCCTTATTTGAAGATGTTCCTTTGACTTGTTGTGGCTTATTGTGCCCCAGTTAGAACTTTAGGCAGTTTGGGGATAGGGTAAATAATGAGATACACACAAACGTCCATAGACAGACTTAATCACTCACACTCTCTCTCTCTCTCTCTCTCTCTTTCTCTCTCTCTCTCTCTCTCTCTCTCTCTCTCACACACACACACACACACACACACACACACACACACACACACACACACGTTGAGGAGCCAGAGAGACAGACTGTCAGTGAAGGCAAAAATAAAATAGGGCACTGTGACCGACACAGTTGGCAAGGTGCTTTTATAAAGACACACACTTTTGTCAACCTGTCATACACATTAGACCTTTGTGAGTGTGTGTTCGTATGTGCGTGTGTGTGTTTATGTGCATGAGTGTGTGTAAGGGGTGTGTGCACAGTACAAGGTGTGCTATATTGTCATCTTATAATGACTTTTTGTCTCCCTGGCCACTGTATTTTCACAAGTGGGCCGCATTCATGCATGAACAGGTAACACACTCTCAGTTGAATCCAAAGAGAGGGTGCTAACACCCCATGTGATGAGCATCTCTTTCACAGAACCTATAAGATGGACTGCTTTTTTGCAGGCTGAATCATTGTCTGAATAGGCTTTTGGCATCTATGGAAGAAGAAGACTAATCGGTGAGGGACATGCATTTAGCCAACAATCATTCTGAAAAAGTCAGTGATGCAACCCATTGTAAACTCATGTTTATCCCTTTGGATGCTCGTGGCAAATCAGTTTCTGCTTGGGCTTGTCTGAAACCACATTTAGTTTCACTGTTACTGGGTGTCTCACAAACTCTGACCCACAGACGTCATGACAGATCACATAACTGGGACACTAGACCACTAGGACAATTGTAATAGTAATACCACTGCTGCTGTTTTGCTTCTGTCTTCTCTCTGTCAGCCTTTCACCTTTTGCTAAAAAAAGCTGCCAATGTTTTTGCAACCTCACACACAATGAAGGTACCAGATGGAACATTATACACATGGAGCCAATCTGTGTAACCCTTGGTCTGTGAGTGCTTACTCAACTCACAGACACACACACACACACACACACACACACTCACTCTTTATCTTACACACAGACACACACACGCACACACACACACACACATGGTTTAATAGTTGTGTGTGTTTTTTTTTTTTTTTGTCAAGCTGACCATTAACAGGATGGAAGTTTGCACAATACATGAAACATTGCACATTACAAAACAACTTATTAATGATGCTATTTAACTTTCTGGCGGAAATTTAACGTGACAAATAAATATTGCATGTGCCAACTCTTGTCCACAAAAATGTGCTTGGTCTAGGTCAAAGCTTCTTCATGAACATACAGAAACAAAATAGGCAGAGATCCTAAAAGACAAAAACAGTTAGATTGGTAACTGTCGAATCACTCCATGATTAATCACGTCAGAGAATCATATTTTAATCTCTGGAGTGACCTAAATTCTATTCCTTAAATGAATACAGTCTGTTGTTAATGCTACTGTATGAGTACCTGAGTACTGTATGAGTTTATGTAGTAAATTTGAGTTAAATTAACATCGAGAGAATATATACCCTTAATTTTTATCTAACACTGTTATTACCTCACAGTAACATTTGCTATGTGTGATCTAGGAAAAGATAGGGCTCTTGAAAATGATTCTTGAAATAATTTCCAGAGGACCTGTTGTGTATACCCTTTACAATGTCTGTATATGCTTTTTTCTCTTCTGGTGCCATAGTCCTTTCTCATATGGAACACACACACGCACACAATATTAAGACAAACTCTCATACTTTCTCATTTTTGCATATTAGCCACTTCTATGACTCATACCTCTGTGTGTTTCAGCTGGAGCTCAACATTTCAAAGAAGGTTCAGTAACAAATAATAATAATAAAAAAAAAAAAAATAGAGGATAAGGAAGATTAGTCTGAGCATGCACTTACGATCTTTAATTTAATTTCACATTGAGGTGTGTGTGTGTGTGTGTGTGTGTGCACGTGTGTGTGTGTGTGTGTGTGTGTGGGGGGGGGGGGGGGGGGTTGACCTGAGAAACGAAGGAAGTGAGACATGATATCTTATCAAATGAGGAATGCAGGAAACCTTGGGCTGAATATTTCACCAGCAATGTCATGGTGCACATACATTCAGAGAATTACAAGAATTAAAACATTTACATAAAGCTGAAAAAACTACTTAGACACTAAAGTTAAAATTAATTTAACAGTTTTAATGTGTGAAGAATGTGATGTGCATTTACACCAGGAGTCGGTGCCAATTTTTGCACTTCTAAGAAAATATCAAAACATGAAAGCAGTCTTTTTAAAAGGTGAATAAGAACATAATTAATTCTTGCATCATTTTCCTTAAGTTGCTGCCCTATTTTTGGAGTCTCTCTCCAACATGAGCAATATGTAATTTCTTAGTTTTGCCAAGAGGTGTCAGAGTAGCCCTCTCAATGGCCCTCTCTCTCTCTCTCTCTCTCTCTCTCTCTCCCTCTCTCTCTCTCTCTCTCTCACTATTTTTTGGTGCTGGATTCCCGCAGAGAACAGCCAGCTGGTCTTTGATCACTTATTCATTCGGATCCAGAGCTGAAGAATAATAAATGCTGTGAAATTGGGACATGGGCTTGTTTATCTCTGCTGTGGATGCTGTCTAATTATAAAGTCATGTGAAGAGATGGCCCTTCGCTGTGGTGATAGGAATCCTTAAAGCTGTGCCTCTTACCTCTTAATCAATGATTTTTCACCAGCTGCCCTTCGCATTTGAATAGTTCCCATTCAGGCTCAGTCTGGATAACTGAATTAAGCAGTGTGTTTTGCTGAATTTTTCATGCCCTCAAATAAATGAGCAAACTGTGATGCAGTCTGTGTCCTTAGTGTCTGTTTAATATTTTTGCCTTTTTTTTCCAGAGGAAAATGCATCTTGGGAAGGTTGCGGACGCGACGATTTAATGAATGGAGCAGTGGTAGCTTAAGCAATCAGAAGAACAAAGATTTAATTCCCAGTATGACAAGAAAATTAACCATGTGATGGGGGTTGATGTTTAAAATGCCCGTCACAGCCGATCTGCCCTTGAGCTTGACAGATCCTGTTACCACTCCAGAGATAAGATTTCCGTCACAGGACATCTCTCCATCGATGTGATAACAAGCACTGTCAAATGTGAAACAAATTCCTTTTGACAAAATTGACAATTAAGGTTGTGTTATGTTGCTATATGGAGTTATAGTGTGGTTATAACATAGAAGCACAGTTACCATGTACGGTGTATCAGAGCAGCAGTTCAAAAGTACCCACTGACTGACTGGTATATACTAAAATGGAAAAAAAAAAAAAACAGTTCAACAAACTAACAATTTCACTCAAGTTTAAATTATAACCTGTTTCTTCAAACAATTTTAGGACAGGCCTGGAACAGTTCCCTTGACTTCAGCTATGACAGATGTTACGGTGTTCAAGGCAACCGGGATAATTTTCAACAATACAAGCTGAATTTCACACCTAATTGATTCCTGCATGACTGTCACCATACCCAGTTCTTTATCCCCACCCCTGCTATCAACCAATAATCCATACTGTTTCATGATGGAGTTTTACATCTGTGTGTGTGTGTGTGTGTGTGTGTGTGTGTGTTTAAGGTTGCCTCGACCTCAGGATGGGCGAGGTGTTCTTGACGGTGAGAACACTGGTTATAAGAAATACGAAGTCATCTCCATGCAGAGGAGAAAGCCACTTGTTTCAACAGTTTCCTGTCCGTGCCAGGTGATTTCATTTGTCCTGCATGATGGCCCATTTCAGCTTGTTTGTAATGGGGACTGAGAAGAAATTTTGTCATTAATGACTTTGCACATTATGAGTGCATCATGTTTTTTTTTTTTTTTTTTCCAGCTAGTATGTCATCACATGGTCCACTGTTTGAAAGATATCTTGAATTTGAAGTTGATTTGACAGTTTTGCCAGGTATTGGTCATGCTGAACAATACACCGCTCAGCTGAATCATATATTTATGATTCAAGTCTGTTTATTGGATTTTTTACAACTAAATTAGAATAACTCAGGAAAACTTTTACCTGTTGTGCTGTTTTTCAGGCTTTGTGAGGCTACTGTAAAACCTCCTTGGTTTGCTCGTGACAATTTTGTCAGATTTGGGCAGCTGTTCACTTTCTGTTCTCTCTCGTGTATGGCACATTTAAACGTAGAGGCAGGGGTGAAAATTTAATTGAGAATCATATTTAAAACACCTTGTTTTTACAAGGGAGATGGAAAACAGAACCATTTGTCTCTGCCCACACTTGACTCACTGGAAATGGCTCCAGTATAAAGGTAATTTCAAAAGAGAAAGATTTTCAATAGCTCTGTGGAGGATAGGCAGTATTTTATAGGGATTTGGGAGATTTTATTATCTGCAGTGTTTTTTTATGTCACAGCTCAGTCATCATCATTCAGCTGAATTAGAACGTCATGCTCATGTGTCAGCAAAGTCCCTACATTGGATTATAATTTCATTCAAATCTCATTTTACATTATTTCGGAATGTGTTCTTAAGCAAACTTTTCTCTAAAACATATGTTCTTCTTTCTTCTGAGAAGCTTTTGAAAGAAGCAGGCAAACATCAGTGAGGGAGGCGACAAACCTGCATCTGAAATGAATGGTTAGAGCTATAGTGGTGCCAGTGGCTTGAATTTTAATCCTGAGTTTGGTCTGGTGGCCTGAGCCTCTTCAAATTCAGTGGAGTTTTGCCTGCAGTATGGTGGTGCGTACTGTTAGATCAAGAACACTTTTGGGGTGTTTGCTCTCTCTCCCTTTCTCTCTGTTTCTCTCCCTTTTTCACTGTGTGTGTGTGTGTGAGAGAGAGAGTGTGTGTGAATGTCTGTGTGTGTGTATGTAGTACTGTTCTTAGACTGTGAGTGTTCTGGATATTTGCTCTCTCTCTCTCTCTCTCTCTCTCTCTCTCCATCTCACCCTCTCTCTCCCTTTCTCACTGTATGTGTGTGCATGTGTGCGTGTGCGTGTGCATGTGCATGTACGTGTGCGTGTGTGTGTGTGTGAAAGTGTGTGTGTGTGCATGTGTGCGTGCATGTATTGCTGTTCTTAGACTGTGGGTGTTCTGGGTATTTGCTCTCTCTCTCTCTCTCTCTCTCTCTCTCTCTGTGTAGTGCTTTTCTTAGACTGTGTCTGAGAAATACTATAAAGCTGTTACACTTCTGTACACAGAGGACAATAACCTTGAGTAATTCAGAGTGTTATTTTGCTGTATTTCAGACAAAGCAGATAAAGTTGTTGTCTACTGTTAGGTAAAGTGATTAGGACTGAATTTCTGTACAAGTGAACACCGGTAATTCTGTTCCATTATCTTTCTACTTGCCTTTTATTTTAGTGGGTGTGCCGCAGTTTTGTGTAATATGCTAGGATGGTAGAAAAAAGAATACCCTCCTTTTTTCCTCTATGGCTTTACATAATATCTAATGATGCAAAATGAAGCGTGCTGAACAGAGCTGCGTATTGTCAGAAGCCTCACTATACACTTTTTTCAAGGTTGCCTGCTTCCATTCAAAGGCATCAAACCTTTCCAGAGCGGGAGCCTTAGAGATGACAGCCTTGGAGATTGCACAAAACATGCTCCTCCAATAAAAACAGCTACTGAATAAAAAAAAAAAGTAATTAACTGCCAACCAGACAACAGGCTGGGAAAAATGACCCACGACATGTTGTCTTTTATATTCCGGCCACGCGTTCCGCGTCCGTTCTTTGGGACAGGATAAACCCTGATGAAGTTAAAGCATGAGTGATGTTTTTGGCATGTATTCAGGACTAATGTGTGTAATGGAGCAGAGGATGCTAACTCTCTGAATCTGTGACATGGTCTGAGATGTTAAACCAGTCTCTTATTCTCCCATCCTTTTTGATTTAAGTCTGTGAACCAAAGGAGCGTCCTGTAATTCAAACACTCATGTTCACAATATGCGTATAATTGCATGAAACCATCAAACACATCTATCCATACTCACACAAACATGTTACAACATTACGCCAAATGTAGTGTCAAAAATCTGCAATAGTAACTTTTCATCTATCACTTTGTAGTCTACATTTGGGTCTAGATTATTAATCCCCATAATAAAGGCCCAGAATGTTAATGAAAATTTTTAGACATGATGCCATGTCATTTTTCTTCCCTCAGAGCACAAATAAGACAAACTTTTATGCCTGAAATTTCCAAAGTTGTGGATCATACTCTTTTTGAAATTATCTTCAGATACCGTGCCAGCATCCTTTAGTGATTGTGAAGTTACCAATATATAATCAACCAAATGAACCATTATTAAATATGAACTCTTAGAGTCACTGGCAGTCGTAATAGTTTGTGTTAGAGAGATATAAAAACACTACACACAATGTCCAATTTATTAGAAACACTTACCTTAGACCTCCACTCACTGGCCACTTTCTGAGGTGTACCTACTTTAAAAGTACACTATATGTATCTGTGTACAATTATAGACTATAGCCTATCTGTTGTCATGCGCAGTTTGTCAGCCAGCATCCATCCTGTATAACAATGGTGAGTTTCTGACCACAAGGACTGCTGTGGGACAGATATTATTTGGGTGGCAAACAATTCTTAACACAGCAGTGACACTGACATGGTAGTGACATGATAGTGGGTGTCACACTGGTATGAGAGTATCAGGCACAGCAGCAAAGCCGGGGTTTTTACACATATATGGGTCACAGAGTCATCACCCAAAGATGTCCAACCAACAGCTACTGGCAATCCTATGGTCAGAAACTGACCACTGATGAAGGGTTGGATTGTGGCTAACACAAACTGTACAAGGGCAACGAATGGGCCATAGTCCCTAACTGCACTTCAACAAGCTGTATCTACAAGGTAGGTATTTCTAGTAAAGTGGCCATTGAGTACAAATGGGGAGTAATACCTTACTTAACTCTGTCCTATCAGTTCTGATGGAAGCCTACACTGTAAAAGATTGTCATGTAGATTAACAGTAAAGTACTGACAGCAGGGTTGCCAGTAGTTTACTGTTCATTTTACAGTTCTCATACTGTAATCTACTTCACAGTATGTTACTGTAATAATACTATGTACTGAATTACAGTACATTGCTGTGATTTCTTGATTTAATAGCAGAGTACTGGCAGCAGGGTTGCCAGCACATTACCATTTTTTCTACAGTTTGCTTACTGTAAACTTAATTTACAGTTTATTATTGTTACAATACCATATACTGAAACATGGTATAGTGCTGTGTTTTATTGAATTTACAGTATACTAGTGGCAGCAGGGTGTCACGCTGGTGGTGTGGTGCAGGACCCAAGTGCAAAGACACGATGGTTAAGGTGACAAAAGGAAGGCTTTACTTAAAATGAGATCAAAATACATGTGCAAACTAATAACAAAAAACCAATAACAAAAAGGTGCAGCATGACAGTGTGCACTAAAACACAAACAACGATAGACAAAGACAAGGCAAACACTAGGACTTAAATAGAAGGAGAACAAAACAGGGCAACACAGGATTGGTAGAAATTAACAAGGTAATAATCAGACAAACGGGAACAGGGGCGGAGACAGGCACAGAACAAGAGCACAAAGACATATCAAATTAAAAGTCCAAAACGGAGGTGCAGGTTGTGACAGAGCCCCCCCCTTAAGGGGCGGCTCTCAGACGGCCCAAAAGAAAAAGTCCAGAACAGACCTGGTGGGTGGGGGGGCGCACAGAGGGATGACCGAAGGTGCTGCAGCCGACGGGCCCCCTCTGCGGCCGAGCAGGTGAGGGGTTGGCTGGAACAGACTTTCCAAACCGGCAGAGGAACAGGAACGGAGCAGACTCTTCAAACAGCCTCGACGTCGGCTAGAGGGCTGAGCTGGGTCGGGCAAAGGGCCTTGGGAACAGGACAGGGCGTCAGCACGGGAGCTGACCAGGACAGGGCGTCAGCACGGGAGCTGACCAGGACAGGGCGTCAGCACGGGAGCTGACCTGGACAGGGCGTCAGCATGGGAGCTGACCTGGGCCGGGAAAGCGGCCTCGGGAACAGGACAGGGCGTCAGCATGGGAGCTGACCAGGACAGGGCGTCAGCATGGGAGCTGACCAGGACAGGGCGTCAGCATGGGAGCTGACCTGGGCCGGGAAAGCGGCCTCGGGAACAGGGCAGGACAGCGCATCCTCCATGGTGCGCCGGGCAGCGCATTCCTCACGCTGGGCAGCGCATCCTCCATGGTGCACCAGGCAGCGCATTCCTCGCGCTGGGCAGCGCACTCTCCATGGTGCGCCAGGCAGCGCATTCCTCGCGCTGGGCAGCGCACTCTCCATGGTGCGCCGGGCAGCGCATTCCTCGCGCTGGGCAGCGCACTCTCCATGGTGCGCCGGGCAGCGCATTCCTCGCGCTGGGCAGCGCACTCTTCATGGTGCGCCGGGCAGCGCATTCCTCGCGCTGGGCAGCGCATCCTCTGTGGTGCGCCAGGCAGCGCATTCCTCGCGCTGGGCAGCGCACCCTCTGTGGTGCGCCAGGCAGCGCATTCCTCGCGCTGGGCAGCGCACCCTCCATGGTGCGCCAGGCAGCGCATTCCTCGCGCTGGGCAGCGCACCCTCCATGGAGCCTTCGGAGTCACTGCTTGAAGGGGATTCAGGGTGGCAGAGACAGGAGACCCAGGAGCGGACACAGCCCTAGAGATGGTTGGGCCCAGCACCACAGTCCATGTGGTGCCTGGGTCTAGGGCTGGGAGCCCCCCCCCAAAAAATTCCCCCCCCTGGGTTAGGGGCTGGAGAACCTACCGAGAGAGGGAGCCCCGCCGCACCCAGGTCAGGAGCTGGAGCCGTCTCTGCCCGGGGGACAGAAGTGTCTGCTGGGTCCTTGTCGGGTCTATCGTTCTGTCACGGCTGCACCTTTTCGTTATTGGTTTTTTGTTATTAGTTTGCACATGTATTTTGATCTCATTTTAAGTAAAGCCTTCCTTTTGTCACCTTAACCATCGTGTCTTTGCACTTGGGTCCTGCACCACACCACCAGCGTGACACAGGGTAGCCAGTACAATATTGTTTTTTTTACATTAAGAACGCAATTTCACTATAGTCCCAAATACAGTATCATGTAGTCATTTTTGTAAATAGAGCATATTACTGGCAGTATTGATAACAGCCAGTTACTAAGAATTAAGCACTGCCTAAACTGTAACCTTGACTAGCAACTGTAATGTGATATTCTATACAACATATACACACTGAATGATTTATGCCGGGTTCAGACTACACAAATTCAGTCTGATTTTGACAATTTTGTCATCGCGGACAAACTTCCACCGTTGGGCCCGAATCCCGAATGTGAACCTCAGGAATGACCAGCGGGCGCCTTTACTCCTTGTAGTGTGGCATAATCTAAGAACAGCGATGTTGCATCTGGGACACCAAACGACACAACACGCGACACGAAAAGTCTAGCATGTCAGATTTTTTTGTATTTTCCTGCCTAGTCTGACATCTCCTATGACATGTTCCTTGACATTGACCAATAGGACGAATGACAGTCCTCCTCCCCAACTACTTATGAAGTTGGTCAAGGTCCTGAAAGCCAGCATACGATGATTGGTCGGGGTCATACTTGTAGTGTTGCCAGTTTCCCTGCCAAGACACGGCAAGAATTTATGCCACGATGATAGCCTAATCTGACATAGTGGCCATCGTGAAAGACAAAAATATCATGTAGTCTGATCCTGGCATTAGTTCATTAAAATGCAGCAATTAAAACATTCTATGGAGAAGAAGAGACTTAAAAAATATAAGATCAATCATGTAACCCAACATTTATTTAAAAAAGGCAGCGCCAACTGAAATACTTAATTTGTTGATACAAACAAACCGGTTTTTCCATTACAGTTGGAAATTTCAGGTTTCCATTACAGAACATGGCAGTTATGCATTCATTCATCCAATGTGATAACACAAAACAACTGTTTAATAAACTTGGGGGAATGATGCATCTTACCACTGTGAGTATTGCTGACATCTACAAAATAATAATAAAAAAGTTAATGGTACTGCTGTACTCTCCAGTCACATCATAGCAAGTGAAGAGGACTGCATTAGAGTGCTGCAAGCTACACTAAAAAAATAATTTGTTGAATGAACACAATTTAACCATAGCACACATTTCCACCTAAACGAATCAGGTGAAACTAGCATATTTTCATTATGTAGGAATGGCAAAAAACTGGGGGGATACCCCAAGTACATGGCTTAGTAACTGACACAGCTCTGTAGTATATCTCCTAACCAAAGAGCTCTATGACTTTGTACCACTAGAACAACAAAACCATTACATTGTTTTATTGGTAAACAGTTTATTATTGACTCTTAACAAAGCTTGCTAGGCTAATTATTAGAACTTACACAGAAAACATTGTACAGAATACATCATACATAATTTGTTATGTTAGTAGGAGGGCACTACATCTTTACAAAGACAATTACATTCATGGTGCACAGTTACCGCCACAACTACCGCAAGTATCAGTCAACACAACACAAAAACTAAATAATAAACAATACACATACAATTCTACTGGTCACAAAAAGGGAAACATAAACTGAACAATAATGAACTGGGGCTAAAAAACAGTCCATCGCCCCAAGGCATGCTGGGAAGCTCTGCCCATCTACCCCGGGAGTATAGAAATGTGCAGTAGCTAGCAATACCTGCATCACTGATACAAAGTAACTCATCCTACTTGAATCAATATATCTTGATCTATTTCATCAGAATTTTTGTTGCTTTACACTGAAGATAAAAACAAATCATATTACAAACATAAACACAATACACTGAAACATATTTCTATTTTGGTAATAAAAAACATGCATTTGTTGATTTTTTTGAATGTAGCTTAGTTACATTACTGATCAGTAGCATAGTTACATTACTGAACTGTTTAACAAAGAAACTCCGACTGCCATAACAGAGTTGAAAATATTAAGCAAACATCGTCAGATAGATCAAATGTATTTCAACTTACCTTATGATTTGCTCAAAAAGTGCAGGATTCAGATGGACAATACTTGAAAAGATAGTCCAGAGTTGGCTTCACAACTTCGTGTTCAGCGTGTCTCCTCTAGAAATACAGTAGCGTTCTGTATTCACAGGGCCTCTCTGCAGTTGATCCTAACATCATCCCCAGAATGCAACGCTATTCACAGTACATTGCAGTATTTTGGGGAAACGGCAAGCTTCCCAGAAATATTGCCCAGAATGCATTGTTTCCTACAGTATAGTACCATTTTAATGGAAAACAGTACGTTACTTTCAAATATTGGCTGTTTTCTTACAGCATTTTTTTTTTTTTACAGAGTATTAATCCCACAAATAGCATAATGTCAGCAGCACATATGATTAGCCCGTATACTCTCCTAAAAGACATTTTAATAGTCTTTTTTCCTTTTTCCTTTTAGAAGTGGCCAGGGAGTAAATGATCCTCTGTCTGAAGGCTTTACTGCATTGCTTTATTCTATGGAAATGTTGTAATGTTTAACTGCTTGTGGAACTTCTTTTTCAATAGGCTTAACTTTTCCACAACAGCAGTGAGTTGGATTGAAATTCACCAAGCTCTGTGAGTTTACGGCCTCGTGCAACCGAAGACAGGTAACATCAGAGAACTTGGACAGGATTTTGATCTGTCCTCAGATATATGTGGTTTGAAAGCTGATTTTAACAAGCGAAGAAAAAGTGTGCTACATCTTCAGAGTACTGTTGTCTCCACTGTCTGTCAGTTTGTGTCATGGAAGTACCTACTGACACTGAACGAAATCTGCTGAATGCACCATTGACTCCTATAAGTTGTCTGTCAAAGTAGATTTGCAGTGTACTCAAGCTGACTGAACACATTCGGCTCCACAATCAATACAGTCGCAGCACTGCAAGATGACTCATATTAGCCCTTTGAATTACAGGCCATCGTTACTGCTGCAAAGACTCTCTGAATGAGTAGAAAAATCATCATTTACCCCAGATTCAGTTTAAATTGAATTATTTTCGAAATTCACAGTTTCCTCTTTGTTTTTACACAGTTTATCCCATAATTTAAGTAAGAAAAAGGAGTGGTGAAGCTGTTTTAAATTCATAGCGTTGAGGCAAAATCTTGTTTGCTGGAGGGAGAAATGTTCCATAAATTTACACCTGCCAACTGAGATTCATTTATTCTCTCTCTTTTTAACCTCTTACACACAAACATCAGTGAGCTAGGGCCTTTAAGTATACTGCCTCAGGTCCTCTGTCTTGTTTGTTTTGGTGGTTTGCTTAAAGATCGTAATTGTCCCAGATTTGCTTTGAGCCATGTCTCCCTCCTCACTTACCTCATGATAGTTACTCATCATGTCAAAAGGAAATATCTGCCCTAATCCTGTCATTAGTTTACTTGATGACATGTGAATAGGGGTGTTGCCAAGTCCAACACTAATATAGGGTCAAACCTGGAAACCAATTTAAAGTAAGTGGATTCCAACAAAAATAAAAGATTTTTTTGCCCTCAATTTTTCCCATATACACAAAAAGTCTGACCTCAAGACTTCCATTTTTCTTGACAAAGATTTCCTCAGAAGTTAAAATGAAAGAAACGTTTGATACTAGCATGAAAATAAACGTCAAATGCGCCAATGAGTATGTTGTGTTGGAAACATCACCAGATTCACCAGAATCTTTCTAGGACTGTCCATAAATATTAGCAGGAAAAGAAAAAAGACACGCCTCCTTCTGCAGAACCTAATCGGATCTTTATCTCAGATCAGAATGGCAGGTTAGTAAGAGCCCATGTGACTGCGTGTTTGTGGATACGGGTAGAATTGTCCTTACTACCATATGCTTTTTGTTCCTTGACACTCCACAGCTGCAGAGACACAATCCTCAGCACCAAGAGCAGTGCCATATAAACGATACTCATATATATTTTTTTCTCAGGTTCGCATATTCTCAGCACCTCCCAACTGCACACCATTGTGTTAAGCCAAGAGGTGTTGACAATCACTGAGAGCATGAAACTCTCCAGACTATCTGCATGTATCACATTGTATGTTGTTCTATTGTGAAGAATCTGAAGTTAATTAAAAATGTTTTCAGATTAATAGAAAGTCTGAGAGAAAAAAAATCCCAATTAAACTGAATGGACCTGTCCAAAGGATTTTATAATTGCGGTGATTATTTAATCCATTCTCTGCTGAGAAAAATAGCTTTTCAAATAAAGATGACAGAGAGCACTGTTGTAATGGCCATTGAGTTAGGGTGTATGAGTGAGTTTAGACAGTTACCTGTCATTCAAATATCCTGACCTTAAGGAAGGAGAGAGAGAGAGAGAGAGAAAGTGAGCAAGAGACAGAAAGATAGATGACACTACTGTTGAAATATTTCCAGGCATAGCATTACTGTTCAGTTTCCTCTAAAGTGAGTGGCTGAAAGAAGCTATATTAAGATCTACTTACCAGCTCACAAGAGCTGTGCAATTCTGAATCAGAATTTTCTATGGCAATCTCTCTACTCTTGGAAGGGTTGCACTGTCTCTGCAAATTTTCTATACTATGAATCTTTACCTTTACTTACATAAAGTTCTCCCATTCCCACTAACATTTATGTATGTTGTGTACTGTGACAACTCTAATTATGCACACACACACACGCATGCACGCACAGAGTGTTTTATGCATCCTTAAGCAGACTCAACACAATGGGACTTACTGCTAATTCATGACAGGCATACTGTAGGAAAGCCTCTGGGAATGGAATTATGCTTTAATTGAAAGATTTCCTGAAATGTATCTCATTTCCTGTCCTGTGCAGGGTGACAGCTCTCACTTTCATTTGACAGAATGCAAGGCAATAATGAGCTATGAAAATATGCATGACTCTGGCATGAGGCTATAGCTTACCATGAAACATCACAGTAACTCCAGAGGACAGGAGTAGATTTGACACTTAAAATAATTAACACATTCAGAAGAGGAGAAAAAGTGAAAAAAAAAACCCCACACAAATCCTTTGTTAATGTCAAAGGAAAGGAATCAAACACAAGTTTGCTTTACATGGAAATATCAAATATGATATCCTGTGCTACTCGTATAATGATGCTGAATGACTCTGTTGGTCATGCCTGGCTTGTTGTGGACTGCTGCGATGTAAGCAGATTGTTGTCTGCAGTGGTCAAACCACTGCAGTGGCCAAGATTGAAGTGCTGCCTGACATTCTTAAGGCACACATTGCTCCCATTTATCCACATGATCCCATCCCTCCTGTAATGAGCCTGAAAAGGCAATGGCTGCTACGGAAAGTTGTTACGTTTTTATTTATTCACCATTTTAATGAAACAGAATAGTTTTGGTTGTGTTTTCCCCCTTTATCCTCTCTTTCCTTATTACACTAGTGGGTCAAGAAACCAATCAACCTCCCAGTAGACAGAAGTAGACTGCGACACTTACAGTAAATAGCTCATATCGAGACTCAGCCTGTGCTGTTCAGGCTTTTTATCATTACTCTCAAACCAAAGCCAGGCAGTGATGAATGCTTATGTTGACTCCAACACCACTATATGCTTTTTTAGAGCACTTTAATAAAGGCAACCTGCAAATGAGACTTTATTGCTTGGAATGAAAAGAAGATAGGTGTCCTGGGAGAGGCAAGGGAATCGGCTCCAATTACATCGAATAAAAGAATCCAATTTGGGCTTCGCTTTATCACGCGGGCGTAGGGGCCCTTGTGCTTGTCAGAGATTGTGGGAGGGGACAGTAAATCATGTTGCACACACTGAAACTCTCTCTCTCTCTCTCTCTCTCTCTCTGTCTCTCACTGAAGGAGGAAACCACTGCTACTCATTCCCTACTACCATCAAGGACGGAAAGAATGGAGATAAAATGAACTGAAAAAAGGTCACCCTCTCCATCCATTACAGAACGAACAAACTATAGTTTGAAAACTCTTTCTTGTGCTCTGCATGAGAGCCAGGACAGTCATTCAATTTTTCTCTGTAGTGGCATTGTCATATTTTCTATCATGGACTGTGCATTTTTCAGTACATCTGCTGTGCTTGAAGAGAAAAAGTCTGATGGAAATTATTGAGTATTATGCATACTGAACACATGAAATTATCTCTAATTACATAGGCAGGCCAACTAAAATAAAATAAATGCTATTTGAAATAAATAAATGCTAACTTTTTGAAAAGAGAAAGAAATGTTTTATGTAGTAGTAGGAAAGTAGGAAACGTTTTGGAAAAAAAAAACAGGCTTCATCAAACAGATGTGAGGATGTGAAAGTGAGACTCGCAGTTAAAAAGAGTAAGCTGCTGACAAAGGCAGTGTTAATGACATGCAACATGATCTCATAAACAGGGGGTGGATAGAGAAAGGGAAGTCCCACATTGTGCTGTTTGTGCCTTTAAATGTTTTTTCCTCCCTCTTGTTGGTCTTTTGTATATTTAAAAGGACTGATTTGATTGAAGCAATAGAGTTTTCGCATGGAGTATTTTAGAAACATGCAGAGGGGTGTGTGGATCGGAGAACGGTTCTTTTAGAAAAGGGAAATGAGAAATGATTACCTTCGAGAGCTCAGTCTCCCACTTACACGTGCAAATCTGATAGGCTGGGCCCAATATCTGCACCTGTTCAGCCGCTCATCCCCCTGAGATGCCCTGTTCTTCAAATTACTGAGGTCTCCGGAGGGAGGGGGGGAGGGGTACACACTGCCCGCTGCTGAATCAAACTGTCTTTACAGCCGCAGCTTCTGTGATAGGGTGCTCATGTGTTATATTTATTAAACTTATTACATTTTAGGGAATAGAGATGGGCATAGGCATGCGTGTTCTAAGAAATGGTCAGGGCTAACTTTAAAAAAGAGGTGTCTCTTCGTGCATTGGGAACCCATAATCTCTTGGGAATGAATACTAAGCATAATGTGAATCAGAATCATTTTATTCACCAAGTGTAAAAGGTACAAAGGAATTTGCCTCAGCAGCTAGGTCAAGAACATATAACATATATTGTTAAGAGGGTTGGGAGAGGTGATTGCCTGGGTGTCAGTGGGGTTGTTGGTGCTCTTGTGTCATGCAGCTCCTTGACTGAGAGCTGCCGATGGCCAGTTAGCCTCTTTGGCATCCAGATCATTTGTTGTAGTTTATCCCATTATGAACGTCTACATGCACAAGTGCAGCTTGTTGTCAGTGTTTTTTTTTATATATATAAATGAATTTTTTTTTTAACAAAAACAACACAGGCGTTTTTCAAAGTGTGTGTGTGCGTGTGCATGCGTGTGTGTGAGCGTTTGTGCGTGTGTGTGTGTGTGTATGTGTGTGTATGTACATGCATGTGTGTGAACATTTATTCAGATGAGTTAACGGATTAAGTTAGAAGTAAACTGTGGAAACTCCCTCACTGTCCAAACTTTGATGAGTTGTTTGTTGTCAGTGCTGTCTGTGAGCTGGTGCTTATCGCTGGATGGACATACTGGCTTGTTCCCCGGGGCAACCGTAATCTCTGTCAATCATTTCTGACTCCTGAGGAATGAGTATGAGGACTGCCATGCCATACCTCAGAGCAGTATGTGTATGAAGAGGATTGTGTGCAGTAATTGCCACTCCAGGGAACTGCTTGTGACTGCAAATGAGAACGCACTTGTTTGTTTGTATGTGTGCCTGGCACCAGCCAAGGATCTTCTGTGTGTAATGAGAATGAATGGGACACGAGAGAGGGATTATATGGAGGTTTGTGGGAGAATGTCACAGACACACTATTCCCTGCGTGCCCGTGTATGTGTATTTCATGTCTCTTTCTGTGTATGTGTGTGTGCGCGTGTGTCTGTGTGTGTGTTAATGTAAAGAGCTCATTAGATTGAACAGGTGCTGTGATAGGCTGCTGATCTCGTGTCAAAGGATGCAGGCCTGGTTTGCTACCTTCATGCTAGGCTTGATTATTTTGTCTATCAAAATAATCAAAAGCTCTCAGTTTTTTAGAGGTGAACATTCCTTTTTTTGGAGAAAGGTATCTATTCTTTTAACAGATAGCATCGACTACAGCTTATATATTTTTCTTCGCAGATTACCATCTGTTTGATACATCTGTAGTGTTCGCCACGCTCTATGTTCTTTTAATGTCTTTGTTAACCTTCACTAGATAGATTGAATGACACACATCTCTCCCACTTCATCTCTGTGTACCTCCTTCAGCAGAAGGACTTTTTTTCCTCTCAGCAGAATGTGTTTGTTTGCTCAAAGTGAATAGAGGAAAAGAGAGCAGAGTAGATTTTCTTCAGGCCCGTAGCGAGATAGAAAATTCAAAAGCATGAAGGAGCTGGATAAGTACCATTAACCCCACCATGAAAGAAAACCCCTCAGTGTTTGCTGTTACTCCTACTGAGAATTCCGCAAGTAGATAAAAGTACAGGACTCCCAGCATAGAATTCCCTTAATTATTTCAGAGTCTGCCCTCGCTATCCTACTATGTGTTCTGTGGGAACTGGCATTTGTGAATGTTTAGAAGAGAATCTGGGATGAGGTTTTAATAAAGGGGAATTTTAAACTTTTTTGGCATGGGGTCTATTTTTACGATTACCATTTTAGTACACAAATATTTAAAGGTTTTACCCATTGTTCATTAGGTTTGGGATTGATGCCTTTTTCATGCATTGACAATCAGAAAGTTTTCCCGATGATTATTGATATATATCAGCATTTTTCAGATAGAAACAAATAGGCGTAAATAAATAGACAAACCCTTAAGTTGCGAAGGCTTATCGGTATTCAGTGTCACATATGTGCAGTAACAGTTACGCAGCCATCAGTGGCTCGTGAGGTCCAGAAGTCGGTAGTAAAAGTGATACCCTCCGCTTTCTCAAGCTGCGTATGCACCATAGTCTTTGTATCCTCATACACATCTCTCAACACAAGGTTGGTGAAGTGTGAGTGACAGGGTACCTTAAACTCCAGTTTCATTTGCTCTAGCAGGTTTAAGGGACTTTCTACCACGCTAAGCGGCCGCATATCTCCCACTATAGATTTCGCTACACAATTTGTTAGCTTTTTGGCCTGTAGCGAATCAGTGGCTAACTTCTTTCTGGTGTTCAAATTTTCCGCAATTGTAGTTTGTACTAGTGTACTGCCTTTCGCTGTACATCTCTGCCATTTGGTATGATATTTGTTCATATGTGATATTAGATTGTTGTGTTCCCAGAGAATGGCAATTCTGCCTTGCATCTTTTGCACACAGTTTTGGATTTATCCAGGTATTGGCCAGCTCCATCAACCCAGAATCTGAAATGAGCCCAAACGTTGCTTCGTTTGCCCTTTCCCCAAAACTCTCCAATATTTTTGTCAGCCATAACATTTGCCTAGCCTAGTTTACATACACCAGCAGTTGTGATGTGTTGTTCATGAACAATTCGTTCATTTTGAACTAACCTTTTGTATGACTTGGGAGTAATGAGTTGTCTCAGCGAGTGATTCGTTCATTTTCCCCTGCGCCTTTCATGTGCACCATTTGCTTCTTTTATCTGATTTGTGACAGCTACAGGCTCAGATTCGTTCACGAATGGGTCTTTCAGGTCCTTCCGTTCACTTGTCACATGACCGCTGCATATTCTCAGTGTAGGAACGACTGATTCGTTCACGACTCATAACCACAGATCTTCGGGTCTGAGTCTCTCGTTCACTTGTCACATGACCGCTGCATATTCTCAGTGCAAGAACGACCGATTTGTTCACCTCATAACCACGGGGCCGTTTCTCAATATGGAGTACATCAAGTACGGACTCCTGTTCTTGGGTGTTTGGCCCTAGCAAGTTCAGCTTGGGAGTCCAGACTCCCGATGACCAGAGGATGCAGTACGCTCAATATGCATTTGGAACAGCAGCGCTCTTGCTAACATCACAGCTCCAAACATTTAAAGGAGGTGCTAAATTTATCAACCCATATTCGAAATATGAACGATTACTTTCTCGCCTGAAAAATCTTAAAAACTACATTTGGCAACAGAACAGCAGTCATAATATGAAACATGAAACATTCATGTGGTAGTTCCTCTGCTGCCATTGTTGCTACTTTGTGTGAAATGCGTCCTGGGAGACTTGACCACCCAAGTCCACACAAGTCACCTCCTGATGCATCCTTGATAAAACCCACGAGTTAAGGACACTTCCGGGTATTTGATCTGTACTTAGCTAGGTGCGAACTTTGAATTGGAAAAATACTTACGCCGTGACTGATGACGTTTCACAAGCCCATGAGAGTGCAAGTACAGAGAAGAACACATATTGAGAAACGGCCTGGGTCTTCAGGTCTGAGTCTCTTGTTCACTTGAGCACTGCACATTCTCAGTGTAGGAACGACTGAGAACCGTGCTCTTTCTGTCATTATTCAGATGACAGCTACATCACTCTAGTTCCAATGAATGAAATAAACGAATGACTTGAAAAAAGATTTGTTCATTTTACTGAGTGAGATTCAAAGATCTGAGTCAGTAAAAAGATCTGAACTACCTATCACCAACCAGCAGCACAAAAGTAGGGGTGAGAGAGGTGAGCAAGGTAACTTAGTATTAACTATACGAGGCCTGTACATTTTATATCGCCCCCTTGTGGTCTCTGAAAGCTATTATTCCAGACTACATTAAACAGAAGGCCAACTGAATGAACTGGAAAGCACACATATTAGGTGTCTAATTTAAATGTCGGCTAATTTTAATACATCAGTGCCTCAAAAACATATCAATAAAATAACGTGCCAATCAATAGTCGATATATCGATATTTTCTGACATCCCTATTGTTTATATATAATTATATAATTTTGTAAAACTTTGCATCATGTCATCAGCATCTGGGTTAAAAGATGGCGATTTTTCCTGTACTTAAAATGAATATGGATGCTGTCAACATGAACACACTATACTATCACTATAAAATATACTCTACTATATAGGCTAATATACTCACTGTTCCTTTAACCCTGATTCTTAAAAGCAATGAAGCAATGGTAAATCTATATAATTTTCAGTGCATTTTTGATCATTGTAGGAGAATTAAAGTTTAATTAAAAGTGGAAAAGAAAAGAAAAGGCTAAAATCCAAGCCTTTAACAAAAGATCTGAGGTACCAATGATGCTGAGATAATGAACGCATATGTCAAATCAGTTGGATTTCCCTTTTACGTCTCAGTATCCCTGAATTCTGTGAAAGTAAAGATGGATGGATGAGTCAGCAAACAGACAGATAGATGGATGGATAAATGCATAGATTAACACTTATCTATCAGGACGGCTCATTCACACGAGTGTGTACTAATGTGTTGGTCATCAATGGATGTAGCAGAGCATGACAAATGAATCCCTTTCATCCCTTTCACCGAGACATAGACAGACTAACACTGGAGTCTGGAGCCTCTGCCTGACTGCATTTTGCCAAAACGAGACTTCTTACCGCAGTGTCTGATGTCTGGATGGAGGGAAACTGCAATGTTAAAAAACACTATTCTTCAGCGATTTGATGGAGTTATAATAATCAAAGATACAGAAAAATAACAACCCACTGAAGAGTTGTATCCTTATGAATAGTACACAAACACTAAATACAGGAAATGACTTAGAGAGAGAAAAAACAGACAGAAAGGAACAGAAAAAAGCTACCTCAGGAAGGCTCTTGATCTGAAAATTAGTAATGATAATTGACTCACAGTAGGAGTGATCATGAAAACAACAACAAAGTAACGTATATAGATGAAAGGCAATAAAATCTCTCAGTCGACTCCAACGATCTGAGTAATGACCTAAAATGCTTCCTTTAACACGCAAAGCGCAAGCACAGACAAGTCAGCCTTTTTCCGGGAGATGTCCTGCTGAGACTTTTACGATTCCTAGATCAGCCCGTTCACTCTACCTGAGCTTATCCGACTCAGTTTCATCGGCCAGACCTGTTCAATATAATGATTAGCCGATAAAAGTTCACAGAATTTTAATTGCTGCCCAGGATTGATTTCCTGTGGTTGGAGGAAAAGTCTACGGTAGAGTCCCATTGAATATCGCTCGTCTGACAAAGTGGAATCACTTTGTGTTCTAACCACTTCTTTAAACCCATCATCCACTGGCATAGCACTTATGCCAGCAAAGGCTGTTGTAGCGTACTAGATCATGGTTTCATTGTATTGCTAGAGATATTTATCATCTCCACTAGCCTGGCTATAGTGTGGCCATTACATTTTAATATTTCTTCACAGAAATTAGATCATTAGATAGAGACCATATTAGATAAAGGTCAGGTCAAGCTTTAGGGCAAGTTTACTGGTGGAATGATAATCATAGTGCTTGTTATCTCTGTTTGTGTCATAAAGGTTTGGGATTCTATATCCAGGTCTAGGAGTGGAGTACCATTCACCATTCATGAATTATCCACTCTGAACTGAACAGGGTGGTGAACATGAAGTGTATAGATGTGTTTGAGGATTGGGCAGTGTGTTCTGTCAACCCAGCTGATGTGTAATACCTCTGACCAATTTGTCAGCATGTTCACCAACATGCTGGTATCAGTGTTGACACTCATTAACAGATTGACTGTGGGACCGATGATTATTAAAGACTGCGTGTGTGTGTGTGTGTGTGTGTGTGTGTCTCTGTGTCTGTGTGTGTGAGGGGGGTTTGGGGGAGCTGGTGACACTGCCTGTGCTGAAGTCTGGAATCGATCTCCGTCAAGACCAGAACTGTGGCGAAGAGGGTCTTTGGCACTCCTGATATTTAAAGCGGTCAAACACCATCGATCACAGGCTGCTGTGGCGACACAGCCCTGTCATCAATAAGACAGATTAAGCTCTCAGAGCCCTGGTTTGTCTCTCCGTTTGGCTGGTCTGTGATCTTCACATTCTTTCCTTGCTTTCTGCTTCCCTGTCCTGTTCCACTCCCTCTTCGCCCTTGAAGATAAATGGGTTGATTGCTTATTTCTCCTGGTATTGCATCTCACCGTCACCTGTTCGATATTGCTTCATATCCCTAAGTTCATTTACAACCCGTTTATTTCAATCTCACTCTAACTTTACTTTCAAATTCTCAGTTGTTCTGCGTCTCACTTTTACAGGGTTCTCTCCTCATATGCCTCTGAGCCTTCACCTTCTCCAATCTCATCTGTCTTCCTGTCTCAACTGATCACAGAGAAAAGAATAGGAAAAATCACGCCTGTATGATTTACTGAGTATTTCAACTTTAGTATAACAAACAAAAATGCCTCATTTTTTTTTGCAGCATTAAACAATCTGGGATTCTCCCAAGCAAAACACTTGTTCATTTTGTGCTTGAAGGATTTGCCATAATAGCGTGCGTTTTTGCCCTCAACTCTTGTGTCCCACACCAGCAAGAGTCAAACAAAACCAATCACCTGTCTTGTTATCCTTGCATGGCCTTCCACTGCAGAGGGAAGTAGAGCAGACTCAGAGAGGAGGATGAGTGTGGAGAGCATGAAATGAGAATCTGATTGGCTGGGCTGGGCGGCTTGGCGCTAAAGCACGGTGCTCGGACACGAAGCAGTTGGATGAGTGGATTCAGTGCTCAGCTGTCAATACTACAGCAGCCTGGCTTCTTCCAACATGAAATGCACACAGTGACCCAAATTGAAATTAGTGAATGGTCCACAGATCTACAGGAGATAATTCTTGCTAAGCCTTTCCTGCCGTTTCCACTGATGTATGCTCTGTTTGAGTATATGTGTTGTGGTAGTCAGTGATGCAGATGTCTTATATGGGAGCAAGTGTGTGAGCCAGATCTAATCATCGCTATAGCAGCAAACATGCAATTCCTTGCACTGTAATTATGCTGTTTATCGCATCGAGTAGCACTACTTCATATACAAGAAGTTAATTGCAGAGCACAAAGCTTATGTAATGACAGGGAGCGAAGACACTGTATTATATAGAAGCCTGACTACACTATGAAACTAAGAATGGAGGGTTCAAGATTGTGACTAAGATCACCATAATGGAGTATGAACCATAGACATCTGTGTCGCTGACTCACACGAACTGGAAATCAGGAACTGAAATAAGAGCATATCATTCATTCTATATTTCTCTTTCTATTCTGCTTGGATGTTGTTGGATGTTTTTTAACTGTTTTAGGATCTCTCAGCAGAAAGGTATTGACACGTAATATTTTTGAACATTTCCTAAATTACAGGTACATTCTGATTATAAGGATGATGTATGGTGAGAATTTCCTGTTCTGAAAACTCGTAGGTTTCTGTGGTTCTATCGTATATTTGACACATGTGAAGGAGGAATTACATGGGTATTATTCTGACATCTACCTATGTACTACATAAAAAAGGAAACAAAACGAAACAACAACAACAACCAAAACAAAAACATGTCAGTGTGAAGTCTGGGTAATCTATGCTGCTTCAAACTCAGAGTAACCACATTAATACTGTACAATAAGATTTTCAAAATCCTGCTGTTCACTATTTGTCCTTGTCCCTGTTGCCTTTCAAACGTTACAACAACTAAATTCCAATCATCGAGGATGTCGATTGCATTTTAAATAGAATGAGGAGACTGTTAGGATGCAACAAGATCTCATGTGAAAAAAATGTAGCTGTTTCAGTTTATAAATCCCCCAATTAAAGGCAGCGTGAGGCTCACGGGGTACAGGGTGCAGGGGTGGGGGAGTGGGGGTAAGCTTAGGCACTCTTAAAAGAGGAACGATCTCTCACCGCTCCCTCTACGCACATTCAATTCTGCTGCCTAATCACCAAGTGCCTCCCTCTACAAATTAAAGTGCAAATTATCGATGGATCTGATGAAGTTTAGAGTGACTTAGGGGTGTGTGTGTGTGTGTGTGTGTGTGTGTGTGTGTGTGTGTGTGTGTCGGTGTGTCTGTGTACGTCATAAAATCATGGGAGCTTTGGAGTCTAAATCCTGTGAGTAACAGAGCAATTAAATGGTACAAACTATCACTTAATTTCTTTATGAGAAATTAATAGAAATGTTTTGCAGCAAGACACCAGACCAATACAAACTACACAATGTCTGATATGTTTCTGTTATCAGTATGTGGCAGGGCAAAGGCAAACCACTCCAAATAATTTAGCCAGTTAATCCATTTTTATACCGTGTTCTTAACCTTCTGGTTTACATTCAATATACCTCTGGAAAAGGAGACCGAGTGCTGTGGTGTGTAAAACACTTTATCCTTTTCCAAGGAATGATCACAGCTCTATCCATATATAGTGTATGAAGCGCATAGTGTAGACTTGCTTGCACATACACACATATGTTCATTCAACATGTAGTTGACTGAATGTAATGCAGTTGTATATCAGTACAGCACAGCAGATTCCTGGGCAGTGTTTGACATCACACTCTTTGGTCAGACAAAGCCTTTGAAACTGTGCATACATAGACAGCAGGGGTCAGTAGAGCTCTGTAATCATGGTCTGATTACTCTATACCCATCTGGGGCACTGATGCGCGAGCACACACACCCACACCCACACAGACACACACACACACACAAAGATAGAGAGGGAAAATAAAAGGGAGGGCAAGAGAGAGAGAGACAGAGAGAGAGAGAGATAGAGGACACACACAAATACACACACACATACACACACAATCACTAAATGACCACTCCAACACAAACTGGCAAAGGCAAAGTCATAAACATTGCAAATATACACACAACCCAATTCAGATGAATTCCTGACAGTTTGATTTTAATGTGTGTTTCTGAAGCAGTACTTCAGAATATTGTTTCACTCTTCTCTTTATCCTCAGATTAGTATAATCCAGCTCTAATTGCCTATTTTAAGCACTTTGAAATGATACAACCATTTTCTGTCCAGAGGTTTTGATGGTTGGTAGCAAATCACATGTGTTTGGTAGCAAATAAAGATTCAGCTGAAGTCAGTAGATGAAGTGGGGTAAGAGAAAGATAGTAGAAATAAAGATAGACAGATAGACAGATAGGTGTGATGCGAGTTTGTGTTTGTTTTTCAGATTACAAACAAACACACACTCTCTCTTTATCGGTCTCTCTCTTTCCCTCTCTTTTCCGAAAACACCCTGATCTTCAGTTGCCATAGCGACAAACCTCGGGAACTCTGAGGTAATTCCCTGGTGTTGCCGTGGCTGGATGGGACGAGGCTGGCGTTTGAAGTGGCCTGATTTCAACTCTGTTGATTGGACAAGGAAACATGTTTCTCTTTTGGGACAGAATCATCTAACTCTGCGGAGTGCAACCTTTTAGGGACAGAAGTGCTTTACAGGAAGTAACACAACAGCTCACTAGCTGTTAGACCTCTGCTTAAAAAACAACAGCAGGACAAAACAAAAACCTTCTGAAACTCTTCATTTGTGAAAGTTGCCTGAATCCTATCTCTCTTTCTCTTGGCATTGCTTTTGTCTTTCCTCCCATGTTGCACGAGATGAAGGAATGAAAAATTCCCTTTGATATATCTGAACTTGGCTTAGTCAGAGCAGCAGGTATCTCCAGAGTGGGTCTCTGTGCCGTAGCTCTCCGCTATCACACACTCACGTGTCAGAGACAGAACACAGAGAGCTCTGTCTTAATGGGGAATGTCCCCAGTGTCCAAAAACAAGACAACCTCCCAGACCAGCCCAGATCTCAGCACTCACTCACTCACAGCACAAACAGACAAAGACCAGACACAACACTTTCTCACAGGCAACATCTGTCCTCTCTCTTATCTTACAGGGAACCCTCATGTAAATGTCACACAGTGCACACAACATGTAATACAGTGCACATGATGTGTAATACAGTGCACATGATGTGTAATACAGAGCACATAACATGTAATACAGTGCACATAACATGTAATACAGTGCACATAACATGTAATACAGAGCACATAACATGTAATACAGAGCACATAACATGTAATACAGAGCACATAACATGTAATACAGTGCACATAACACGTAATACAGAGCACATAACTTGTAATACAGTGCACATAACATGTAATACAGACCGCATACTCTGCTACTTAACTCATTGTTATTGAGCTATGACATTACCACACTCTTGAAGTGCAATATAATATCTAAGTTTTTTTTTTTTCAATATCATATAAAATGTCTTATTCAACAGAGACTCAGACTAGAAATGAGCAAAAGATGAGATGAAAATGCTTTTACAGCCGTAGGGTGATATGTTCGGTAAAATATATGCTTCAGAGAAGTTAGAAGTATGGACTCTGTAGCTTTGAGGCTTCTGTTATACAGAAACCATAAATCAAAGTGAATGATTATATCTCCCTATATGCTGGATAGTGAGAATGTGTGGGGAGAACGTGTTCTGGGAATAGACAAGCCCAAGAGAGGTAAGTGCTGACTTCAACTTCCCTATCAGATACACATAATTTTTTTAATTGTTTGACTCACAGTGATGGATACAGCATCTAGTAAACCACTCTTATTGAATGGACAATAACTTTAAATTACCAGGACCAGAATGATTGATAGCCCCACACAAACACAAACACACACACACACACACACACACACACACACGCAGTCACACACACGCACACAAAGACACATGGTCAGATACTAACAGGACAAGCCAACAACACAACCTTTTGCTCTACGCGTTCATACGACAGTAAATGGGGCTTCCATGAAAAGGCTTGAAAATACAAAGGAGACTTACGATTCGGCAAATTAAATTTCAGTCTGGACCTATCGGTTTAAAACTAAATTTTAATTACTCAATTCAGGTTAGTTAATGTGGGGGCCTCGGCACACTAAAGATAATTCGCCTGTGCGCTTAATCTTCGGGGTTGGGGGGGTGGAGGGCGGAGGGGGTGGAGGCTGCAGTAAGCGGGTGCCGGTGATTCCGTGACAATCAGCCGTTAATTATGTGCTGGGAGCCAGCCAAGCGCGTCTGGTCCCAATGTCATTACCACAACCGTGGTCCATCTCTCTGAGAAGGGTGGTCATTATTTTCTATTATTCAGAAAGCTGCATTAGTTGGAAACAGCACAGATATACACTCAGACCTGAGCCTGATGCCACAGATGCAGCCCAGTGTGGCCGTAACCACAGATAAACCTACGAGAGGTGTAAAGGGCCAGAGAAAGCAATATTATCCAATGGATAACTAGAGTTTCATGGATGTTGTTAAAGTCTATCCCACAACATATCCCCATATATTTGTAGAGCAGCTACAATAGCATCTGTGAGACAGAGATGATTTTGATGGTTTTGGCTACCTCTGAATGAAGAGAGAATACAGGTGAAGATATACCATCCTAATCGGAGAACAGACGGCCAGGCCACTGTTTGTATATGTTTTAGGCTGTTGAAGACATCGAGGGCCATATACAAAAATTTGCTATATTTTTCTCTAGTTCTGGATTTATTCATAATAAATCATGAGGATATCAGCTGTATTTTGAAGACATCAGTTATACATGAAATGTGCTTGACACGATACAGATTTTTTTTTTTTTTTTTTTTACTGAGGGAGCTGAAAGATGGTGAAGATTGTAAATGAAACTACTATCTAGTTTTTCTCACCACATCTGCGGGAGCTGAGTAGGAGGGATGTGCTGCTGCAGCAGAAAAATGGCCTTGACAACTTCTAGATCCATGGTAATATTTTTTAAAATCTGAAATCACTAGCATTTCGATCAGCTAAGGTGGAAAAAAAAGTTATTACTGGAATACACAATGATACCAACCCTATGACTCTGCAAAAAAAGACAACAGGGGAAATAAGGATTCGTTTGTCAGCATTGCTGAGTGGCACTTGCTGCCTTCCAACGCAGATGAAGTCCCCTAAGCTCTGCAGAGGTTTTAATGACGGACACATAACAATAATGTATAAATATTTTATGGCTTGATGGATCAAGAGCCCACACCGGAGCATTGTTCCTTTCCCCCTCTTCTCATCATCTACAGCTGTTTGTATCACATTCCTGCGAGTGTACTGAGATCTTACATGCCCTCGCAATGTCAACGTGAAATGAATCTCAGATTGCTCCTATGCCTGCTTAAAAAAAAAAGGAAGGATAGATAGGAAAAAAATCGAAACGCTGGCAGGTAGAAGTCTGACTTGTCCTGCCGGTGAGTGCATAGCCAGAGAGACGAGGTAGAAGAGTGGAGAGATAGCGCCTTTGTAACTATTCAGATCGACGTCTGTCCAAATAAACATCTTCGGCCATTTATCGCCTTCATGCTGTCGGCTCTTCTGACCTAGGCGGTTTTGTCTAGTTTGCTGTCTCATTCAGTGATGCCCTGCCTCTTGCGATTGTTCCATCCCACACCTTTTGCTGCATGGAGCAAAGGGTTGGCTTGGGAAGTGCAGACAGACGGCAAACGGAAGACCACAGAAATCAGTGAGTGACTGCACATGCTGCGAAGATTCAGTGTAATTGTCCTAATTAGACCTGCTGGGAGGCTTAATTGAATGATATGCCAGCATGATAGTAAGGGCTCTTTTCCATGACAGGTGTTTGGAGGCCAAACGCACAATCACGCACCTGTCTCGGGCACTCCCCCCCCCCCCCCCACCTTTTTCTGTGAAGGATGTAATTCCAAGAGAGTCTTATTTTTTTCTGTGTACATCCTCATACTCAAAGAAAAAAAATCTAGTTACAAATGAGTGTTAATCAAAGTTCAAGTTTGCATGAGATGCTTAGATCTTAACGCTTTTATCTGTAAAACACCGGAAGGTTCTATATGAGGGCTTCATGCCACCACAGCAGATGAAACATGAGCCTTCGAAGAAAGTGTTGCTATATTATTAGCATTGCAACTGAGGTGCTAGAAGGCTTTCTTTCTCTCTGGAGAGAAAGCTCCTTGCTTTTTTTCCCCATTCAATGTAAGAAACTTAATTTTGGCACTTGGATGCTAATAGTAATCTGTAGTAAAAGAAACATAATTTGGCACTTGGATATTGATATAAATCTAACAGTTTTACCTTCAGAAATAATGCCCAACTTCATTGTTTTTTGGTTTTTTTTTAAGTGAAGAGGCCCATGTAGGTAACCTAGATTGTAAAAAGGCCAGTCTCTATGGTGGAAGCTGCCTTATGAGAATGTGGTATCGAGTCTACAATTAGGCCCCCATCTGAGTCTATACCTCCCCAGCAGTAATCAGACCTTTCAACTTTCAGATCAAGAAGACTGAGAGATAGCAAGTGGCTTTTTCTTGGACTCCAGTAATTGGACCAAATTCTCAGGTCATGGAACACAATTGGTGCTAAAAAGTTAATTGGACCTGGTTTAGGAGGTGAGAAATAATTTGTTGCTTCTGGTATTGTCCCCGTTAATGACCTTGGGGCAGAATGAGGATGCAGGTCATGGTTTTCCCAGCATTATTAGGGCTCAGACAGAGAGAAGAGGAAAAGAGTGGGCTGTGACTGACACAGGACTTGAGGTTAAACAATGCATCATTAACAGGGATTGAACCTATTTAAATTCTGACAATTCTGAACCTGAAGCTGAGTGTCTTTACACCTGTTTGGAATGGTCTAACTCAGGGTGTGAGAACTCTGGGACTCACACTGACTATTAGTTCACATTGTTTCAAATTAGAGGGAGCAGAAATGTCACTGTGACACAATGGCAAAACAGTCTTTCATTCTGGCTAATATTGTATAAAAATCCAGACATAAGTGACATAATTCAGTCAGAAATTCATTTTGCTCTTGTCCTTGCAGCACTTACAATGATGTCAGCTGCATTTCACTGATACAAAAAGTGATATTGGGAATTTGAATCTGATGACAGATGTTAGCTAGCCTGAGGAGGAAGGTTCTTAGTGGTTCTAAAGAGCAGGATAACGTCACAAACTCTCACTTCAATTTAGCTTCAGTAACTGCTATTCATCAATCTCACACACAGGAGGCCTGACCAGTGCACTGCTTACAAACTCCTTATGCCGTGTGTGTGTGGACCCTAGTGTAATATATTATTGCACTTGTCTGAGGGGCCAGCTGACCTGACTCCCTGGCTTTTGGGTGTTTGAATTTTGCCTTGGTACAGTCCTTTTAGAAGTATGTGTTGGGTCAGGTCCTAAATTAGAGCCAGATATTTAGGTCCACTGTTGCAATGGGAGCTGCTGTCAGGTAAGGATTGATCTGATACAGTCAGTGGGGATCTGTGTGTGTGTGTGTGTGTGTGTGTGTGTTTTGTGGGATAGGTTGTGTGTGCAGAGGTGTGTGAGGGACTGGCTTCCCACTGGGATTTCTCCTCGCCTCCACCATCTGCTGGTTCTAGTCAATACATCCTCAAGTAGCGTGGAAGACCTGTCTACACGCGCCTTTCCAATTGACTTTAAAGGTCACAAGCCAAGATCCATCAAGCATAAACAGCCAATCAACATGCATACATTAGTGGAGTGCCAATAAATCATGAGCTAATTTTAGCTGGTTATGTGCCTTTATGGCCATTGTACTGTTTGCGTTATCGCACAGAACTCTGCCTCTTGTGACTTCATTTCAAACAGAGAAAAATGGTTCTAAATGCTAATAATGGTGATTTGTGTTAATGCATAATTTGTACAAATCAAACTGAGAAAGGCTATGTGTTAAGCACACTGAATATTGGCTCTGTTGTTCCATGTCTGTGCTGATACAGTAAGCACTAAGTCAGCACTAGGTGTTTCATACTGAGTAACCGTTGTTGTGAATGCTAATGCTCAACTGTGTTGTTGTTATTTAATATTAATATATGTTTCATCTGGAACAGCCTACACTTTATGTTGTCACAACTTGAGACACATATATGTTATACACACACACACATGCACACACACACACACACATGGCTGCTGCTGTTAGAAATAATGGATTTCCTCTTGAGAAACACACTACACTGTCCCTGGGGAAGCTTTATCTAATGATCTAATGTGTGGAGCTTTAGTTAAAGAGAAATGCAGTTAAGGTGTGTTACTTGGTTTATGTTTATGTATTATTAATGGACAATATGTAGCTATACCCTTGACATAATAGCTTAACCTAATGAGAGACATGGAGAGTCCCAGACAGACTGGTACTGAAGCAATGTGAGTAGAGAAGTGAAGTTTGTTTGGTGACATATGTTTGACTAGTGAAGCTGTGTTTTTATTGAATTATTTCCCAATATTGCTTTAGGATGGAAACTGTGCGTACTTTATCTCAATTACATGTGTCATGATTTGCTGTTTTGAGAACTCCGATGACGGTTCCGGAACAGAACAATCAGATTATTAGTGTAAGCCGATGGTGATACGACTGAAGAGGGCTTTCTCGTGACCTTCAAAGAACAGCTTCCATACAGCATGATTCAGCCAACAGATCTGTCTGTGAATATTGTAATATCTTGTTGTTGTGTTGTATGTGTTTCTACCATATCAAACTGATGGAGACTTTGGATGCTGATGATTATTTTCATATGCTGTTGTTGTGATTAATACTACATTTTGGCTCAGGCTTTTGAATGAAAATAATAAAAAAAAAACAGTACCACAGGAATTTTCCTTAAGTGACTGAGTGACACAGACTGGAGACCTTTGGTGGATTAGCTCATAAAAGGGATCAGGTTAATCACACCCTTCGGCCAGCTGTGCTCTCTCACCTAAGCCGTGCAATCTAGTGCACATTTCACTTGCAATTAGCTTAGCACATAGCTGAAATCAAAATGAACAAAAGCAACACCGTTAACATGGATATTTGGTACTGTGAGGTCATGATACCATTAAATAGAGCGAGAGAGTATTTCCATAGATGTCTCGTCCTGTTCTGGTCTAAATTATAAAACAAAAGGGGAAAAAAAAAAGAGACGGAGGCATCTTCACGGGGGCCTTTAATGTTGTTATTATGGTGAAGAAGCGTAAATATCGACTAGAGCGCACACTCCTTCACAGTCCACTGCACTTGGTTGAGCCAGTCCTGCCTTTGCCATCAAATCAATCAACCTTCCTAATTAACTGCATCCAAATGAGCTGTCCGCCACACAGTGCCTGTGAAAAGACGCTGTTTTCCACTTCGCCACTCTTGCACACTTAACATATGCTCTTTATCCCCTTGGGCATTGGATTGTGGTGGTGTTAACACCCTTTTTCTGATAAATTCAAAGTCCATTATCACTTCATGAATGCAACTTTTATACTAAAATGCGCTCACAAACATAGCTGTCGTGAGTATGCATTACATGAAATGTTTGTTTGAAGACTTTGAAACTGTTTCTTGAGTTACCAGTGCAGCTGTGCTTGCTTTTGCTGTGCAGATGCTGGACTTTATTTATTTATTTTTGTAAATCCTCAAAATGACCTTTTTACTTTTTAACATTTGTTCAATGTGAGTATGCATATACTAAAGAATTTCTGGGGGATTTTCGGCCGTAATGTTTTGTGAGACATTTGGAACTAAATTCTTTTCTTTATTCTTTTTACATATCCTACTTCTTCCCTGAGTCCCAATTTATCATGTCATTCTTACTTATTTTAATCCAATCAACAAAGCCACAATAATCACTGATAAATCTTTGCTTTTGTTCCTTGGACAAATACTGATATTTAGTCAGGTTTCAATACAGTTGCAATGTCCCAATTTAACCTAAATTCATGAAGCGGAGTCCTTCGGCTGTGTGTGTTGGTTTGTTTGCACAAAGGGGCTATTTGTGGGTGTGCATGTTTGTTTGCTTGTTTGCTGAACATGAAGATTGAGAAAGTTATCTGCCCTGGCATCTCTGTTAAGGCTGATGAGATTTTGGGCTGTTTTAGAGTCTGTATAGCAGTGCGCATATGAAATGCTCCCCTTTTCCCACTGTTCTTCACATCCTTAAGGATTCTGTCCTGCTGATGCTGCTGACATCCAGGCAGGAGCCGCTTGACACATTATCCCCGGCAACTGGAGCAGGACTCGGAGAGATGTTGGCAGAATAACCCCCAGGTTACTGAAAGGGCTCCAGATGTGTAACCGCATGGCACAGCAGAGCAAGTCTGCCTCATGCTTTCCCACACACATCCTAAACTCATCCACACTACACATTAATATTCATACGCTCAGCACTCCGGACATTTCACATCTGCCCACGACAGCCCCCTTGATATGATGCTTATGCAATATATTGCTTTGTGTGACGTCTTGCATATTTTTGTATAATCCAAAAAGTAATGAGTAACTTAGATTTAACAAAGATGCCTGTTGTAGACAGGAAATGAGGGGTTGTGATGTTGATATGGATTTAAAAAAAAAACAAAAAAACCTACAGCGGAGAAGAACCAGGGAGAGGCTTCTCAGAGGTCTATTTCAGCACATGCTGCTGTTCCCTGGGTCTCCAGTGCTGCCAGCAGTTGTCTCATTAATAAATGATGGAGTTTTCTCTGAATATTCAAACGCCTCTCCAGAGCAACCCACTGGTTATTAATTAGAGCAATATTCTCATTCCATGGTACAGATAAAAATACCAGCCCACACACCTGTAGGCCATATATTAACCTTTTTCTCTCTAATATGTTTATAATTAAAAAAAAAAAAAGATATATCACAATCTATTTCGTTGGCAGTAATTTTGCTATCAGTTTAGATTTTGGTATTGTCACCATAGCTATCCTCTCAGAGTGTTTCAATTATATTTATAATGTAATGACTTGAAAACCATAACAAAGTGGTTACATAAATGTTATTCTGTTATATTTTGAATGATATCAGTTTAATGATTGAACCATATGGCAATATCCTGAATTCAAGTGAGCTGTAATTCAGCAATCTTTTTCTTATATGGATATGTTTAGCTAGAGCGTTTATTTCCTTGGTGCTTACATTACAGGATACACTTTGTTTTTACCTCTGCCTCTCTCCAAAGTGATACATACTTAGGATACTTAGACCTGGTCACTAACAGAGCATAACTTGGGACATCGCAGTTGGATAAATATATAGACATTTTTAACTGTTTTAGCAAACTGTAGCAAAATAAGTTAGAGAGATAAACTCTGAAACTTTTTCCATGTCTTTCCATGTCACACAGTTATCAGCTATTTTTGTAAATGTTCACCCAAAAATGGGCTTCTTGTTAACTGTTCCAGACTTTACAAAGCTATAAAACAGAGAAAATGTTTCCCCCGCAAACAGAATGTTCACTGTTTGCTGCTTTGCACGAAAGCCCCTGTTTGAATCCCCCTGTGTCTCTGGTTGAGTGTTCAAAACTCACAAGTCACCCCAGACAGAACACTCAAGCAGGAAGACCTGCAGGGCTACATTGGACGTTGCTTTTCCCTTCACATTGTGACTCTTCTGAGATAACCAAACAGGGCTTACTTAATTCCCTGTGGAACTGAACTAGCCCTCACATCATAGGCAACTTCAACCAGCTCAGGATCACATACATCATCCCCATTGTCCTGATGGCTTAAAGCCCCCTTGTGTGCATTTTGTCAAACATAAAAGCACTCCCTTAGCAACTATGCATCTATCTTAAGTGGTTTGTTATGACCAAACGATTCATTTAGTCAGTTCTAATTTCACTGATCCCCAGAGGGTACCCAGACAGTGTTGGTGAGGGAGTTAGAGAGAGAGAGAGAGAGAGAGAGAGAGAGTAGGTCAGGGACATGTGACAGAGAAGAAAAAGTTGGAGTATTTTCTGGAAACTATCCCTGGAGCTTTGAGGAAAGGGGAACAATGTTCATACGACTATCTCCAGTGACAACAGTCACTACAACTGCATGAGTGCCAGTGTTCTTCTCTCCTGTCCTCATGCACATGTTGTATCATAAATATGGAGCATTTGATATGCTACAGGTTTCAATGATACAAGGCTTAGGAGTTTTGTATAGAACAATCTGACAAAAACTAAACCAGTTCCAATTGACTTCACATAGATCATTCCTTAGACACAAAGAGCACAAGTCATCTCAACCTGTACCACTTTGCACCTACTCCTTTGATTATACAACGTTTGCATTCTCACCATGCTTCAGGCGTGGAGTTAACAGTGAAGCATTTTGTAAAGAATCTATTATTAAGCAAGAGAGGTAATAGACAGAGTGAGTCCTTTGATAATACTCTGACTTTAACCATCTCTACCCTTTCTGAGCAGTACTCTGAGATTAACTTCTGAAAGGCTGAGGGCTTGAATTACAACTAATCGTAAAGAGTAATTACTTCATTATTTACTTAGGTATGCTGTGAAATGTTGTTCTCAAAATGATTGTTGATAAGACAACAACTTTCTGGCTGATATGCCCAAAAAACCAATGGTCTGTCATATGTGTTATGTATCTGAATGCTGTTCTGTTACGTGTAAAAAACCAAGCAAAGCAAAAAAATCTCTACATCCTGTTACAATGGAGGACATGGTTCTGCATGGCAAGATAAAAGTTTTTCATGTTAGGCATTACCTAATGTATAATATCTATCTCCCTCATTAGAGGCAAATTACAAGATTTTTCCATTCAGAGAGCAATGGTCAACCCTTAGCTAATCTATAAACAGCCCGGAGGCCCCAACCACCTCCATCTTCAAACTCCTCCTCTGCCAATCACTTATAATTGGACGTGCAGTGGTGAGGTATGGTTGAGTTTATGAATGATAACCCTGATGTAAACCTGGTCAAATAGTCAACAAATTCAACATTCACATGGATATGCACACACACATTACTATAGTATACTTAAGTCTGTAATAGAGGTGTGTATCTGTGTGTGTCTGCGTGTGTGTGCGTGTGTGTGTGTGTGTGTGTGTGTGTGTGCGCGTGTGTGTTTGAACTGAATATTGGTCTGTCTTCTCCGTCTTTCAGGTACTATCTTACCACAGGCTTTCCTTCTGTGGAACCCAAACAAACTGTCCTAATTGAAGATGGAGGGGCTGTAACAGATCCAGCTGTTAACCTGCTTAAACAGGCTGGTATCAGACATCGTCTGCTATATCCATTATGCACAACCTCCTCCCTGCAGCTTTCCCCCCTCCCGGTCTATTTTTAAATGAGTGGTTTCCACAGCAACCTGAAGGCGCTGGCTTTCTGGCTTGTTGCTGGTGGTTTTTGAGGTCTGGCCACAGGGCTCAATGAAAAAAAAAGGGAGATAGACAGATAGATAGATAGAGAGAGAGAGAGAGAGAGAGAGAGAGAGAGTAGGGAATAATAAAACAACAAGCAATTCACCTATTTCTCACGCCTTTGTCAATTCACAAGACTTGTGAGAATATGAATAGACAGCTTTTGAATAAGAATGGAAGAGAGGAAGTTATGTGGGAGAGTGTAAAATGGGAACATGTTGGCATCTGCTAGGTATGTTGCAGATTTATTCTGCTCATCACTGTCCTACTAGCATTTAGAGCAAAACCTGTCAAACATTCCATATCCACTTTTAATGAAACCTCCCAACTTTCATTACCATGGCCTGATTCACCTCCACCCACGGAACTGCTGCTACACCATGGCTGGCGATTAGATTCAGACATCATGCCTCCAAGAGGAAACTGTAAGGTGAGAGAATTTTTGATGGTCTTTCCTTCAATGTGCAGTATAAGAACTGGATATTTGTTAATAGGCTATCAACCCATCAGTCAGTAAAGAGATGTGGCAGATAGGATTTTGCTTTGTTCCTTTGGATCTTTTTTTATGATCCTGTGATCTTTATGACCTTCTGAACCAACCCATCAAGAGAAAAGACAAAACCGTATTGACTGGCTTCTTATAGCTGTCACTCAGCAAGAGAAATGTAAGCTGCTGGGGGAAGGCAGTCAGCTATATGATGATTATATTTAACCGGGGACAGATATAGCAGGGCTCATGGGAAGATTGAATGTTCCGGCATATATACAGCCGTAAAGGAGCGAGCATCAGCAGTCAGAACTAATAATACCACTTGAATTACATTACAAATTTATATAGAATGTATCTATGAATTTTCCTTCTTATCTGTGACTTTGGCCGCTGAATTGATATGACATATTGCTGAATTTGCTAAATAAAAGTTGTTCTGTTGTTGTGTTGTTTTCGTACATTGAAAACAAAGACAGACACTATCATCTTATCTAAATGAATCATATACATGTTTTATAGCATTGTTTCATCCTTCACCTTTACCATCACATACAAAGTATTGTGGTCCAGAGTCATTGTACAAAATTAACCAAGTATGTCATGGGCTGAGAAACCAGTTATCAGTAGGCACTACTGTTAGTCCTTGGTAGACAGTATTGGTAGTGTACTGTTAACATGTGTGAATTTGAGGACCCTCTTAACTAACCAATAAAGGCTTCAGAGAAGCCTTGGATCTCAGCTGGAGGTATTCAATCTCTTATATTTCTACCTGTGCAGATGGGGCCGGGACTACATGACACGTGTATATCGTACTTATGGTGGTTTCACAGGCTTTAGGAAGGTCAAGGTAGAGCCATGACCAACAGGAGCACCACCATCTCTGTTTTCTCTGGTCAAAGAGCCTCTCTCCCTCAGGAGAGCACAGCTGCATAACAACATATGACCTCCACACAGGGTAGGAATTTGACAGTTCAGAAACTGACCTCCACAAACATTCCTGAACTATGCAGGATGCCTCTAAACCAGTTCCATGGGAATAGTAATGCACTGCATAGCATTTATTACATCAGAGCTCTGTGGAGAGAGGAGAAGGAACCACATGTCAAACTCAGGAACACAGAGGTCACATCGAAAGCAATTGAAATGTACTCATCTTGTTGAACAAAGATGAAAATGCCTCTCAGTTTGAACACGTCCCTGAAGACGAGTGAAATTTTAGTTGTCGTCTTTTTAGTTTAACATAGAAAGTAGTTGCAGTCTCAGGAATACTCTTAAGTGGCTCACACTTAGTCAACAGTATTTATAAATAGAAATGCCGTATAGATTTTTCAGTGCAAATAGGAATGTTATCTCAGTTGTCATGAGATCACTGATGTCCTAGATGTTGCTGGTTTTCACAGATGTTTTGGTATACCCTGGTCAGCACCATGGACAGCGCGCTGGAAAAAAAGACGTATATTATTGTGAGATCCACCCCAGATGAACACATTGGACCATTTTCAGCATAGCATTCTTTTATTACACTCAAAAATGACCAAAATGTCAGGAGATTTCATGCTTTTCCTCCTAAATGTATGCCCTTGCAGACAGACAAAATAACGATAAGGTGAACAATAAGCTACGTCCATTTCACTCATTTAGAGGGAAAGTATCTAAAAGCCACAGAGGTGTCTGGTCTCCACTGAAATGCCTGCATTGCTCATAAGCAGGCAGAGTGATCTAATACTGACATGCTTTGGTAGGGTGCTTTTGCTGCTCCGCTCACATCACTTGATTCTTTCCACCAAAAGGCGCATTGATTCCAAAATAAACTTTCAGCCAAGGGGACTTAAAGTTCCAATCCTTCTTGAATTGACTGTATTTCAGTGAATCAACAACAAATCCAAGGACAATCAATTCATTGTTTTTGTTTTATTTTTTGGGTTTTTTTTGCCCTCCAAGCCTCTCCCCCCTCCACTATGATTCCTCAACACCTCCCTGTTACTTGTTTGAGTCTGTAGCATGCTGTGGCCTCCCCTGGGCCTAAAGCTGCGACAGGGGTATTTTTAGAGTCTGTGGATTCTGAGTCACGGCTATTGTTTTGTCTTAGTGCTTTTCTGTTATGTTTCTAATCTGGCCGCTTGCTAAAGCGCAGCTATTGTCCCTGCTAGATGAGTCAGACGGCTTTCAGGTGAAGATGGCCATGTTTTCTCCTCTCTCAGATAATCTTGTCTTGTTCCTCACAGATCTTTGTTCAGGCCTAAGTCGTCTTATCTTAGCCCTCCTTCTCTTCTCACAAGTATTAATCAACAACTCTGCGTCTCTCTATTCCAGCCAAATAAGATAGGAAGAATCACTGCATCTCTCTCTCTCTCTCTCTCTCTCTCTCACACATACACACACACACACACTCTCTCTCTCTCTCTCTCTCTCTCTCCTCTTCCTCCTCTTCCTCCCCCACCTCCTCCTTCTCTCTCTCTCTCCTCTGTCTCTGTCTCCTTACCCTTTTCTCTCTCTCTTTCTATCTGTTATCATCCTCCTCCTTCTCTCTCTCTCTGTTTCTCCAGTTCTCTCTTGTGCCTCTAACTCCATCACCATGACCCTGTTCATGATGTGGATTTTTGATGATGGATGTGAATTCTAGTGTTTATCTCTTCTGTGAGGAGATGGAGATAAACACAGGTGTCTGGGGGTAGTGGTGGACCTGTGCCCTGTTACATATCAGTGTCAGGAGGACAGAGGCTCATTAGGGGATTAAAGCTGTGTGTAACACATGATCATTTATCATTCCCTAAACATGAAGCTGCTCATGCCTTTGCCATAAGCACTATGCATGTCTATGAAGTCAAGTAACCCCTGCCCCAGTGCACCATGGTACTGGGATAATGATAAGACACTGAATCTCATGATGAGGTTGTAATTCTGTCCCACTGGACTTATTAAACATGGAACCAGGACAAAAAGATCTAAGCTACGGAAATATACATGATTCATGGGTTATTCATTTACCTTAGTTTGAATCAGCAATCCCTCTGAGTTTAAAAGTTACCTTTGATGCTCAATATAAAATTCTATGTTTAATAGAAATTTTTAAAGAGGTATAAATTATTTGTATATTTACAGACAGACCTTTGTGTATGTGTATGCACATCCCATGCAGAAAGAGACAACATGACACAGATGGCTATATTATCATATTAAAAAAATTTTACAAGTTTGACATGTAAAGAAAACATGAAGCCTGGTTAAACAGACAACATGAAAACAAAGTGTTCATTATTGCTTATCGTTATCATATCGCACACACACCCACGCCCACACCCAGACCCACACCCACACACATATACGTATGTGTAAGAGAGTGGATATTGTCACCAGATGGTCTGGATCACCTCAAATCAGAGTGCTCAGGTTTGTTGAGAAGCTGTAGCAAGGCAGTGAATCATTGTAACATAGGCTTAATGTGAGGTACATATTGCTGGAAACATGATTTGTTGATGATTTAAATAGCACATAAATATGATTTTAGTGGTTGGTGTGGGAGTTCAAATACTTAACAGGTCTTAGTAGGATCCCCTGGGCATGATTCACTCCTCTGTTTTGGTGCCAGTATGGCTGGCTTTATAGCATTAAAAAATTCACTGGTACTTTGGGAAATTTCAGTAAGTTTTATATTTGAGTCAGAATTCACTCAAAGCAATATATAATTGCATTATTATTTTCGGGGGGGTGAGGGTATTATTGGCTTTAGTCTTTCGGGAATGTTTCCACAAAACACATGTTCTCTGTTAATACAAATTTGCTCGGAAGTGAAGGTTTTGAGCACTGTTGAAGGAACATAAAAAAAATCCTTGCCAAGGAATAGAACATATGTATGTATGTATGTGTGTGTGTGTGTGTGTGTGTGTGTGTATGTGTGTGTGTGTGTGTGTGTGCGTGTGGGTGCGTGTGTGCTTTCTTTAAATTCTCTTTTGTTTCCCTCTGCACTGAAGTTGCCTCTGCAGACACACATAGTTGTTTTTGCCCCTCAACACTTGGCTTATGCCTGTTTGTGAAAAACTCAAGGCATTGTTGTCCTAAATAAGGTACTTACATAGAAAATCTGTAATTAGAAACAACAAAAACCAAAGACACTCAAAAGAGATTAAAAAAAAAAACATTGCTCAAGGTTAGCTCATGTTTTCCAAAATTAATTTCTCTCTCTCTATAATCAACAAGCACAGACCTGTCATTTAACTGCTTGCGTGGCCATACACAGTAAAAATCATTACCATTTTCTCTGATGGAGATAATAACAATGTACGAGACATTCAAGAAACTTCATCGTTCATCATATCGGCAGTGTCAGACAGTCTTCTGTATACATTTCCTCCTATGAAGATTTGAATTAATTTGACACCAGACACAACACAACTCCTTCTGATAACATCTACATTTATTTCTTGTTCTTTGTGCTCTCCTTTTTGTTTCAACTCTTGCTCTCTTGTTGCTGTGCGGAGCTGAAAAGCTCTCCACTCAGACGCAGTCTCCTCACCTTTATAGCCAGGACATCTGCCAGGACACGCTGGCAGGACTATAATCAGGCTGCCATGCAGTAATCTGTGGCCTTTGTACACCTCAGGTATTCAAGTTCACTCAGTGAAAGAGAAAAGGCCGGCGCAGGTGACTCCAGCCGTCCATTCGCACTGAATGAATGAGGTCAGGGGTCCGGAACCTTCTGAGAGAAGTGCTAGCCACTTACTCTATTACAACTTTTTTTTCCCTTTTTTTCCTCCCATCACCCAGTTCTTGTGTGCACAAAGCAAAAGCAAGGACCTAAAGTAAGCCAACACATGAGAGAGAGGGAGGGCTGGAGAGATGGGGTTTGTCTCATGGAGAGCTGCAGTGGTCTCTCCTTGATCTGAGGATTTTTACACCCTTACAGAAATGTTTGCCCTGCACTGGCTCCTCATCCTTTAATGGTCCTTTAAGCAATCAGATTAGAGCTGATCTTTAACATTGTAATATATCCTCAGGCTACCAAAATTAGTCTGTGTGTGTGTGACTGTGTGTGTGTGTGTGTGTGTGTGTGTGTATGTGTGTGAGTGAGAGAGAGATAGAGAGAGAACTAGAGAAAGACAGAGCCAGACGGATAGAAAGAAAAAGAGGAAAGAAGAGAAAGTGACGACAAAAAGAAGACTGCGTCCTGACAGCCAACCCGATAACTGAACTGATGGTCCATTAGGGGTGCAGGTAGGTCTCAATCAGATGAGGCAAATGATGTCCTCTGCCCCCCCTGCTTACTTCAGCATGTTTGCTGCTTTTCACATGGATGTGAAGAAACCTCTGGAATGACTAAGGAAAGTTAGAGTGAGGAAAGCCTTTGAAGAGGCTTTTTTTTTCCTGTGTTATATTCCAAGAGATTGCTCTCAGATACATATTCAAGGTGGTCCCCATACACTTAAGAGAAGTTTGCCTTATGGTGCAGTTATATATGTCTCTAAGGAAGCGCTTGGCAAGAAGAGTAAATAACTAAAGCCGCCCTCTGGTGATATTTTAAGCCTGGTTTTGTGTAAGTGTTTGCTTTTTCCACGGTGAGATCTCCTCCGGTTCTGCTGTGAGAGTGGGCTAAACCCTGTGGGTGTACATGCTGAACTTATGTTGGTTTTGGGATCTTTGCCATGCTGGGAAACAGTTTTCCTACAAAATTAATTTTCATGAAAACATAGTTTTGGTCTCTATAAAGTGTTAGGGAGATTTCATACATTTAGAAGTTCAAGTGTTTATGTTGATACCTAGTCATAGGATTAAAAAAATTGTGTGTGTGTACGTGTGTCTGATGCTGATGCTTCATGCTGTATGTAATTACGGGTCAGGTTCAGAGGAGGGTATCGGTGTAAGTGTCACAGGCGGTGGACTTTATGGCTGGAGACTGATAGGTCCTGCCAGTGGACAGGCTCTCTCTCAGCACTCTTGGACAGAATGGAGATTAGTATGTGTTCATCATGAAGACAGGTTTACAGCTGTTTAGGATGAGTGAGTTAGCATACATCTTCATTAAAAGACAGGGGGCATTTTATTAGGCTTTTTATCCTTCCTCCCTGTTTATTACCCCTACAGTATAACGGGAGGGTTGGCCTGGATCAATGCAAAGTGTCTTCAAACAGCTTATCATGATATTTTAATTATGTGGATAGCTCATCTCTGTAGCCTCTGACTGCTGCAAACCACACATTTTGAAACTACATACCCCTGGAAGAACTGAGGTCAAGTAGGATTGGGGTAGAGTAGTTCATTTTACTTTATTTCTGGTCAATCATTTGCTGGCCAGGCATGATTAAAAAGAGAGGGGAGAAAAAAGTACTTTTCATGTCTCCATGGTGACCACCTACCATTAATGCAACACTCTTGCCCTTAGAAATGAGGCATGCATTCAGCTGAAGCAGCAGCTATACTGAATAAATCTGCACTAGCACATTCAGTTACTTAGCACTCCCACAGCAAAGGTACTTATTTTGCTTATTTTCATGTCTTTGTTGAATACTCGATTCTGATTGGTCTGCGAGCGGTCAGTTTTTCTAGGTAACAAATGGTGAATGATAACTGCTGAAATAATCATTGTGTCAAACGAATTATATCACTTTGCACAAAATGATTCATAGCAAACTGCATGAAACAGTTGTACCAATGGCACTTCTTGTGTAGGGCTAACTATTCCTTTATTCAATTAATTTCATTGTTATTATTATAATGGATGAAAAATCTTCATGAATAAGGTTATGTTATTCATTGTCTGTTTGTGTTTGTGGCTGCTAACTTACTAGTACTCCTACCAGGAACAATCTAGTAGGTATACTGACTCACAGACTCAAATTGGCAATTAGAGATTTGGCTCAACATGTTGCAAAAAACATCATTTGGCATAACAATGTGTCTAACTGCCACAGGTCTGGAGGTCTGGAGTGGACTTAGGTTATATGTTTTAGAAGCTAAAAATCTCCAGACGACCTAAGTAAAGTATTGTATAGCATTATGTCTATGGGATATTTTTCTGTCTTTCTTTATTTTTTTGGTGGTATGTCAGGGTCACATTAGCTGGCTGGAGCTTGACATCGAACAGCTGATTATTTTGCTGTACATTGTCTCTCACATATCGTATTCCATTATAACTAACAGTCCCTGCAGCTCCACTTCACGGAAAAGGATTGGAGGTGCTTGCCTGCTCCATATAAATGTGCTAGTCTTATTTTCAGTCAGAACACTTTTGTGACACAGATAATTGACATACAGTAGAGGGGCAGGAGAAGTCCAGGGCTGTATAGTGGATCTTGTTAATGTGCCGCCGTGAGGCCCTGTAGCACCAACAGCTGTCCGCTGTATAGATGTACTGACACATGCCTCAGGGGTGTGTCCATTAATGGGCACACAGAACATGGTTTACACAGGCTAAAGAAAAAAAAAAGGAAGAGAAAAAGCATAAATGCACACATGAATACAAATACATATACCATGTCTCTATCCCATCCCATGCTTCCCTACAAACTTACCTATCATTAGCTGTAGTGAATTTGAAGGCCCTTTTAACACAGTTGATTCAAAGATTATTCTATTAAGGGATTAAAAGATACCAGACTACTGGACTCTTGATTTGCTGCGTTTACAAAGTTCCTTGGGAAGTTTAGTAGAAGGATATCTTACAGCATAAGGATAGACCCTCTGGTCTTAGCAATATTAAATATTGAAGAGCATTTCTAACCTGCTGGAGCCCAAATGGTCTCCTAATTGACTGCTCTTATTATATGATTTATGGTTGTTTTCATGTTTTAGCTTCCCATAAATGTGTTATATCATGCGAATCTGCAAGCCTTTTAAATGATTTACTGTATATGGAGGCAATATCCTGCCATGGTAAAAAGACACAATTTTACTACTTTTCTCCACTTTCCTTGGAGAAAATATGCGGAGTATTAAAACTTTTTGTTGTTGTTTATAAAGTTCTATATATGTCTAAAAATATGAGTTTGAGCATTTAAGAGGTTATAATAAGGGTTTAGCTTGTTTTGAAATGATAAATAAGTTTCAAATAGTAACAACTTTTTTTTTTTGCTATGATTTCATGTTTCTTATGATTTCATGACTAATAGTGAGTGTTGTGCTGTCTTGTAAACTTTCATGAACCTTTCAATTTTCCATTCTACAATGCTGAATATTTCTTACTTGCCGGCACTTTGGAACTATTAGCAGAGCGACAGAAAGAGAGAGAGAGAGAGAGAGAGAGAGAGAGAGACAGATAGACATAGACAGAGACAGAGAGAATGAGAGAAGAAAAACTGTGACATGTAACACCGTTGAGTGTCTGGGTATCTATCTAACACAGGAAATGCCTTGAGAACCTGAACTTGAGGTAATCCTCACACAAACCCATGGCATCTCATTAAAACCTTCATATGAAGCTTTTTTTTTTTTTTTTTTTACATGTAATCCAGTTCTTTCCATCTATTCTTTCCATTTCTTTCATTTGAAAATTCAGAAAAAAGGAGGAAAAACAAACATTAATCACACACTGCATGGTTGGTACTTCGGCAAAACCAAACCAGTGCCAAACCTTAGTCACTTTGAAGTCCAGTTTGACACCTCTCTGTAATGTTAATAGTGGAGTCTCAGGTCTCAGTGTTGCCACATAAGACAGAGATCTGTCTTATGTGGCACCATGAGTTTCGTCTGAGGATCGTTAATTGCAAGAAGCAGAACCCTGTTTCTCAAAACGTCTTGCAATACTCAACTGAAGAAGAGAAACTCTGCTGTTACTGGGCAATGACAGAATGTAAATCTTTCACAAAGTTGTTATAATGATTAAAGTGCTTATGATGACCATGCAGGAATAAGCGTCAACAGCTTCCTCAACATTGTACTCCCTTGTAAAATTTTCTCTGTTTTTAAAAGAGAAGGAGAGAAAGTAAAAGAGAGAGAGAGAGAACAGCAGCAACAGCAGTTACAGTCACTGTGATGGTAGAACAAAGACCTGCAGCAGTTAAATGACTGACACCTGGATATTGCCACTGTACTGAAAATCTGTCCAGTTCAAATGCACTTCTCTTTACAATAGATGAACAAGCTCATATCAATCAACTGCTTCCTCTTTGAATTCACTGATGCTATTTTTCTTGACTAAGGGGAGTGAACAATTGCGTGTACCCCCTCCTCCCCACAGAATCCCTTTTCTATGTCCCCACGCTGCACTGCTGAGCTCTCCTCTGCACCCTGAGAAGCTGCCAGAAAATGAGATTTCTCACCCTGGTAGTTTCTCTCCTACTTAGATGATTTTACTAAATAAATAAAGAGCCTTCCCCCACAAGGCATGAACAAAGGCCAAATCAACCTCTAAGGGAACATGGCTTTAAAATGAATAATACATACTATGTTTCTGGGGAAAAAAAGAAAAGATACTTTTATTTTTCCTAAAGAATGGTGTTGTGCCTTGCATCATTATTAATTTTGCAGACATCAAACTATCTAAAGAATAAGCTCTAAAAATTGTGCATTATTTATATTGCTATTCTTGGCAAGCTCATTATTCCCTAAGTTGGAAATATGAGACAGAGCTAAAATTCGAACTGTCACATTTTATGTTTGTGTGGTGTATCTTTGTGCGGCTAGATTATTTCATAAATAAGTGAGAGTTTTCCCACACTGCTGCTCTCATCCTATACTCGGTGTAGGACTGAACATGTCATGGTTATTTTTAGACAGAATAAAGGGAATGATGAATTAAAGGTTATAGACTCCAGTGGTTCTAAGGGGAGTTGACTACCCCCCCCCCCCCAAACAACAACAACAACAACAGTTGATAAGCACTGTTCAAAACTGCAAGTTTTTAAAAATGTGTGGAAAAAAAAAACAGCAAATATGATTTATGTGTAGTAGTGACCATGGAGATGAGGTGATGAGAATGTTACCAGCCACCACAGTAAAGTGGAAGAGATCATCCATAGTGCATTTAAATCAGCTGTCATCCTGCTGGACCACTTCATATATCCCTAGGATATAAACAACTGGCATATCTATGTGTGTGTGTCTATATATATATATATAGACATATATATATATGCACACATACTGTGTGTACATGGATGTACAGTATAACAATATCTATATCTATCTATCTATCTATCTATCTATCTATCTATCTATCTATCTATCTATCTATCTATCTAACTATATAGTTGTATTCTCACTGAAACAACAAAATGCATCATTGTGCCAATCCAGGTGGGTTCATGATTCTTGATTGGAATGATTATTAATAATCTCCAAGTGTTCATTTCCTTTGCTGCTCAGAATCTGTTGTTCACTTATTTAAAATCATGTATTGTACTGTTAGATAGAAGAGACAAATGCCAACAATGTTCTCCGCCACCACTTTTATATTTTAGCTGTAATTTGTACACTGAAATAAAACTACAAGCCTCATACTTGGATGTAAGTGTAAAATGATGTTAAAAATGGCTCAAAAATGTCTTTAGCAGGAAGGAGGGAAAAATTGCTCCACTGTATTGTGTCTCTGACAGATCCCGATGAGGGGAGGGTGGAGGAATGAATATTCCAAAATGTTGATGCAACTTCAGCAAGAAGCAGGCCAAGGAGATATTTTTGAGTTACAGAGAGACAGAGACCCAACATATTCCAAATAATTTGAATATTCTTTAAAGGCCCTCTCAACATTTCAAGATTATTTGTGTTACGGGGCTCTGAAGGGCTAAGACTTCCGTTGTACTGTGAAAAAATGAAGTTTTAAGTTATGGAAATAAAGGAAATAAAGGGTGAAAGAGAAAAATAGTTGTGATAGATATAAATAATGCTGGCATCTTATGGCAGTTAGACCTAAACAGGAGGTCTGACACTGATGGAAAACCATGGCATAGTGTCTCACATATTGTATCATTTTCTCAGTTTGTTCCCCCTCTCTCTCTCTGTCTCTCTCTCTCTCTCTCTCTCTCTCTCTCTTTTCCCATTTAAATGAGAGATGCCCCCACTGCGTGCTGTGACATGCCTATTCTCTCTCAATCTGTCTCATCAGCATGCTCTGAATTCATTTAATTGATTTTTCAAATGACACATACATCTTTGGATTAAAAAAGAATTAAAATAAAACACATCAGCGCCAATTGGATTCACTTGGTTTCAGTTTGATGTGTTGGATTAAACTGTAAACCGTAACATCATGCAGTACATTATAGAATGTAATTAGCAACAGGTTAGAAAGCAGAACATACATGAATAACATGTACTGTGAGGCTAACGTGAAAATTACAATCATCTATCCCATTTTTTGGCCTATAAATTCAACAGATTTATATGAGGCTTGCAAACACTGTAGGAACGTGCATGTCGCAAAAGAATTCATGTTATCTTTTTTATTATGAAAAAGTACCCAAAGAAAACTGATATTTTACCCTGTTTTGATTAAGCATACATTGTTATCAGAGCCTGACCAATATATCGGTGTGCCGATATTATTGGCCAATATGAGCTATTTGCTGATTAATCAGTATCGGCGTTTATAAAGGCTGATAAATGACAATCAAAAAAGAAACTGAGAGACGGAAGATGTTATGAATGTTTTCGTTGTGTAGTTTGTCCTCTGGAGGGCACACTACAACTCCATTGTTGGCAACACACATGCGAAAAGAACAAATGACAACAATCGGCTGACCCAAGCAGAGTAGCCCACGTCAGAGATCATCTGTGTTCATGGTAAGTTGATGATTGTCACGTGAAATACATTACTTAAATAATAATAAACATCCCCCATCACTTCTCCTCTAAATTTGACAACATTCATGTCCGCCATGCTGGTTTTGCTGCAGTAATGTGAAAACCCGTACAGTCAGTCAAACATCAAAATTACGTTAAATGTTAGGGTATTGGAGTGGTTTAGGCTAAGCTGTCAACAAACTTGATTGTAGATTTATTTATAAAACAGTGTGGCAGTTCTAGCGAGTAAACAAACAATGGTTCTATCATTTCTCCCTTGTCCGCTCTAAAAACTTTGAGGCAACATCGCTTACAGCAGGTTATAACGCTATCCATTGCTAAATGAGATTACCCACAAAGCTAGCTAATGCCATCTTTATCAGTGGAAAACTGCTAATGTTAATGTGCGGTACAACTATAGCATTTATCTTATTCTGCCTAAATGAAGCAATGGTAAATATATCTGCAACTCATATGTCTGTCGGTGCATTGGAAATTTTTCGACCAAAGGGGACGTGTAAATAAACGTGAGCTGAACAAGTATCTAACATGGCTTGGTAGCCAAACAAAGTTAACTAGCTTCTCTTTCAAAGGTGTAGTGTGAAATCCCAAAGTCCTTGTTGCAGACAGTGTTGTAGTAGTAGGTGCATTCAACAGCAGCGTTTACTCTAGGTCACTGTCAATTTACTGCATAGTCTAAGATGGCATAAGATGGCCTGTTTTAAACGGTGCCGAATGGTGGTTGAAAAACGGTTTCTCGTAGCTGCATTGGACAGAATTAAAAGTAAAAAAAAAAGGATATATATATATATATATATATATATATATATATGTAATTTTTTGGTATTTTTATAAATTTGACTTTTATTTATCAAAGCTTTAATATATTTTGTTGTACTTTTGTTCAAAGTACTATTTATGGCAGCAAAACAAATTTGTTTTTAAATTGCATTGTCTCATTATTTTGGTGAGGACTCTTAAATAACTATACATAACAAATGTTAGGGTAAATCTTTGTTTATGTTATGGGTCTCTGGGAGGGGAAAAAAAAGAATACCAGCCGAAATATCATTATTGTTTTTTTTAAATCCTCAAATATCAAAATCGGTATCGGTCTTAAAAATCCTGTATTGGTCAGGCTCTAATTGTTACATTACACAAAGTACTACGTTACAAATACATGTTACTTTTTTGGTTTGTCTGTTTTTTTTACTTGCTGAATGTGAGCAGCATACCTTCTGTATAACTTGCCAACATAAAATTAATAAAACATTTTTTTTTTTTGCCTTTTTTCCTTTAGCACCAGCAAGTGTCACATTATAATGAAAATCAATCCACCCAACTGTTCAAACAATGAAAATAGCCCATTATACACCAATTCAGAGACTGAAATTACCGAGAGGCACTGAGACGCTATGGAGACAGCTCTAAACATAATTAATATGAAATACCCAGAACCTTTACAGGTTATTTTAATTTTTCACCTATATGTGTGATGGTTGGTGTACACTTTAAAATGCCAGATTTAAATATCTGAGAAATTCAAATTCAAATTCAATCTGACAATTACCCCACCCACCAGAAATCACCCAAAATGTCAAAGTATCAACGTGTGGAGCATTTCTTGAGGCTGCCTCATAGTTATAATTACAGAGGCTAGGATAATATATATAAAAAAAAAAAGCAAACACATAAACAATTCACAAACAACAAAGAAACTGTATTACATATACTGGGTGAAAAGGCTCTTGAACTGAAAATCATATCCCTGAGATATTTAGCACTTTAACGTTTTATGGAGACAGTCCCTAAAACACAACATTATCTTAGAAAACAATAAGATGAGAGGAAACACTGAGATGACTGATTAAGATGGAAAAAAAAATTATAAGAGGCACTTTGACCATGGTTGTTTGAATCTGAGCTTCAGAGACAAATCTATTAATCACTGTTTTGGGAGAATTTCACATAATTTGTTCTGCAACAGTCATTAAATTAGTAGTCCTTCAAAATCCCTCAGGGAGGTAAAATGGTCTCCTTCACAAATCCTTTCCCAGTGTGGTGCCGTACTGTAGAATGTCATGTGATACAAGCTTAGAGAGGACAGATCTGTTTGCTATAGGCACTAGGTTTACATGTGTCTGGGCATGTAGCTGAGCTGCCTTCAGTATGAGTAAACACTGCCTCGGTGAATTCATGTTCAGTCGTCTGAAATCCCTTTGTGCTGCCCACACAGGAGACCGGGCCCGATGGTGACGTGTGATGAAATGAACGTGTCAGAAGAGGTGAAAAGCCTTTGACGCATGATAGATTGACTCACCCATAATGAACTGCGTTTGACAAATGACGAAATCAGTCAAACACGACAAAAGAAGATCACAAGGTCACCAAGTGATTATGACAGGCATCCGACATTGACATATCCCCCCCCCTCCCCCGATGCAAGCTCTGCATAACCTAAATGATTACCACATTAACTCAAATGCGTGTACGTTATACACGCAGTCTGAGGAGGCAATTTTTATCCTTGTCCTACACGCCAGCGAAAAGAAAAAAGGGTAAGCACTCAAAACAGGGAAACAAATTATTCCAATATATGCTGACTGTACCTAAAACCTTTATTCAAAACTTAAATCCCAATAATTTACACTTTTCACAACCAGGAAGAACATATGAGATTCATAAAAGAAAACAACAACTACTACTACTACATCTGAAAACATTGTCTAGTTATGCACTGCAGAATTTGATATCGCCTTTTTTTTGTTGTTGTTGTTGTTAACCACCTGTTTCCAAACACATATAAAGATTGAGGTGGAAGAGTGGCTTTGTTGACAAAGGGGTACAGCCACAGTGTATGAATGGCAAACACAGTGTTCCCATGCCACCCACAGAGCTTTTTCGTAATACAGTGCCAGTCAATAACTCGCCCTGACCCAATGTGAAGACCTTATTCTGCTTTCGTCTTGTATGCGCTCCTCGGCAGAATTTTTCGAGCGAGTCATGACCTGAAATAATTCTTCTTCCAAGAGACACACGCTGCCAGAATTCAAGTCTGTCCTGTGTCCTCAGATTTAAAAAGAAGCACATATATTTTATTTTCCCTCCTCGAGTTTGGACTTCCATACTGAATCCTATGGATGAAATATGTGAAATATGAATATTTCACCAATTAAGAATAACTGGTTGGGAGTTCAGAGACGAGAAACCGAAATGTTTCTTGGAAGGCGGACTAACTAAATGGGTGTACCTAACATCAGGGTGACCTACATTTCTCATCCATTATGCACATGGGTTTCAAAATGTAGTTATGGCAGGAAAAAGGGCTTCTTTCAACAGATTTTCATCCCTCTATCTTTCTTTTTTTCACCCTTTCACTTCAGTCCTGGGTTGTGCTTGCTATCTTACAGGAGATCAAAGGTGGGCCCATACAGGATGAGCAATTTATTCCATTGTGACAGGTGGGACATCCATCAGAGATGCCCACCCATCATCCTCTCATCAAGCTGTCAAAGTGATTTCTTGATCAATTGTTTGAGCTAAGGGAAAGTGGTCAAATTCCAATCTTAGAAAGTACACCCACAAACCATGTGACACCTCAAATTTTCCCTCTTCTCTTCTCTTCTCTTCTCTCCTCTCTCTCTCTCTCTCTCTCTCTCGCTCTCTCTCTCTCTCTGTCACTTGTTTCCTCTGTGCTTTTATTTTCATAATAACTCTGTGCTTTTAAGTATTACTCATCATTTCTGATGGAAGGGATGAGAAATCAGATAATAATGTGAAATACAGGTGCTTCACATTACCATGGCTTTCCTCAGATGGTAAAGAGGTTGCTGGTTGATTACATGTATCATTCAGCAATATCTGCACACGTTAAACAAGAAACCATTTTACTGAGATAGTACTTCAGAGCCTTCTGTCAGCTAATCATACTCTATTAAATGAGAAAACAACTCTTCAAAGACTCTCCTTAATCCCCTTCTCTTGTTTCCATCACTTCAATTTAAAGATTGATTTTACACCAAGTGCCTGCAACCAAACAGTACATGGGTGGTTGTGTTGCATCCCATTTGTAAGCAGATTCTAATTCATTGTCAAGCTGTAGTGAGAACACAAATGCCAGGGTTACTGCTGAAGGGCTCCTGGCCTAATAAATATTCATGGATTTTAAGTTGTTGCTAACATTCAGATTAGGGGATGCAAATTATGTACTAAATCTTCCTTGCAGCTCAGATGTGCATGAGGAGGGTGCTGCAAAAAAACAAACAAACAAAAAAAAAGTGCTAGAAATATGAAATATGGCAGCGATATGATATTGGAATGATGTAGGTGGGACTATTGTAAGCCCTAATGGAACACTCAAACACCTGGTCTGCACACAGGTCGGGACTGAAGGAGAGGTGATGAGAAAAAGTCATTACAGAGTCTTTAGAGCCACACTCAGCTAATCATGTTCCACTAATATGACCCAGCATATGGTGGATAAATGAAGATGGATTATTGAGGGAAATTATCGTCAGTATTCGAGGAATGTCTGGTTCTTTATGAAATAGCTAGATGATCTGACAAAGGACTACATTTAATTGTGAGTCAGATCCATACCTTTGAAGCCTGAATGAAAAAAGTGTCCCTGTGGCTATAGATGAACAATAACTTAGAAAGTCTTCATATACTATGTTATATATGCCTCATTTAAAACATAGTACCCTGACTCATTTGATGAAAGCATATTACACAGCACATACAACCTGCAAGTTCTATCCTAGTGTTACACTAAAACATGCATCCAAGTGCAGCATATATTCACATCCAATATGACATTTGAAAACAATGAGCCTAATCTGGTGTATCCTGCATGCGTATCTCTTCTCTTGATAGTCATTCCTTGAATTTATTCCTTTAGAAACCTACAGGCACCTGTATGATTATACCATACATTTGCTTTCAGGGCGTACCTGTTACCAAGTATCTCCACTAGCTGTACCAAAAATGGTTTCTTTTCTAATGCCAGCAAAGGAGACACATGAATGGCTGTCATTCATTTTTTAATCCTCAGAAAGGCCACTGTTCAGACGCACGTCCCTCACCGAGAATGAGATGAGGATGACTGTCTAATCAGGGGGGTCTGATTGAGAAATACAGTCATCTAGAGTTAAAACCACTGACCTGAGAAATCTAGAGAAAATAAATTATTAAAAAACAAAACAAAACAAAACAAAACAAAACAACAGTAACTGAAGTCTCTTGTCAACTGATGCATTCATTTGAAGAGTGACATTCTCTTGAAACTTTAATGGGGATAGAAAAACACAAACCAAAACCCAAAAGTGTACCTTAGAAAAAAAAAAAATTCTCTGCTGTCACCTCTTGCCTTTTAGACTGAAATGCACTTCAGTATCACTGAGCTTGCCAAAGGGTTAGGAGGACTGTTTTCATTTTAGCCATGATATGTCAATACATTTTTGTTTCTGAAGATTCCATCTTGCATTGATGCTTTGCCCCTCCTGATTGTTTGCCCCCCTTCCCACAAAATCGCATTTTGACAAGCTCTTGTTTCTCTCCCCCTCCACTCTCACACAGCATTGGCTGCTCTGAGTTCCATTTTCACACATCACGCTTTTCTTTCCCTTTTTTTTTTTTGTTGAAATAGCACAATAAAGAGATGGAGTTCCTTCTCTCTGTTTGTCTGTCAATCAACCCCTCTTTCTTTATTCCCACTCTGTGCCTCAACCCCTATCCCCCTCCCATCCTACAGCCTCCCTCCCCCAATCTATGTCTCTCTCATCTCAATCTATCTCTCTCTGTTGTTGTGTTTATGTCAATCAATCCTCTTCTGTATATTCAGATTGTATATCTCTATCCCTATCACCTCAACCTCCTTTTCAGTTCTCTCCACCCCCCTCTGTCTTTCTCCCTCTCTCTCTCTCTCTTTCTCTCCCTCTATCTTTCTGTATTCTCCATGGTAATGTCAGATAGCAGTCCTGGTCATTGTCCTACCCACCCGCTGCACTCGTCAGTCCGTGACGGAATGCTGCCTCAGGCAACCACTTTGCGCCTGTCCCTGACTGCAGATAAGCCTGCATACCCAGCCCGTCTCTCCCAGGACCCCACCAGAGACCCACCTGTGACAGCAGACATAAGATGACAGAGCCTGGCAGGTGATGGTGGGGGAATGTCTCGTCCTTGAGGTTATAAGCAATTCTTTCTCGCTTCTGTCACCCGTGTGCAGGTTAGATTGAAAACCCCAGATGTTTTAAACAGAGGGATCGTTTTGTATTAACCCCACCAAATCATGTATGAAGGAGAAGTCAGAAATCTGGGCACTCTATGTGTGGTCAGTGTATTATACTCTTATCAAAGCTATCATTAGTCTGTCTACTCCTTCTGGAAAGGAAGATAAAAGTCAGGTTTTTGCCATTCAAACCTTTTCTAACTCTCATGCAGTTTTGCAGATGTAACTGAAGTAGAGCATATATTCACAGAACAGAGGTTTTTCTCCATTTTATGGAAGAATTAATCCAGTCAAACTTACATACCAACAATACGGCCTTACCATATGAATGCAATGCTCTTAGAAAACCAAATCGCGTAATATTTGGTAGCATTCCTGGAGGTACTTTCTTGAATTTATGCAAACCAGAGGCAAAATCAAGGCATATGTATGAACTATTGAAAAAAAAAAAATTTTATTCATTCAGCAAGTCTGTCGGGAGTGTGCCATATAAAACAGAATGCTTAGTATGTGGATGCAGTCCCTCACTGTAATTCCTCTAACCAGTGACATCACACTAATATCTGGTGTCCAGTTGAGACATCCTCTCCTATTTTACTGTGAAAATGCTGCAGAGTAGATGGGATGCCACTAACAGTGGGGCTTATTATCTTGCTAAGCGTCCCTTTCTCTGGAATATAAATGTCTAACTGCCATCCCTACGTGGTCTTTTCAGAGACACAATGGTGCACTGAATAGCAAATTTTTATCTATGTAGCTACATAAACTGTGCTATTTAAATATAAATTGTTATGCAAGAAAGCAGTATGCTGTCCAAACAAATGAAAATGCTTTACAAAAGTAAATGACAATTCTAATATATGAGAAGTCCAAGTTGTAGCATTAATGCGGCAAATTTCATTTTTCCTCAAAGGAAAAATTTTTTTTTCCAGAATATGTCCTTCAGCATAAGCTTGTAAGGCCACTTGGAAGCCATAATTTGTCACTAGAGCGTTTCGTTGAAGCATCGAAGAGAGTGCCGCTACTATTGTCACTGAAAGAATTGGAAACTGGCTAGCAAAGAGCTTGCTGTGCTTATTTAATCGGTCAGATAACTGTTGTTGTTGAATTACAATGTCATTGTCAGCTAGCTGGCTCCAAAACTGAGCGAAATAAACTGTTTTAATTTTCCCTCACGACTCACACACAGAAGCAAAACATTCCTATCACTTCATTAGAATATGACCGCAATTATCCTTAGCAGAAATAACCACATGCACTATCCCCCACAGAGTTATGCACAAGCTTATAAGGTAATGAGTTAAGATGATCTTTACCCTACAATAAATGCATACCCTGAAGCCCAGTGATTTTAGAGGTATAACGTGAATGTTTGAATTAAATGGAAGCGCTGAGTCAAAATCTTATTTTTCACTTAAGCTCTAAGCTCTGAGTCAGAATGCCAACCTGTGTGATTCAGTCTAAACGTATTTGCCTCATTTCAGTTTGATTTTTGTATGAGGATTTGTGTCATAGTTCTCTGACTCATCAAAACATAATTTTTAAGCTTTAATAATTAATAAGCACCCTCAAAACTCAGTTTCCTCATACACATTTAAAGTTTGATGCATTAAATTTAAATTATGTTCTTCAAGGTTTACACTAGAACTCGTTCTAAAAATGAGTGTGTGTGCTCCATTTTGATTCATTGATTTAAATTCAGGAGAGATTTAGGGGGAATGTAGACCATGACAATCCGTAAACGTAACTATTTCTGTAATGGAAAAGGTCAAGCAAAGCCATCAAGTAAAGTGCTATTGTTTGCATTTTTCTCCCAGGAATGAGGAATATTAAACTATTGTACCCTGACAGGTTTTTACAAGGCTTTTCTCCTTAAGATAACGTTACAGCTTTGAAGTTCTTCTTTTAGTAATAAAAGGGATAGTGTAAACTGTACAAAGCTATCATCTAGGGAGAATTAAGAGTAGGTAATTCAAGAGGAAGCAAGTACAACCTTGCCTTGATTCTTAACATATACAGGTTACATTTGGACTGAGTTGTCCAAAGGTTAAAACTGAGACTGAAAGTTTAGAGGTGTGATGGTGTTTACAACACCGAAATAGAGGGAGAGGATAGAAGTCTGAAACTGAGACGATAGCACGAAAAAAAAAAGTTTATTTATGTGACGATGTCAAAAAGTGTGTTATAATGAATGAATAAATAAAAATGCATGCATTATTTATTGTGCCATATCTGCTGGGGTTGAAAAAAAACTGATTTAGAGCATTGTTGTTGTCTGCTATCATCCACGTTTCCTGAAAAGGGGACACAGACAGACTCCATACCCTCAGCATCTGTTTCTTAGACATCACCCAGATGCTTCATAACATACATTCATTTCCTCATTAACAATTCAGAGTAAAACCAACATTTCCAACGTTTGCCATTTTCCTGTTTAGAACATTCACTGTTTTGTAATATTGTCACTGAACCGGCAGCCTCTTAATTATACAAGAGTACAAAAAGCAGTTTGTGTCAGACATAAAGACCAGTTCCAACTTTATAAATCTGAACACTATTATGTTTTCATGAAGTGTGAAAGTATTTCAGACACACACGCATGGAAAAAAAAATAAACAGTCAAAATCTCATCACATTAAAATGAGCATAAAGATTAATAAAGATTCTTGGACATTTCTGTGACTGTTGAACAAACAAGTCATGTATGTAAATAATAAAAAAAGGATTATCGATATAGTGAATACACAAAAGCATACTGAAACAAAATGAGACAAGAAACTCCAGTAAGTTCAACTATCTCTTTTATAATTTAATTTGGCATACACAATCAAAAATAAACTGAAAACAGGACATTCAGCTGAAAAAAAGTGAATTTTGAAGAAATAAATTGTTTTACTGTTTCCTTTTGTCTTTCTTTCTTTTTGTAAGTTAAGAATTCATATGTCATATGTCTTAATAAAAAGAAAGAAAGAAAGAAAGAAAGAAAAAGAAACATGTAACTTTGTCATGCCACCTTGTCTACCTCCTGCTGATTCTTCCTCTCAGTGGTTTGGCATTACCAGTTTATTGATCAACAGCTGAATGAACTCATGAGTTCATCTCTTTCTTTTTCACCTCTTCATTACTTACCTGAGAACATAAATTCCTGTTTGTTTTTTTGTTATTTGTGAACTTTCTCTGTTCCTTTAGTCACTAAGCCTTTGAAAACTTTGAGTTATCTTAATGTCTCTTGGCTCCTGATTCTTGGAGTGTATTTCGGCTACTGTCATGTCTCCATTGGTCTTGTGTTAAATCCTGCTTGTCCCCGATTTTGAGCTGGTTCATGTCTTTATTAAAGATAACTCTGCACTGCCTCTCTTTGCGTTCCTCACGATATATTACTTGTCAGACGTTTTTAAATCAACTAAGAAATATTAGTCCACAAATTTTAGAATGCAAAGACCTTTATATAAAGCCTCGTTAGGTCACTTTAGAGAAGTGATTTAGCTTTATCCTATCCAATGCACCTCTCATTGATTTGTCATGCATATTAATTAAAGAGGTTCAGGTCTTTGGTCACAAGGAAAGTGGAACTGTTTCTGTATATTATGATTGACAGCCTTAGTAATTCCCATTTAGGAAATGAAATTGGACATTGCACCACCGGTGCACCCATATCGGTTGTGCATCATTTGGAGAGAGTCATTGTTTTCAGTGCACTATTTGACATTTTTAAACAGATCCCTCCACTGCTATGACTAGTCAGTTTATTGATACTGTGAGGAATTTCATTTTGTTAAAATTGGATTTGTTCCTGAGACTGTGCAACCTGGTGACATTTTTCAGAACAGTAGTTTTGCTCTTTGTATCCAACACATTTTAACTCAGTGAAACGGCAGTGGATTACAGAATAAAATCTTCTCTTATGTCTTCAGACAAAATGTTTGTTCAGAGGCAGACAGTGATAAGTCGAGAACATACTGGATGCCGTCGACAAAACACCAGACTGCAAGGTTATACTCCTAAATAAAAATATCAAATCATGGATCACAGTCTTGACAGCAGAGAAAACACTTTATTCTCATATAAACAGCGGCAAACTTCCCCCAGAGCGACTGAAGAGAGTGTCATATTTTCTACACAAGGCTTGTCTCATTATCTCTCAGTCTTGTTCAGATTAGGGCGACATGCCGTACCCACCTGTTTCTCTTGTTCTCTCTCTCTGTCTCTCTCTTTCTGAATCCCCTGTTGAACCTTCCTTTTACCCAAATCGTGGTATCATACTGATTTGTAATGAAATAGATCTTGAAATGAACTCGGGTAATTTCTCTTAAATGTCTCCAGTGAAGCGATTGCGCCCTTGACAAATTATTTCTAGGACAAAGAAAAATCCTCTAATTGAGGTAAAAAGCAATTTTGTGTAATTCAGTCCAGTTTAGCATTGAAATCCTCCAAGGGCCACGCCAAAGTCAGTGAGGGTGTCTCTAGCTGAATCCTTAACAAAATTACACGATGACCACATTTGAATGATACTGAGCAGAATGACAAAATAAAGTAGAAGAGGAAAAGAATCGATAGTAATTATGTAGGTGATACAAAGTTGAGCAAATCATTCGATATGCCTTATATCAATTAAGCAAAGAAAAAGTGTGCAATTTAATGCTACATTTCACACCAGCAGCATCCTCCAGGGGGCAGAATACTGACAGGACAGCTCATTACAGGCATGAATTAGAAAAAAAAAGAAAGAAAAGTCTGTTTTAGTCTCCTTTTGACGATGACACTTTTAGATTTTGAAGAATGCAGTGAAACCCAGATCAGGTCAGGTCCATGAAGAGCACATTATCCCTGGTGGGTAAGGAGGTCAGCCCATACTCTCTGCTCTCTCTAAAACACTCTTTTATCTGTGGATGGAGATGTGAATTCAGTCCTATTCATCCTGCTTGGAGACATGTGTGCTCACTCTCTTTGTACTGGGGAATGAGCTCAGCTCCGACATCCTCACGTTGCCTTGGTTACCTATACCTCTGGGCAACCATCATATTCTCACACACCTCAAAAAAAAAAAAGAGAAAGAAAGAAAAAAAGAAAAAAAAGGTAATAGAATGAAACAGCAAGTTAGCATAGGCAAGGAGAAAGTCTTCTCTTTTTTTTTTTTCATAAAGATGACTCACTCTAAATTTAAGATTAGGACTGTCATTGAGTGTAGAATAGGACTGAACAATTTCACATTTGTCTGACTGTTATTAGTCAATGTTGTCCTCAAAAGCTCCTTTGTGAATGGATAAGAGACAGTGGAGGAACAATTAACACCAATTCGTATCGTATTTATTTCAGTGCTGAAATGTTAGTCTACATTCAAAGGCCTGGGAACATGCTATCATCTTCTTATCCTGTTCTGAGTGTGATGTATGAAGTTCCCCATGAGTCATATGTAGGTAGTATGTAACGTAATGCAACCTAATTTATGTAACATACCAGAGCAACAATTCGTCCATTATCTCACTGTAATTACCATACCTATATGAGATACAGTTTAAAGCAAGCAACATGCCAAAGTTTAAGAGTGATTTTGTTTTTCTTGCATTGTGAGATTATGCTATATCAAGGGGCAATTCAGACATTCCTCTGATGCACCGAATTGTGATGTATGTTTGCAGTTTAACCCGTTTATATTAAACAAGATATTTAGTTTGATTTGTGCTTATGTACATGTAATAACTGTGTTATTGTAGTATATTATTTTTTATTATTTTATTCTTTTGATGCAATGTACTGAATAAATGTCACATCTGATTTTTATTGCTAGGCATCACATTCATGTTTGGCAAATGCTAATGTGCTGATAATGAGGCTCATAAAACATTTATGATAAGTAACCGAGATATTTATGACTGTTTTATTTCACACAAAACATTCTGAAAGGACAGGACTTCTGAGAAGTTCTACCATTTTAAGTATCAACACATTATCTTTTATTTCACATGCCATAGGGTTTTATAAAGTGAACAAAGATCAATCAAAGTGCTTTTCCTTGGTTATTTATTTAAAGATAAGTTCAGCAAATTTCATTTAGCTGACATCTCAATTTTTCTTCTGCTGCAAAGCAATATACTCCTACATCACATGTCTGTGATAATTCTTGTTGACCATTCAAATGTCAAGTATCTTATTTTCTTCATTAGGTTATTAAAGCTGACCAGTAATACGTGACTTTGATCAGATGGCAAGGCTGAAATAGCAAGCCGTTCTTGTGTCTCATTGATTTGAGTTGATTTTTCGTACATACCTGTAGACTGAGGCTGCAGATGCCATCAGTTGTTGCTACAACAAATTACAGCTTGTCTGTCTGATCTCCACTGGCAATTAATAATGAATAATTTCACATGGCACGGTGTAGAGATGATTGCTCTATTCATACATCTCAAATGATGTGTGGAAGAGTCATGCAACATCCGCAGTTGTATGCATTTCTGTTCGCTATGATGAAGACAGGATTCAGTCTGTGATACAGCTCAGTTCCTCTGTCATATATAACCATTATTTTCCCCAGAAGTTGTGTATAGATAATTACTGTATAATCCTTTGCCTTGCTGATGGGAAATAGTTTGATTGGTGAAATAATATCCTGACATAACAGATTTCATTAGAAACGATGCTTACATGTAAAAATATGTTTCAGCTTTGTGTTATTGTTTTAGGGTGCGTATACAGTGAGTTCAGACTCCCACTTGTCTCTAAGCAGTAGTAAGGATTTACCGGAGATCTTTTCTAATTATCTTTCATCCCAATAGTGTGTGATTATCACAGAGCTGATCCACAGAACAGCAGTCTCTACTAGACCTTCACTTCGGCAGGTGGTTTCACCTGTAATAAAGCCTATGCTGGGGAGAGGAGGGAAACTTGTAGATTACTACCCATTTCAGGTCTTCATGCACACACAGTATAAAAGAAAAAACAGTTCAGACATGTTATGGTTCGTATCTTATTTTCATCTTGTTCTCCTCCAGTTGCAGGACGTACTTTACTAAGGAGAACCATAATGCTTTTTGTTAGATTGTGTCACACAGACACTCAGTCAAACATAACGTTTAGTGATGAACAAAGCTGGGAGTCAGTTAATGCTAAATTGAGATTAATTGTCAGCATGTGTGCTAAATGTTCCTTACCATCCTTTCTTTTTATGCACATCTATTCATTTAGGGAACAATAGGAAACTGTTAAACAGTTAAAGGTGTCTGTTCTGTACAATATCTGTCGTTCATTACTTGACCTTCAGGTCAGTCATGACATTGTATGATGTCATTGTTCTCCATTGAGAATTCTGTCTGTCCTTGTATGCCCTCGGTTATTAAGCAGTTTGAATGACTTGCACAATCTATGTTTTGCTTTCAAACTCACATCCATGAATAAAGATATGTCTATTACATATAATTAACATAAAACTGCATTTTAAGTTGATTTTGCAAGCTTAAAACATATAATGTATGTGTGTACCAGTGAATGAATAGATAGATAAAGTAATGAGCACAAAAAAGGAGGACCAAATTTATTTTAAAACCCTTTGGCTTGAAGCTTATGTTGAGCAAAAACCAAAATGGGAACAGAAGTACAATTTTTTATTTTTCATTTCACTCACATCAGTTTTTATAGTGCATTGTGTAAGACTGTTTAAATATATTATGTTCAGATATTATAGCCAAGAGGACTGTTCCCTTCAACAAAATGGTACACTTATTTTCCTGCAAATTTTGAGTATATTACAAATTATGGGAGCATATATTTTTGCTGATTACTATGGTACCCAGTCATACATTAATCTAAATGTGTTAAGTAAAAAAACTGACTACAGCATACATTTCTTTTGAGGAAAACACTGTATTACATGACTATTTGTACAGAAAAAAGGACAAAAATATATCACAAAGATGATGATACCAGTCTTTTGGACTGAAAGGACTAAATGGGTCATCCTTTTTCTGTTCTTACATTATTACAGATAAAGAAAAAAAAACCTCTTTCATGAGAAAAAGCTGTCTTTGTTGGCTGTTTTGTTGGTGGCATTTCTACTTCCTGTCAGTCGTTGTTAACAAGCTCCTGCCAGCTATTGGCCCGTTACCCCATTGAAAACCAGAAGACAAGAATAAAGGTGATTCTTTTCTACACCTTTAGTCATTCTTACATTCTCTATCAAAGGTTGTAGAACAGTTTATTCTATAGCCAACCATTCTGCAAAAAGGTAATGTTACCTGTTAACTTGTATACTTTTTTTTTTTTTACTAGTTTCCCATAATGGCTACTATAAAGTCCTAATGCATGGTGTCTAGTTTCCATGTTCTACTCCATGCTTAATTGATCTTGTCTGTATTAGCTCATTAGTGTAATTGTAGCTGGTCCTTTGTATTGTCAGGAATTTCCTTCACTGCACTGTAGAGTAAGGAGTTCAGTTGGCCTTAAACCCACGATAATAGAAGTAAGAATGTCATTAAAGTTAGAGACTTGTTTTTCTTCTTCTTTTTCTTCTTCCGTTTTCTCTCTCTCTCTCTCTCTCTCTGTCTTTCTCTCTCCTTTCTCTAAAATAGATAACCATAGTACACTACAACCAAGTAGCACTGAATGCTGTTAAAACTGTTATTTATTCATTGTGAAAGTTTATAGGAGGGTAAATTCCTTGTGTTAAAGCAATGGTGCCTTCTGCCTTGTTTCCAACTTTTAAGAATCCCCACAGATATTCATTACTTTCCAATTTGACTCCAATAATTCTTCTTTTTTTTCTCAGGCTATATAGTTATCTAACATTATCTAATACTATTAAAGTATTTCAACAACCAACACCATAAGTCATGGAACTTCATCCTCTTAAAACACCGTTACTAATCTAGTTATCTGTGACGGGTAATGTTCAGGGTCATTACAACCTCCAGTTGCTGATTTCATCCGAGGGAAGAACTGCAATCTTCTGTGAGGCTGGTCCATAATTCATTTATTGAGTATATGTTTGGTTCAGATATACAGTCTTTCCGATGGAGAGGTCACTGCTGGCTTTTATGGGCTTGTGGGAATTGAATGTGAGCCCCACCTCAATCTCCTGATGCACAGCTCTGAGTCTCCAAGGCTCTAGCTTTACCTTGAGCTAGCTGTAAAACCTCATGTGAAGTTTGCAGTAAAGACTATTCATTATTCATTCTATGACCTGGCGAACTGGCATTCCAAAGCACACCAGTGGTTTCATCCGAGAACTTACACTCATCAAAATGTGGTCGAGCAAATTAATAAACTCATTATTTATTCATTCCCTTTTCAAATATTGATTTATTTAGCAAATTAAGACCGCTTGAGAAAAAGAAGTGATGTGTTCATCTGGGTGCTATATATAAGCTCAGTAATACATTTCTGCCTGCCTGTGTGGATTTTTCCAGAACTTGTGATTTGCAGAATAAAATTTGTGCATAACTTTCTGAGAGACTTGGCTCTGTTCACTTTTTTTAAAATGGTTTTAATGACACGGCTATCCATTGGATATTTACAGTGAACAGTTTTCCTATCCGATAATGTGCCATTCACATCACCAGTAACTCCTGTCAGCTGTGGCTGAAAGAATATTGAAAGCATTAGTCGAATTTCTGAGCAAATTAACAGCATCTATGACATTTGACAGCAGTAGAACACATGAATGGTGTCCCTGCCAAAATTTTAACGGATAATTTGACCTTAAACTTGACAACATATCAGTCATTATAAAAATGTCAGCCCCCTAGTGCCACTGACACTAATATCCCATAGAGTTTTCCAATAGTCTTCCATTCTGCATTCATATAATGTGTTAATTATATATTTTCAAAAAACTGGCTGGAGTATTATGAATGACCAATACTGGATGTTTCCCTTCTGGAGACTGTCAAAGAATAAATTACATACGAGTGGTGATAACAATATGAACTTTAATTAGTTATGGACTCAAGTCATGTCACACAGTATTGAATATCATTATATTTTGTACCAGAGTTCAGATTTGTAGTCTATGTTTCTGTGTAGGTGGCTAACCCATTACAGTGTACAGCTGTCACTTTTGTGTTAGAATGTTCTGGAAACTAAATGGAGGCTTTCAGTCACATGAACACCTAAATACTCAAAATCTAGCACACTGCTGCACGTACACCCACCAACACACACACACACACACACACACACACACACACACACACACACACACACATACACACACACACGCATGCACACACGCGCGCGCACACACACACACACACACACACACACACACACACACACACACACACACACACACACACGTGCACACAAAGCTCCCATTCTAGTGAATACACAAAAGTCATCACTCATTATTCAAAGCACATAATTAGCAGCCTACCACAGCAACTGCAGAAGGACAGTGCTTAGAGCAAGTAGGCATGGGTATCAATAGGATATTTTCTTATATCTTCATTCATGTTTTGCTGGGGAGCACATATGCATATTCTGAGCTTAATATGAATGCTGAATTAACCAAAGATCAACTGAAATGCTAAACTTTTGCTGCACTGCAGCTAGTTCACAGAACTGCTGTGTCACTGACATTAAGAAAATTACGGATTAATCCTGTAAAAAAAGTGACCATTAAAGTCCGTACAAACTGTTCAAAACAAATACAGAATAAAAAAATGTATCCAGAGACACAGAAGTGTACTCTGCAATCAAAAGGAAAGGACTTCCCCCACCCCCAATTTCAAAGCTGTTCTCTGCGCAGTTGGGTTTCTAGCATAAGCCTTTTGGAAAGTCATTCTTCTTTTATTGTATTTAGAGTACAAAGGAAAACAAGCTCAGACAAACATCAAGTGTCCTTTTTTCCCAGATATTACCAAGAAGTCATTTGTAGAGCGGAAGAATGAAAGAGGTTTACTTACCTGTTCGTAAAAAAAAAGAAAGAAACTAAAATAAAAAATAAGCGCAAAGATCTCTTACCTCAAGAAATGAAATGAATTGTTTTGGGATTATTTTCATGAGAAAAACAGGGTGATGTAAACCTGAGCGAGTGAAATGCAGTGCTGAAGTGTAGTTAGGATGAAATCCAATTACCCAGAGGAGACAGTAGCCACAGCCTTGTGTCTGAGGAGCTGCGAGCGTTGGCCTGAATCTTGTATTGATTTGTACATGAGTTGTTGCGGAAATTGCTTGGTATCTGTGAGTGAAAACTTGTTCAGATGAGAGGGAATATGGTTCTTCGCACAACAAGACAAATTATTTTTTATTTATAGACACACACACACACACACACACACACACACACACACACCTCTCTCTTTGTAATTAGCATCTCCTCATAAACATGACACCACCTTGCTGCAGGTGCATATTAGTGCTCATACATTTATGTCTGAGAATTCTTGCAGATTGGATTTTAAAGTTTGAGTGCTGTCATCTGGCTTGTCAGTTTTCTGCTGACACTCAGCCTTCATGGATGGACTGCTGAATGATGTATCACCTGTCGACTTATCACCCCTTTCCAGAGAGTCTCAGTAATGTCCCCATCCCCATGCCTTCTGTCTCTGTCTGCCATCCCCCGTCCCCCGTCCCCCCTCCCAAAATAAACCCTCTACCATCCCTTTACCACGAGATGAAGGAAAGTCTTACAGCCATCATAAGTTGGTGGGATGTGTGTCTCTGTGTATCTCTCTGTGTGTATGCGTGTGTGTGTGTGTGTGTGTCTGTGTGTGTTTTGTGTGCATGTGCGTGTGATGTATATAGATTGGGTGTGGGGGTGTCTGTAGACTATCAGTTTCAAGTCATTTTCCACAGACCCACCTGCACCCCTCCTGCCAGACCATTCACCCTCTCTCTCTCCTTGAGTGTCATCCAGCTGTCAGAACACACCTGTCATCTTAAAGCCGTCAGATTTCATTAGCCCCTGTAGAATGAGCTTTGCGGCCTCTCCTCTGGAGCGGCGGAAGCAGGTGGCCAGAGAGAGACACCCTCGCTCTGTACTGGCAGCGATTTTCTACTCCCACCTGACCCAAGCTTTATTCTCTCCTTCATTCTCTCATTCACACTCAGTCAATCCCTTCGAGTCTGCTTGAACACATTTAATCCAAGAGCCACAAAACTAACAGAATGAGATGGCACTCTTACCCTTCACCAACAACTTCAAATATAAGAGGACACCAGATGTTCAGTTGTGGTATTTGCTGAAGGAGGAGGTCATGGTAAAGGCTGATTTCAGTGTAGCATATTGAACTTCTTGTTAACTTTAAAAGTACAGGAAGCAATATTTCTCGTGTCATCTGCCCTGGAGCTGCCAGCTGTCTGGGCCAGTTGTTCTGCTTATTGTTGTAATATGTTGGAATGTCCAGCTGAGCATTCATCTGAATATCTTTTCATCTCTTGCCTTTGATTGCCTTTTCTTTCCATTATTTATATGTTCAGAAGGCAGCCGTGTCCAGCTGCAGTTGCTAGGCTTTTACATCATCTTATAAAAAAAAGTGTACCAAAAGAGTTATTTAGTTGAAGTGATTTGCAAAAGAGAGGGGGATGCTATTTTAATTTTAAAGTCATTCTACTACAAAACCCTTATTTTAATATCGCTGATGTGGTGGAAGCTTCTCCATTATCAGTGTCAATGACATTGTATGGACCTGTGAATGACTGGTATAGCAATGCAAACAGAGGCCAAAAGGTTTGCTTGAACAGTAAAGTTCTCATTACTGTAAATTGCAAAATACTTTTAATAGATTCATTCAGAATTTGGACTTTTCAAACATTTATGCCATCTTTCAGAATCTGTCCAAATGGAATGTTCGTTTTAATAAATTCACTAAATTCAGCATCAATTTTTCAACTGCTAAAAAATATTGCTCTTGAATTATGCAGTGGCCAACTTATTGCTGACGTCAGTAGTAACCTTTTAATTACACTGATGTGACTGTATCCACCAGGGCAATGTAGGAAAGAACTGAAAAGGACTGAAAAGCAAGAGGCTCGGAAATACAAACGTATTATGCTCTTCATTGTCCAGAGTGTTTTCACTCCTTTATTGTTGTCTTTTGAAGCAATTTCTGTCATCAATTCATAACTCCACTGTAGTGTTTGTGGATAGAAATCAATACACCCAGACTCTTCCTTTCTGAGTCCAGTCTGGGCAGTCCCCCAAGACAGGATCAGGATAAGCGACAGAGACGACTTTGCAGTTATTGAAACAAAGCCTCGTCCCTTTAATATTTAATGCGTTCTAGGATCCTTCTGATTAATCAAAATTTGAGTGCCACTATTCTGTTTCCCTGTTTGTCTCCTCTGACACACTGCTGACACTGTGGGCTGTATAGGAGACACATGCAGTTAGATGTTTTCTGAGGACATCCAATCTATATGGCTCTGTTCCTTTATCAATATGGGGAAGGCTGGCCAGAGAGAAACTTTGCAGCAGTGTGAAAAATTAGAATGCACTGACATATCAAAAGCTTAGTCAAATCTACATGGAAGCTTTGTTCATAGTGAAGAGAACATTCAGTTATCAGTAAGCCAGCAGCCTAGACCCAAGGTGTTGGCCATGTCACATTGCTAGGCTGAAATTCCATTGCTTGTGCAAGACTGCTACTTTTTAAAAACCAAAACCTTTAACTGAATACTTCTGTATTCTCTTTCAGCACCTCATCATGAATCACAGTGGTAAGGAGTGAATTTTATATATATATATATATATGTGTGTGTGTGTGTGTGTGTGTGTGTGTATACATACATACATACATATATATACATACACACACACACACACACATATATATACATATATATATATATATATATATATATATATATATATATATATATATATATATATATGTATGTATTTATATGTATACATATAAGCACACACATGTTTTATTGGTTGACCTGTAGCACACCCCATGCCCTGTGCGTTACAGGAAATTCAACTTTGTTCAGTGCCAGTTTGTGTTTGACCTTCGTGCTGTCTGTTTGAGACAAGTTCCTGCGAGGTCATTCTCAGTTTGTAATAACCTGTGACGGTACTTCTGGAAGCATGTTACCAACACACTGCGCAGAGGTGATGGGAGTTGACACAGTGTTCCATCTGGACAGGAGAGGAGGCAAGCAGTGTTTTTTCCCCCACACACATATATATTACACAAGGGAATAAGTCCAAACTCTCTGTGAAACTGCTATGAGGATGCATAACCAATTATATGAATTGGTGGCAATGCACGATGTCAGAGAGCTTACATTATGCTAATGCTGTTTATCATGGATGAAGATTAACATGCCTTATTACACAGGTTTTAACCATGGATGCCTTCTTATGCTATATGGTGAAGTAGGGGCAAATGTAGAAGCATTCTCACTGACTGATTTCTATCTTTTCTGAGTCCTTTGATTTATTCGTAGCCTTTGTAAATGTTGATGTCAGCCAGGCTATTACCGACTATATGCAGACCACATGTTTCAGCTGTAATTCCCCTGTAATGGAAGGATTCTGTTAACGTGGATGTTAAGCTCTTGTTGGGTTGTCTTATCTGTCTGACAAAAAAAAAAAAAGAAAAAAAGGAAAAAAGCTTTTAAAGCATCTTTCACTTGTCAGTGTCCAGCAAGACACTGGGATTTTAATTGTTTTTTTTGACTTGGGGGGGAAAAGACATGCAAGCAAAGGAGCTTGTCTACTGATTGAATCCTCTCAAACCACTGGGCTGAATTTCCCTCACTTGTTCACGCTACATCATCTTTAACCATTTTTGAGTAATTGATTTTTACACTCTCTAGAAACTTATGATGGAATTAAATATTGATCACATAGTAAAACAAATTAAACACCATAACCTAAAGGCACAAAAAATGTATATGCTAAAACCAAATGTCATTAGTTTCGGCAGGCATGGATTCTGGATTTTTTTTATAGGTGATGGTAATACCAAGAAACTTGAAACAGGCTATCACCTTAGTCTCTCCTTTTTACTTATGTTAAGCTATAAGTCTTTCTCCTTACACCTGGCTGTCAGATGCTGGCCTTATTTTCTGTATGCTGATTCAGCCTCTAGCACAGTCTGTTTTCAGTGGACAATACAAAGTCCTCAGGACAATCTGTATTCTGTGGACTCTGTACACAGCCCTTAGGACAACCTGTTTTCAGCGGACTCAGTACACAGCCCTTAGGACAACCTGTGTTCTGTGGACTCAGTTCACAGTACTTAGGGCAGCCTGTGTTCTGTGGACTCAGCGCACAGCCCTTAGGGCAGCCTGTTTTCAGGGTTAGAGGACAAGATGTGTGGTGGCATATTCTCACCACTTCACGCCTTCTAGAGAGAAAGTCTAGAAAACAAGTGTATATCAAATGATTTGCTAAAGTTTTATTAATTACCCAGCCAGATATAACGAAATGGTGGTGTTGAATATAGAATTGTTGTCCACAAATAGCATTCATGTGTATACCTTGCATTTGTCAAAGAACCCTAGAACCTCACAGAAAACTAGCGAGACTGCTTCACCCAGACAATGGCCTCAACAAACGACGAAGCATTCGGTGTCTGTGAGGGATTGTTTGATATTGGCCATAACCAGGTGCTCATCATTGATCAGCTGAGAGTGAAAACATTTAATTCTCTTCTTAAATCTAACTACTTTTACCTACACACAGCCAGTATAAGTTAAATAAAACCTCATAATCACTCCACTTTGATCCACCCGAGTCTCTCTTAGTGAGACACTTTCAGTCTTTAATACTATGAGGTCCTATCTCTCAGGTCTTTGATAAGGTATGGGAAGTGGTTTAGGGAGATTGTTTACAGTGAATGTGAAAATTTGGGTGGAGGAGGATATTCCAAGAAATCAAAGTAGCTGGCTACAAAGAACAAAGCATTAGAGATTTGGGATTGTAAGGCTCAAAAGAAATAGATGAGAGAGAGAGAGAGAGAGAGAGAGAGAGAGAGAGAATGAGAGAGAAAGAGAGAGAAACAGGGGAGAAAGGAAATGCTGGGAGTTTGGACTTGTTTGACAGGGATCTGAGACCTCAATCGAAAAGTAATTGTTTTTGCTTCTAGACTTTTGTACTGATATGACTGGAGATGAAGGACTGTTTAGAAAATTCAAATTGGTTGAAGGAGACAGACTACCTCTACTGAGGTTGGGATACTTTAAAAAAGACACTGCAAAGGACAGTAATCTTTGTCGATGTGCTCTCCTTATTGGCCACTCACCAGTTTGCCTAGATTTATTAGGTGTATAGATCACCTCACATGAAATTTCAATTTCAGCTCATATAATGTTATTTCAGTTTACAAGGTAATTATTCAAGAGACTAAAATGATGCAAATAGTAATAAGACATTATTAGATAGTTACATTTGCCTATAATGGGTTTTATGAAGCATTAAGGTTTTATTATAATGCATTCTCCATCAGCTGAGTACACTCTCAGTAATAGCTTCACTATTGCTGACTAAGCACTGTCAGTAGCTAGTGTAGAATTAAGATATTCAAACAGTACTTAAACTGTCTTTAAGCCTCAGAATTGTAAAGCTTTCAGAATGTGTGATTCACTCTAATAATAATGTAGACAGTAAGACCTAGTAACAGACAGGATTATAGACAATGTGCGATTAGTAATCATCTTGTAGGCAGTTCCTTCATATTGTAACCTTTATATGGATGATACATCATTTTACCAAAATACAGCAGTGTAGGGTAATGTCATGTTATGACATATTACATGACTGCTTTGGTAAGTCACCTTACTGTTTGAATTTCTCAAAAGCTCTCCTTATATCAAAGGCAAAGTTTCCTCCAACACACTCTCTTCTTCTTGTCAGGAAATTTACTTTGAATTTCCCTGTGGTTTGCCTGTCATGTCACAACACCCCGCCATCCCCACCACCCCCAAACCCCCCAGCAAGCTCACAGTCACACATCGGAAATGTAAAAACACCCTTTTGCCATCTGGGGCCTCTTCCGATAGACCCTGTCATCAACGTATGCCACAGGACAAAGCGAGTTCCTGAGAGAAGTCCAGCCTAAACATGTTGTTCACAGCGCCTGGAGCGAGAAATGATTCCGTCAGCAACACCATCCTTTAAATGTGTCAATTAAAGCACTTCTAACTCAAGGTAGACTGTTCTTTAGTACCTAAGGAAAGAGAAAGTAGAAAGCATCTTTTCACTGTGGGAAAGAACTATGTAGAAAAGTAGGGCTTGCTGATAACTGTATTTGATTATGCTGCTGTTATGCTGTTGACAGTTTTAAAGGTTGAGTCATGAGGGAGAAAAGCATGGCTTTGAGGCTGAATATCTGTCTCTGGAAAATAAACACACACACACACACACACACACACACAAAATCAATGACAAACCTTAGAGAATTAGACAGTCAGTTTCTTGAAGTTCAAGTGGCTTAAAAGTAGGATGACTTTTAGATTTTTTAATACACATATAATGTTTCAATTTCACCTTGCCAGACAGATTAAAAAAAAAGAAACAAAAAACTGCAAAGTCATATAAAGTGAAGTATAGCAAAACTGTTTCTCATTATCTCAAGCAAACCTCAAAGTAAAAGCCATAATGTGGACCAGTTATCATATATACAACCACTGTCTACAAGAGCCACACTACAACCTACACTGAAGAAATGAGAGAGACATACAAAACACAGGGGTAAACATGAGATAAAAAGACTGCTGATAAAAAGGAAATTTAATTAAAAAAAAAAAGAAGAGTACACTCAAAGTAAATCTCCTTTCAAACATATAATAAATATTTTAGGACATTTAGAATGTCATACATTCCGGCCTCATATTAGACCTTTTCAGCTGTTATAACACCTCGCTGAATGATCAGAACACGCAACGTCAAGTATCGCACGAGCCGTAGTGGATTCTAACAGCAGACCGGATTAAGAGTGTCGAGTCCCAAAGCCATCTCACAGCACTGCTAGCGATTTCTCACACTAATTCATCAGCTAATTCAGGTTGTTGAGAAAACTATCACATTCTATCCTGATGAATACCCATGTTATTTGATCAGTGATGCACTGATGTGGGATATTGTGAAAATGTAATAGGACTGGAGTAAAGTGAATTGGGGAGTTGTAACTCACTAAAGGCACAGGTGACTAGAATTTTCTAGTTACCAAATAGTTATCATAAAACGCGTGTATTGATACATGGCTGATGAGTATGTAACTCCTAGTCATTGTTCAGTCTCACAAGTCATTTGCAATTTCTCTTTATCAAAGAGATCCATTCAGTGAATGTGCTATATACAACATCAAATGACGCAGTCAGGACAACAAGCATTCCCAACAAGCATTCCCATCAATATTAATATGATGAATTTCCTAACAGTTTACATAACAAAATCTTACAAAAACATCCATATGTGTCGGAGACATCTCATACATCTGAGCATATGTCTCATAGCCCACCAACAACTGAAACTTTTCTGATTCAGAAATGAAGGAAAAGGTTTCTGCCTTGCTCTAAGCCCACATGCCATATGCAGTTTACACCCAACTAGAGGGAGGATCCAGACATTTCTCGTATATTTCATCTTCTGATAAGAATTAGGAACAAAGAGCATATCAGTATCATATAGACTACTCACTTAAAAAAAAAAATACAGTGTCCATAAATCAATAATGAAGCGCAACCTGCTTTTCCATGCAGCGGATGTTTTTTTTTTTGTTGTTAGCTTGTTTTGTTTTTTGTTGTTTTTCCAGAGAGCACTGCCTGCTCTGGATCTTAAAGGAACTGGAGGAAAGGGAAGCGAAAGAGGAGAGTGTGGCAGGATTTTATTTATTTATTTTTTTACTGGTACGTAATTTCTGTTCTATGCATGAGCCCTTGGTTTTGGTTGTATAAAGACTGAAAACAAAAAAAGTTGTTTTTCTTTTTTTCCTTCCAACCATGTGACTTAAACAGAATTGAAATATTGGAGAAAATTCTTCTGAGTAGATCCACTCTGAGTATTCTCTTTTGGGAACCTATTTCCTTTTTGAATAGGCTAAAGTCATTTTCCCTAAATCCTTAATTCACCATATCCTGTCTTTAAAATCCTTAGCTATTATCTCTGTATTCATCATAATGACACAACAGGAGAGCAAGAAAATCTCTTTTTTTCAACACACTTACTCCTTTTATCTTCAAGAAGTAGGACCTGAACCTTAAGACATCACACAACTCGAGATATTTCACACGTGCATACACACACACACACACACACACACACACACAGACACAGACACACACACACACACACACACACACACATACACACACACACACACACACACAGTGTGCACACTCATAAGCCCTGAGGTCATTAGTAATTCTATCTCTTGTCTGTTCTTCAAGGTATAAATTGTTCGGGGGCCATGTGGGGTCTCTGAAGCAGAGAGACATAAGCCATGGTGATTCTGAACAGTGTATAGCACTCTCCCATTGCCTGTAATTAATAAATCAGCCCCTCCTCTTCTCTTCCCCTGCATACTGATATGCAAGCCTGTATGCGCTTAATGAAAGGCCTAGAACATGAAGATGTCTCTGATTCCCATCATAGCTGAGATTAGAGCTGACAGCAACTCTGTTATGAAAGATATTTCAACCTTTGTATAGTTACAAAGATAACACTGTTAAAACTTTCTTAAGGACATTTTTATGTCCTTACTATCTTTGTGCATGAGAAATAGTTTCTTTATGTGGAGGACTTTAACCCTATCTCGAGAGTGAAGATTCAATAGCTTGCCAGGTCAGCACACAGTGTAATTAAAACACCAGAGTGATTGCTGAATGAGAGATATTTTTAACTTGAATGTTTTAGATGCCATTTTCCATTTTGTCAACATCAGAGGGGCAGAGTCATATTTTTTTAGAGTCAAAGGCTCAAACTCCTTATCTTAGTATTGTGTCATTCTGTGTGTCGAAGCAAACTGATAAAACTTATGAAAGAGAAGAGGGGAGCAATATAAACGGAACAACAGGGGGCAGATGTGTACATTAAGTCTAGTCTGTTCCTAGTCTGCTTCAGGTTTGTGCATACCTGATTTCCAGCTTAAACACACACACACACACACACACACACACATATACACAGTTTTTTTTCTTTTCTTTTCTTTTCTTTTCTTTTTTTTTTGTAAACATTCAAAAGTTAAAAGCTGGAGGAACCATGTCTTCTTATCATTATAATAAAATTGGAATAACCATTGGAAGTCAAACAGTCATTTACCTTTACTTGTGAATGACTGTGAATGAATGTGCCTGAGTCACTGATACAGAAAAAGGAAGAAAAGGAAGAATGGTAAAAGCACACTGATTCACCCCTAGTTTCTGAAACCAGAAAGGAAGGGAAAGCTTATGATGCTGGGTCACTGATGAGATGATATACCTGTCCTTGGACATTAGAAGAAAGTCTCTTTTCTCTCTCGCACGCAGTAATTCAATCTCACTCGCTGTTGAGACCTGCATCTGCCTGAGTCAGAGCTCTGTACGGAGTTCTCGCATATGGTCAGGTTCCACGCCAACCCACAGAAACTTACAAGACAGATCATTTCGGCAACTTAAAGACACAATGCTTAATTCCAGCAGCGCAGCCTTGCCAATGGGGTTTGATAGACTGAGGGTTGGGGCTGCAGTGTAGGTGAAATCACTTCTACAGTAATCAGACCTGACAAGAAACTAGATTCAAATCACCTTACCAAATTGAATACGATATTTTGAAACAAATGTTTTCGACAACAAAAATGCATGCAAATACATAAAAAATGAACGACTGTAAGCTCAAGAGTGTGTAAACGTCTTAACGTCTTGCGAGAGATATAAGTAGTTATTCTTCAAGAATATGGCATTACTAAAATTAGTCATTGATTAGTAGGAAAAACCAACTGAATCTTTAAAATTCATGGAAAGTGGTTGATTCGTCTGTACTATTAATCCTTTAACCAAGAGCCCAAGGACACCTTCCTTGCCTTTTTGTAGGAGCCTTTCATTCCTTACTGACAGCCCCTTAGAGCTCATTTGAGTCTTCCACTGATATTGGTGAGGACTAGATAGAAACGAGAGATGGGGGAAAAGATTGGACTCTCTGAAGAAAACATTCGCTTTTTTTTTTTCTCTTTTCTTTTTCTTTTTTTTTTTTTGTCTACCCTCAAATTGTTTTATTGTGCTCTGTTCTGGCAACTCAGTATATTCTTGTTGGCTGGCAGCATCATTAAAGAATCCTCTCTCCTGTCCCAGCCCCAGGGGGCTATTGCTATAGCACTTAATGATGCATGCTCCTCTTGTCCAAAACACATTTAATCTCCTCAAAGACAGGGAAGGAAAATGAACTGTGTTACCTCTATGTTGGCTTCACTGTGGTTGTGAGTGAGGGCTCCATTTTCTTGTGAGAAAGAAAAAAAAAGGAGTAGCTGGGTGGAAAACACAATAATTGTACCATTGGAAATGACAGGGACGACAGACCATGGAAGATGATATTCTTCTGCTGGTTACTGAATTTGCAACACATGCGTGTGGTTTAACATGCTTTAAGTAATTATGGCCTTTTCACAGTCCTCACACACACATATGTCATTCTGAGAATCACTGCAGCTAACTTCTGATCATTAAAACGCTGACTATCACAGATCAGATAATCAATTAACTCAGCACGGAGACTAAGCTGTGGGGAGAGGTCAGAGGATGGATGCATAATCAGAGGAGGTGAAGTCACGGCTTGCCATTTGGTTCTGTGTGTGAATGTGTGTGTGTGTGTGTGTGTGTGTGATTTAATTGTGCGTCATGCGTGTTAATCTGCACATATGTGTATGTAAATGATAGCTCTCAAAAAAAAAAACCCACAGAAGCACAGAACACATGTGAAGTGTGCAAGACTAATGCTGGGGTTGGAAGTAATGAGAAGGAGAAGGAAGCGGTCAAATTATGAGGAGACAGCCTTTACTCTCAGCAGGGGTATGGGCTAAAGCATGCCGCAGCACAAGCCTTGCCCGTTTAAATAGCCAGCGAGCGAAAATGAAAGAAAAATAAAGCGCGGAGACACATCAGTCCTCATAATGACCAGTAAGGGAATAGCTTATGAGGAGTTATTGGGAGGGAGGGGAGGGTCATCACCCCTCAGCTCCAAGGAAGGTCCAATGAAAGTACCTTTAACCTTTAAGAAAGATTTTACTGTGGAGGAGCCCACTAATGATGGACAAATCTCTCTCACGCACACACACACACACACACACACACACACACACACACACACACACACACACACACACACACACACACACACACACAAACACAGACCAGCTGCTGAGCAAGTAGCAAGTACAGGAAAAATTATCATGTTGTAAACACCACAGGGCTTTTTTTGCCCCCTAATGTATGTAATACATTTAATGTATGTAGTCCATTTAATCTCTTAATCTCTGTTTTTTTTTAAATTAGTCTCCTAGAATGTGACTTCACTCAGTATTCCTTGATAATCACACATTCAAAAGTCATTTTACCACTGGATTCTATTAGCAACAAGTGAATTAGTTGAACAAGTCAAACAGAAAGAGGTGAGAGGAAAAGAGAAAGATGAGTAAAGCTGTGAATGAGTGTGAGAAAAAAGTGAGAGTCTGTCAAGTCTGTGCCTTGAACGTACATTTTTGAACAAGATTTGAATAATTCTTCACTTTTACACAAGAAAGGCGAGGCAGAGATTTGGAAAGGGGGTTGAGGAAAGCGCCCAAGGCCGCCAAGTCACATTTGGCATGAAACAAGCCACACTTAGAAGGTCTTTGATCTTTATTCTCAGACACCCTGTTTTTGACTCACCAGGGCCAATGTCTCTAAAGGGAGACAATAAAAAAGTCTATACAGACACTTCCACAGAATACAAAGATAGAATAAAGCTTTCTTGATATGAAAGCATTCTCAAAAACAGCACCCTTAGTCTGTCAGTGAGGATAACAACTGTCATTGGCCTAGAAACCATCTCACCTTCAACACATAGGAGAAGCTGATTCCTTTTTCCAAGGTCATTTATTATAAATGACACATTCCATACATAATCACTATGGCTGCTGAAACTGGACAATTTGATACCTTCTGTCATCAACAGACTGTCTTCAGTGCCATAGGGGAGATAGCAATTTAGAAATATGATTACATTAAGTGTGAATGAATTGGGTAGGAACAGGGGTGATAATAGTTGAAAAAAAAAAATTTAAAAAGTACCATGTTTGTATCTGAAATGATAGGTTTCATGTTGATGAATGAGGAGGGTATTATTTATGCTCCAATGTGACCTGTTTGGAAATTGGGTGGTGAAACTCAGTGTAATGTCTAAACCGTCAACTGGAATGTGCTTGGGACTTTGGCCAAGCATCATCTGTAATAACAGGCTGCAGAAGTGGTGACATGAACAGGACAAAGTGAACACATGTCAGCCACTCAACCTAACCATATGTGTTGAACGCTTGTGGTTGCCAGCTTCACTTGCCTCCAGTAACAAATGTTACTCAGATATTGGGATTAATAGTTTTGTGAAATCATAAAACCTGTTATAAAAAAATGAAGTTCTCATGAGAGTACAATACTGTGAGTGCTTATGTTTGTTTTGTAAATATTTATGAGCAATGTCGCATTCACAAAGGGAACCAATCATAATGAGGAAAAAGGAAAAGATCCAAGTTGGTTTGTCTGTAACCCTATTCATACGTACTCTCTGGCCCTGTCTGATCTAGATTGTGTGTGAGTGAATTGGTCACTCCGTAGTTTACATTAAAGATCCAGAAAGTCAAGGTCTGGTAAACTTGAAGCACTTGTAAGCAAACAGTTAAAGCCTTCAGGGGTTCCCTCAACAATAACAAGAGAATAAGGTTGAGCTAACAATTCATGAAAATGCATGAACAACTTGCTAGTCTTCATGTTACACATGCCATATTTGCCACTCACAATAAACCACCATAGACATTTGAACCGCAAACATAAAATATATTTTATATGGTTCCAAACATTGTAGGGATGTGGACACCATCCACCAATGATGCATGACAAAGTGATGGGAAATGACAGGTAAGAAAAGAAAAGAAAAGAAAAGAAAAGAAAAGAAAAGAAAAGTATGTATGTGACAACAAGGCCTATAATGTGATTTGAAAATGACAAAAGAATAATTCTTGACTAAAAGACACGAACAATATCCACTGATAGTCACAAATTGAAGTTTATAAGTATTTCATGGAATGACTCTGAGCTTCTTCCTGTTTTAAAATGATTTATGCCAAAGGCAAGGAAATTTTTTGTTTGTTTGTTGTTCCCAGAAGAGGCATCAGCCACTCAGGTGTGAAGTAATTCTCATCAGAATTGACTCCCATTAGCAAATTATTTACATACTTTACCATCTATGCATATTCTCTCTTCAGTGTCTCCTTTAAGACTCTGGGAATATTCGACTGCACTTAAAACAACTGTAATGAAAACTGTGTTCAGCAATCTCTAAAAACCCTCTCATTTGGTCAGATATATTGCAAGCCATGTACACATGGAATTTTTGCAAGTGCGGTTCTCCTTGGTTACCCCTTGAAATTAGATTCTGAAATCTGTGAGTCTAACTTGACAAACCTAATGTTAGAGGTACTGGTGGATGGGAGATTGTGATTCTGTGTTTTCCATTTTATATAAATACACACACACACACACACACACACACACATACTCAGACACACACACAAATACTTTTTTTTTTTACTTCATGACAAATGAAATAGTTTTAGTATGACTTTACCATTTTTTTACCATTTTTCCAACAATTGTATCTGCAGGCAGAGGCAATTCCATGACTAGCACACACACACACACACACACACACACACACACACACACACACACACACATCTGTTGAACATTCCAGAGCAGATTTTACAAACAGCATGTGATGGAAATCTTGAGTTTACAGTTTACATACAAAATTATGATCAGGTGTGTATTGTGCAATTATGAAGATTATACAACAAGATTATCAAACTATATCTGAAACTTAAGAAAACAGGAGCGCGTATAAGAAATTTATATTTGCTTCATATGGATCTTCCAGCTAATTTTCTAAGCTGAATACAGAGAGTATAACACACACATGGAGTTAATGATATCTGAACAGGGAAGACATGAGCAAATGTCTTCCAAGCTGCTTGCTGGAACATTAGCTATTGAGAGCACAGTAAATGCTGTCTTTGCATTCTTCTAACACCATGCAGATTTCTCATATGAACAGAGGAATAAATAACACAGAAAAAGGATGAGATAGCAAAAGGAAGATGCAAAAGGAAAAGCAAAAAAAAAAAAGTAATGTAAGTGCTATAGCTGCAGCATCAAAACCTTTGCATTCACATGATGATAAGGATCGATTTCACCCCCATTCTCTTTTTACTCCAGGGAGGGGAAGAGTGTTGGAGTCTCCTTGTCTGATAAGGTACAATAAGAAGCCACGCATGATGAATTCAAGATAAAAGGGAAAGTGAACAGTGAGACTCCTATCTCTAGTCAGCTAAGCCCTTTGGCTGCAGTTGAATTCCTTGACCTTATTTGATAATATGTTGTAGCAGGCTCCCTGTAGTGAACTGGGATTAAGTCTGAATTAATCTTCTCACTCAAGATGAATACATAAAGTTTGCCAGCAAGAGTCAAACAGCTATTTTACTGAAACTCCTGTTTTGGTAAAAAGAAAATGTTGGGAGAAGCTCATTTAAATAGTTACAAATAATGATAGTCACTAATTCAAATTTCTTTGCATTTATGAAAAAGAATTATCAGTTAGTATAATTATAGCTAAATATGGAAATTTCCAGAAAAATACACACTCACTCTGGCTTCATATTGACATGATACTCTTAAAACATTTTTAATCAATGAATAACAGATTTAATTACATTCAGCAAAAAAAAAAAGTTCAAAATACCAATTTATACTAAAGCCACATGGTGCTGCAGTAGTAGCTCTAGAATTGGAATGCTCCCGAGTTTCTTTTCATATCATTTTTAAATTGATCATTACTGTAATTTTATGTAATTGATTTGCATAATTAATTATTAGAATAATTCTTTTTTCCTTACAGTGAAGAAGTTAAAGATGATAACTTAAAATAAGGATATGTCAATATTTTGTAGACATCATGTGAGGCATTCTCCATTCAAACAGGTTAACAGTATGACAAGATTAGCAGTATGGAGGAAAGTTCTGTCCTGATACAGCAATGCAACCAATAAGGTTCCAGATCACAGTATGTATCTTGTATCCAAACATCTAGCATAAGTACCAGAACATTTGGTAGGGCACTGTAACAACATATGATAATTGTAATCAAGGCTTTAAAAATTAGCTGATGAACTGGGTGTTTCACAGTACAGAGAGATCTCACATCTACAAGGCTGGAGGCATCCAATAGCAAGATCAGAAAATTCCGATTACTTTAGAACATTGTGGGACCTATCACTCTACTCACACCAAACTACCGACCAACGACTAAACCGGCTTTTATACTCTAATTGCTTCTTATAAATGAGTATACATGCTAAATTACATTCATGCTTGCAATTACCTGTAAAAAGACCTGTTAAACCAAGTCATCTCATGGTTGCAGATTGATTTGAATGATGCTTTCAAGAAACCCATTAAATATGACTGCAGTACTGTTGTATCAAACCAACATTGTCTTAGTTTCAGAACAAACAATACAGCATAGCCTCAACCTCAGCACAGACAACAGAGCATTGTCTCAGCTTTAATGTGAATCACACCACATATCCTCAGCTTAATTTTGAACCATGTAGCATTTCCACAGTTTCAACATGAAATATAAAGTGGAGCCGCTGCTTCAACAAAGCATAGTCTCAGCTTCAATGTAAACAACACAGCATTGCATCAGTCTCAATTTGAACCACACAGCATTGCCTTAGCTTCAATGTGAAATTTACTTAATAACTTACCTTGAAGAGAAGTTACCATTAGTCCATAGCCCCTTTACATGTGTCTTGTTATAGATTTAATAACTGTATCTACATTAACAATGACATAATTCACTTGCTCTTCTTTCATTTTTCATATTCCCTCCTCTCAACTTATGAACAGCAGCAGTTAAGTTATTGCTGAGGAAACATCCATGATATTTCTGTTCTTCACATTCAACAAAGGTCTTAGAAAGGAGAAAAAGGGTCTGACTAAATAGTCACAAAAGAAACTGACAACAGAATCCTGGTCACTTCACTGGCCTACTAGTTTCAGTGAATGTAATGTGAAACAGATGTCCAATATGAGAGTCAACCTTATGACAAAAGTGATGTGCTTACTTATCGTATGTACCAAATTAATACATATGCAGATAATTATTGGAGATTACAGTTTTATGCATATGTAACCTGATGTCCATTTGGGAATATGACTTAAAAAGAGAGAACTCATATCCAAGGTAATAAAGCAGCAGTTGTCCTTGATACTTATGAAAGGAAAGTAAACTTAATTAAAAAAAAAATCTGGCTCATATGCACTGGCATAGCTGCGGGGGGTGCAGCAGGTGCGATTGAATCGGAGCCCCCAGCAATGTCACAGATATTTTAGTAATTGCATACAGACTGCCAGTCACTACACCGCTCATAATTAATTTTTTGAAAATTCTATATTCAGACTTTCTTTATCCAGTATTTTATGTCATCCAATGTTATATGTCCATGTATCCTAAGAACGCAACGGCCAGTCAGAGTTCAATGTGTTTTTTTCAGCTGTAAGCAGAAGACACATGGATGTTTTCTAGAAAATATCTGAATGTCTTCATAAGAGTTTATCTAGTTCAAATTATCTTTTTGACTGCTGTGCAAAGCAAATATGACCAGAATAGGGAAATATACATATTGTTCTGTATTGTCCACAGTTTCTATTGGCTTGTGACGGTGCACTTGCGCGCTCCGTGTAATGCGCACTCGACATTAAAAGAAACCTTAACTTGCCAACATAATCGGACTGGACCGAAGATATGGGTTGTTGGAATGGACTGATTAAAATATCAGTTTGTTGAACAAAATGTTGAATTTTACAGGACTGCAAAAAGTCTTGTTTCATCGTGGCAAACAGTGGCAATAGTTGACGTGGCTTTTAAATTGTTTATGTGGGCGCTTTGTTTGGACGCGTCCACATTTCAGAATAGTTTTTTGTGCTGTTTGGATTGGCGGTAAATACGATCTTATGTGTAAATGACAAGTGAATTCTGTAAGCAATGTAGTGAATTTATTTTTTTGGCGATGCTGTGTGTTGCAGTTTTGGTCAAGAAATATTGAAACGCATTGTGGAGAATGCTTCGGTTTAAGTCTATATAACGGTGACGCAGAGACCATGTGGGGAGAGGCTGCTCTGGCGTGACAGTGTACGGTGTATGGATAAAATGAATGCTAAGACGAGTTCTTTGTCATGTTCAGATTCTTTTATTATGTGATCAGTGCTGTATTTGTTGTTTTATTTTGTTTTTTCCCCCCTTTTCCTTTTTCCTATTCACCTGCCGACAGATTCAATCACCAGAATAAAAAGATATCATCACCTTTCTTGCAATACTTACCTGTGCGCCTGTTCCTTCCATCAGCCGGACACGCTACATCACATTTTGTTATTCTATTACGTAAAGGTTCTTAAATCATGTGAACTAATATTACAAATCAGACCTCCTGGTTTTGCAGCCGTGAACTTGGTGCTATAGATGAGCAGATCAGGCATAAAAACAAATGTTATCTTTTGCAAGGTAGTGATGAAAGCAATAAACAAATGAGTTGTTTTGTACATTTTACACATTGGGTGTTTCACAGTACAGAGAGATCTCACATCTGCAAGGCTGGAGGCATCCAATAGCAAGATCAGAAAATTCTGATTACTTTAGAACATTGTGGGACCTATCACTCTACTCAAACCAACGGCTATACTGGCTTTTGTACACTAATTGCTTCTTATAAATGAGTATACATGCTAAATACATACATGCTAAATTACATTCATGCTTGCATTTGAAGCAAAAAAATGAGGAAATTGGGAATCTGTTGCAAATGATAAGATTATATATTGTGGTTTCAGAGGTTTGACAGGTTTGCTCAACGAATTGAATGAATAATGAAATTATTGATTTCAGTTGCAGTTATATCTTATAAATTATGAAATGATAAATTATGAAATGTACAATGTTGAATCTAGTCTTTAGCCAAAAATCTAGCTTATAGTATTCAAACTACAGATATATCATAGATTTGTTGGAATAACATATATATATATATATATATATATATATATATATATATATATATATAAAATCCTTTCTTCTTAAGGAAGCCTGAGAGGTTAGCTAGTGTGACCAATTGTAATATACTACAGATCTTGAAAGGAAAAGGAGCTGAATAGAAAAGGCAAGTGGTGGTCACTACATGAAAACGCAGGACTTTCACTGAAATAGATTCTCAAGCCTTTCTTTCCCTCACAGCCTTAGGGCACTGCTTGTGTGATCAATTTTCATTTGCTGTAATCCTTGAAACACAATGGGACTAAATAGAAAAAGGCTGTGCTATAATGAAACTGTGTTATAGAATGCTCATCAAATCAGATGAGCCCACTGTCCAATGTGTTTGTGTGGTTTCATCTTTCAGTATCTTGGTTACTTATTTTTCTCTATTCCCTGATTTGTTGCATGCAATTTTTGATTTCTTATTGTTTGATCATTTGTTTTTTAACTAAATAATAAATCTATTTATTTAGACTTGGTTTGTTCTTGTAAATTAAGTTTTTAGACAAGCATATTGCTGGGTTACAATTAAATGTTTAACTTTTCAACTTTTCAGTTCTGTAGGAATGTGGAGTGGTCCTCTACCTGAATGCCAGTTAATTTGATTAGTTGAAACAAAAACTTTTTTTTTTTTTTTTTTTAAATTTCATTTATGCAGTAACCCAAATATTGAAGTTTTGCCAGATCTCTTTTTGTATATTTGTGAGCTGGACGGCTAAATGTGCTTTCCTGTATTTGTCCCCACTTTGTTTTTACTCAAACAGTGTTTCAAAACTTCAGTACAGTAACCCAATAATTTTACTCTCTTATACTTGTATAATGGGGTGTAAGAATAAAGGAATCTTGAATTTTGAAATATGAACTGTTAAACTGGAAACCAAATTTATGAGTTATTATATCCATAATGAGATGCCTCTTAATTTCCAGAAAAATAAAATCATCAATAACATTAAATAACATCATCAAAATTAAAGTGAGCGATGATCCAAATAGATGTTTGTAAAATGCCATGCTTTGCAGTTTTCATCTTGGAGGCACATAACAATCTAAATGATGTGTATTAAGTGAGTCACCTGCTCCAAGGTTAACCTCTCTTTATCCAACATGGAGTAAAGTCCTGCAGCTACTAAATGTTCTGGCTACTTTCACAAACTGACTCAAAATATGTGACAAAGACGGGAGACCACATATGAGAATACAGAGTAATAAAGAAATGTTTAATCTGAATAACCATCATAATGTTAAGAAATATGACATGTTATGGGAAGTTATCAGTGGTATATGCAAGTGAATGAGTATCACTCGGTGTTCAGGCATTGTATAGTATCAAGGAAAAAAATAACAACAGCCAAAAAACAAAGCAAGTCTAATAAAAAGCTAATGCTTGTGGGAAGAGGACGCTTGAAATCATGGGTGAAAGTGGTCATTTTGCAATGGGAAACAGGTGTGCCCCATTACCACAGATCCATCTGCCTGCTCCACCCACCGTCCACTTGCAAAAACATACAAAAAAAAAACATGAAACAGTTGTACATAGCACATGGAGAACTGTAACACTACAGACATCTACCATGAAAGGGCTTGCTAATGCCATAGATTAATGAGCCAAAGACAATTTGTAACAAACTTCTGAGTGAATTATCTGGGCAGACACTCTTTTTCAAGTCTCTGGCATGAGAAGTTTTTATTTGTTTATTTTTATGATTGATATTAACTGAAGATATAAGTTTGCAAATTTTCTTTTTCAAAAGTCTGAAGAAAACTTCTCTCTTCTGAACTAAAGCAGCACTCTTCATATTTAGCGGTAATTGCTTAATTATATCGTCCATTAGAAATTAACAAGAGTGGTGGCATAATGTTACTTCTGATGGTGAGACACAGTATATGAGCTGTACTTTTGCCTGATTAGGGGCCTCTTTAATGAGAGCTGAAGAGGCAGAGATCATTTTGCAGGCTGAGCAGTCATCTTGATTTTGATATTATTCATTCATTAATTAATCTCATTTCTCTTAAAGGGAGCATAGGCTGTTGACTATTATATTCCATCTCTCACAATTTTTGGAGAACATGGCAGACCAGTTGAGTCCACTTGAACTTAGTTCTGTCTGGATCTCTCTCTACCAGCTCCTCCTGGACATGGGTTCTTTCTTGCAGAATCCATTTCAGGGTGTGGTGAATGATGTTAGTGGTAGGATTTTGTGTAAGGCATGTCAAATTCAGCTCCAGGTCCATATTTTGATATAACATTATAGTAATAATGTAGTTTAAAGTATTCTTATTTCTGTCGTTCTTGCACATGGATACACAGCTTTGCAAAGGTCAACATCTCAGAGTGAAGCAGCATCCTAAATATTCTAACACAATAGCCGAGAGATTTTATTACTATTTATTTTTTTCTGAGAACCTTTTAATGGGAACGGGTATGATGTTTCACAACGTGGGTATGACTCCCAATGACCCAGAATGATCTGGATGCCGCTGATAGAGTTTGTAAATCATTCCTACTAGGAAGGAAAGGAACTGAAGGAGAGGTGAGACCAGGTTTAAGGAGAGAGGCATGGAACATAGGACTTCCTCTTAGAGAAGAGGGTGAGGCCAGCTGGCAAGTAATCGGACTGATTCATCCAAGGACCTTAAGTGGACTGGTGTATCTGGGAGTGAGCTTCAGGGACTCTGTCCATAATGACAGGTCCTTGGAAGACAACCACACTCTGTCTTGACCTGAGTGACTTGATAGCTCATGTCCCTTCATTTGCCTGCTCCTGATGTTGTTAACTTGTGCAGAGAGGTTCAGTCTGAGCTCACAACCAAATTCATCTACCCTGGATCACAAAGTTCCCAGAGGATGGGACTCCAACCTTTAGCTTCTGAGGCGAGAACAAGGAGGTTCAAACTGACACTCAAAAGGTGACAGCTCAGTGGAGGAACTGTGTAACATGTGAGCCAATTTCTGCCCACATCACCACCTAACTCCAACAGGATAGCTAAATTGGTCTCCGTGTTTGGTCTTTTGATTTTGGGTGGAAACTTACAGAAAGACTGTCTGAAAAATTTAAAAGTGACCAGAGAGCTTTCCAGTAACTTGAGATGAACTGAGGTCAATAATCAGAATCAATATCTAGGAATACCATGAATCCTGATATGTTGTGGCATGAAATCGGCAGTTCCATGGGCAGATGGAATTTTAAATAATGGAATAAAATGAACAACAATTAACGACAACCATAATGATCATGTTACCTTGAGAGGAGGGAAGACTGGTAAAAGTGTAAAACTTGGGTTGGTGCGGTATGGGAAGTGGGTGAAGAAGACCAGCAGGACATTGATTTGATGATTTATGGTGAGTAAAGGTATGACAAGCTTAGATGAAAGACTCAATGCCATTAGCCATCTCTGGCCATGGGAACAGCATCTTAATGAAATCCAAAATTCACTCCACCCCAGTGTGTACTATCAGTTTTATGGAATGCTCTCACTGTATCACTTCAGACCTGACAAATCAAGGAACAAACAGACAGTCTGACGGAGACCCACCTGGATCCAGTTTGAGGTGTTGAAGCGTCATGAAAAGTATCTTTGATGGAGTGTTGCAATGCGGCCATGACACAAGCACTGGGAAGAATAGGTTCTGTAACACGGTCTCTCTACTCCCTGAGAAGAAGCATCAGCTTTAGCATTCGTAGAACCAGGGGTGTGTTCCAGAAAGCAGGATTTGCAAGCTAACCAGATCTTATAACTTGAAATTCACAGAAATCTGGAATTTTTGACTCCAGTTTCAGAGATCAGAGTAAGTCCAGTTCAGTTGCTGTGACAACTTATGCTCTGAAACTAACTTGAAAAATGGCAGGTTTGTTTGAGTTAAACCTGACCACACCTGCAGTATTTAAGTAGCAGAGAACTCAATCAGATGTTTCATCTGCTTCAATAATGTCGTGTCCTTTCATTGAAGGTCCGATTGACATGGAGGCTCAAATTATTTGCTGAGCACTTCACTGAGAAGGAGTTATTAGACCTCGTTGTGATATTTTGTAATTTTCAGATGAGCTTCTTTGTGAGCATTATCGTTTTACATCACGGTCCATAATCTACCTCAACAACCTTCTTAAACCTCACATCTCGAACATCACTCATTATGGATTTGTGCTCACATCGTTACAAACGTTGCCCTTTCTATTTTTATTTTTTTTTGCCAGTGGCAGCTTTCGGTGCCTCTTTATAATAAGAGTACACTTAGAAAGGGATTATGAATAGTTTATAATTAGTTTAATAATTAGGTTGTGAACACTTTATAAATCATTAATAAGCAATTATAACACATTAGATAAAAAGGGCAACCATGACCTGCTGCTTGCCAGATAGTGAGCCAACATTTATCTGTACTGTTCAGCCTTAGATCTCATTGTTACTTAGCTTACTTTGTCTTCTCCATCAGCCAGCATTTATACCTTTCAGCTTCATCAGATATTTGTTGATAAGTTACTACCATTTAACCACCATCAGCATATCTTAATGGTCAAAAAGTTTAATTTGGTGTATCAAATTATTTCATATCAAATTAACATATCAGATTACCAGATTTATGCACTAAGGCTTTGGCAATACTGCTTACCTTGACATTTTCAGCATGCTATCAGCAGCCATACTCATTAATATCACAAATCTTACTATTAGGTTGTTATGCACACTGGATATTAAAGTGATATACTTACCCCTTTTCCACTGACAAAATACTGGTACCTCAGAATTGTTGGTCCTAAAAGTTGGAACCACTGATGTCAGAGGCTATGCAAATAAAAACCACGTGAGAACAAATCAGTTCAGCGTTTGATGTGTTTGGTACGTGACGTTCTCCAGAGAGGCGGTAGCAAAAGTCTGATCAAGATAGCGGAAGCCTAAAGACTATATGTAGCATGAAAATATGTATATGATTAAAAGATGTATGGGCAATAATTTGTGTCTACATCAACACGGGCTGTTGTTTACATGTTACATGAACGTAGTCGGACCCCGAGTGGTAGAAAAAACACTCACTCTCTCGGCTCTGGCTGGTGCAAATAGACCACTGCGGACCATTTGAACACTCTTTTAAACTTTTGAGCTAGGTGACAAGCTTACTATTTTCATGAATTTCGCTCCCAGAGTGAACTTTTTGGGCAAAATTCATGAGGTGTTTTGCTGTGTGGAAGCCTAGCATAAAAGTAAAAAGCAGATGCATTCTGTCCGACATTATTTTTTCCCCACGGAATTTACCCAAACTTTCGCTACATAGCGTTCGGTTCCCAAACCTGTTGAAATGTGGGCCAGTTCTCAAAAGGACCCAAGGCAGCACTGGCTCCGCACCAGCACCAGCACCGGCACCGACACCGGCACAGACACGGGCACCAGCACGGGCACCAGCACTGTCCTAGTGGAAAAGCGCAAACTGTGATGCACTGGGGGGAGGAGGGGTAGTTTCCCAGCATGCTTTGAGGTGATGGACTGTTGTTTGGCCCCAGTTCATTATTGTTAAGTTTATGTTTCCCACTGTGTCTAGTGTAAGTGTATGTGTATTGTTCATCATGTAGTCTTTGTGTTGTGTTGTTAATTCTTGTGATAGTTTTATGTTATCTGTGTACCGTAAATGTAATTGTCTGTATGTGTGACGCCCACTGTGTGGTCACATTTGTGATTTTTTAAAAATTTATTTGGTTTTCTTCAGAGTTGATGGAATGTAATGAGTCACATTTTCTTTTAAGAAGAGGTTGCTATGCATTCATTGTCACTAATCTGCTGTTAAAATGCACATACTGTATCAGGGGTCAGCAGCGAGATGGTGGGTTCCCTGTAGGTGTATATATGTGCACGTAGCGATCTCCTCTCATTATTCTGAAGGATTTCGTGAAGTGAAACTACGTCTCCCTGTCAAATTATTTATTCCCTGCATTACCAGGTTGGTAATGGGTAAAAACATCACATAAGTTGTTCTGTTTAACTAGTTTACTTTAACTGAGCTTGTGTATTTGTAACGACCTCGTCTCCTCCCGCACCGACTCCAGCCATTCAGCCATCGGCGTCGCCGGTTTACTAATCATCGGCCTGTCCCTTCATCATCCACACCTGTGTTCACTTGGTTTTCCCTGATTGCCCCCTCTATTAACTTCACTGTTTCTCTCAGTCATTGCGAAGTCTACACCTTCCCTATGTGTATTCTGAGCGCGCTAAAACCTATTAGGATATTTCTTGTGTAATTCTGTGTTGCTGTCCTGTTCGTTTTCCATTCCGTGCTGGTATTTGTGTTTATTTGTATTCAGCTGGTTATCATTAAAATACAACTACAACTGGTGATATCGTGACAGAAGACGCAGCAGAAATCCTGCTCCCCATGGACGAAGATCCAGACCCCCCTGGCGCGTCCCCGCCGAGTCCAGCCCTGGCCCAGATGGTGGCAGATCAGCAGCGTGAGTTGTTCCATCTTCGCAGCGCCCTGGGTGATCTGATCCGTCATGTGGAACGACTGACCGTATCGCTGCCTCAACCTCCCCCAGCTCCTAACCTTCCTCCTTCACCGCCCGCCGAGCCCCACCGCTTCCAAGATTCTCTGGTTCAACTCCCCCAGCAATACGATGGTTCACCCTCCGAATGCCATAGTTTCCTTACTCAATGCCAGCTGTTTTTTGACCAACATCCTTCCTTTACAGACTCCACTAAGGTTGCCACCCTAATTAATCTCCTCACAGGAAGAGCTCGGCAGTGGGTGACGGCTGTTTACGACCGAAGAGGAGCAGAAGTTTCCACCTATGCCCACTTCGTTGACCACTTCCGAGCTGTTTTCGATCATCCTGAGGAAGGGAGGGAGGTTGGTGAACGCCTGCTCCGTCTCACCCAGGGCACTTGCTCCACTGCTGATTACTCCCTGTCTTTTCGCATCGCTGCGGCAGCCAGTGGCTGGAATGAACCAGCTCTCTGTTCCATTTACCGGCGGGGACTGAGAGACGATTTACAGATGGAACTGGCCTGTCAGGGGGAAAGTCTTAGTCTGGATGCTCTCATCGCCCTCTCCATTCGTCTCGATCGTCAGCTGCAAGAACGTCGTCGTCTGTCCCGAGTCACCAGGCTGCCCGTCCCTTCTGGTCCAGACCACGAGGCCGAGCCCATGGAAATCGGAGCCACGCACCTGACCGCCAGTGCCGGATCGAGCAGGGTTTGTGCCTGTACTGTGGAGAGGGGGGTCACCTGTTGTCGAGTTGCCCTGTCCGACCTGCGCGCTCTCGTGGTGCAAGGAGAGAGGCGCTCACTCGGGAGATGACCCCCCAACACAAGGTAAGCGCCTCTTGTTTCACCTTTTCTGCCAGACCCTTCTTAGTTACTGTGACAGTGCGCTGCGGTGATTCTTTGGCATCTCCACTTACAGCCCTGCTAGACTCCGGGGCGGCGGGGAATTTCATCAGTCACTCCATGGCCCGGGCTCTTCATCTTCCCCTCTGTCTTCTGTCCGACCCGATCCCTGTGCATTCCCTGGATGGCCGTCCTCTGGGCAGTGGGATGGTTACCCATGCCACCGACCCGATCACACTCACTGTGGGGGCTCTCCACCAGGAGGACATCGCTCTCTTGGTCCTCCAGTCATCAACCCATCCGCTCATCCTCGGACTTCCCTGGTTACAGAAACACAATCCCCACATTTCCTGGCCGGAGAGGGAAATCATTGCCTGGTCTCCCTTGTGCCGACATCGGTGTCTACCAATCATCTGTGCTGCCACCTCAGTGGAGAGTCCCCCAGTAACCACGCCTCCTGAGATCCCTCGTCAATACCAAGACCTGAGAGAAGTTTTCAGTAAAGCCAAAGCCACCTGTCTCCCTCCTCATTGCCCATGGGATTGTGCCATCAACCTCCTAGCCGGTACTTCACCGTCCCGTGGACGTGTTTACCCTCTTACAGTGAAGGAAACCCAAGCTATGGAAGAATACATTGAGGAAGCCTTGCAGCAGGGATTCATCCGTCCTTCGACCTCTCCAGCCTCTGCAGGTTTCTTTTTTGTTGAGAAGAAGGATGGAGTTCTCCGTCCCTGCATCGATTACAGAGGTCTAAATTCCATCACGGTGAAGTACCGGTATCCGCTCCCTCTGGTTCCGTCAGCCGTCAAACAACTCCAGGGGTCCCGGTTTTTCACTAAATTGGACCTCCGAAGCGCTTACAACCTTATCCATATCCGAGAAGGAGATGAGTGGAAAATCGCTTTCAGTACAACCTCTGGACATTATGAGTACTTGGTGATGCCTTTTGGTTTGGTCAATGCAACTCTGCCTTTCAGGCTATGATCAATGACGTGCTACGAGATATGCTGGGGAGGTTCGTAATAGCATACATCGACGACATCCTGATCCATTCTGCCACACTCCCCGAACACATCTCACACGTCCGTCGAGTGCTGTCACGCCTCCTCCAACATCACCTCTATGTAAAGGCAGAGAAGTGCAGGTTCCACCAAACCACCGTCTTCTTCTTGGGATACGTGATCGGTCCAGAGGGGGTGAGAATGGAGAAAAATAAGAACAACGCGGTAACATCCTGGCCAGAACCCACTTCGGTGAAGGAGCTCCAGCGTTTTCTGGGCTTTGCCAACTTCTACCGCCGCTTCATTCGAAACTTCAGTTCAGTGGCTGCCCCCCTCTCGGCTCTTCTGAAGGGTCAATCCAATCGTCTCCGCTGGACGGACTCCGCCAGATCGGCTTTCTGCCGGTTAAAGGAACGGTTCACTTTGACGCCCATCCTGAAAATGCCTGACCCTCAGAGGCAGTTCATCGTCGAAGTGGATGCGTCTGACACCGGTGTAGGGGCGGTGCTCTCGCAACGCCATGGTGAGCCATCTAAACGGTTTCTGTGCGCTTTCTTTTCCAGAAAATTATCTCCAGCCGAGAGGAATTATGACGTGGGCAACTGTGAGCTGTTGGCAGTGAAGTTGGCACTGGAGGAGTGGAGACATTGGCTAGAGGGGTCTCAGGAACCCTTCCTTGTGCTAACCGATCACTGCAACCTGGAGTACATTAGAGGAGCAAAGCGGCTCAATCCACGTCAAGCCAGGTGGGCCCTCTTTTTTTCTCGGTTTAATTTTACAATCACCTTTCGTCCAGGATCAAAGAATGGCAAGGCAGACGCGCTTTCGCGTATACACGTGTCAAACAAAGTCTTCTCGGAGGACAAAACCATCCTGGCTCCGTCGTTGATCGTCGCACCCATACAATGGAATATTGAAGAAGACATCCGAAGGGGTCTTGAGAGCGAACCCGCGCCTCCGAACCGACCCGCGGATAAAACCTTTGTCCCCACCACACTCCGTGAGAGGATTATCATCTGGGCTCATTCCTCTCTGTCCTCTGGTCATCCTGGGATAACCCGAACCATCCAGCTCATTTCCGACCAATATTGGTGGCCCACCTTGGCCTCTGACATGAGGCGGTATGTAAGATCATGTTCTGTTTGCGCCATTACCAAGACCCCACGAGATGTCCCAGCCGGAAAACTCCTCCCACTGCCAATTCCACAGAGACCATGGTCCCACATCGCAATAGATTTTATCACTGATCTACCCCAATCCAACAAAAACACCACAGTCTTGGTAGTGGTAGATCAATTTTCTAACGCCTGCCGCCTAATTCCCTTTGCTTCTCTCCCCTCTGCTCTCCAGGTTGCGGATGCATGTTTCACCATATCTTCCGTTGCTTTGGCCTTCCGGAGGAAATTCTCTCAGACCATGGCCCCCAGTTTACCTCTCGGGTGTGGAAGGCTTTCATGGAGAGATTGGGGGTCACGGTTAGCCTCACATCAGGCTACCATCCGGAGTCGAACGGCCAGGCAGAGCGGACCATCCAGGACCTGGGGAGGTTCCTCCGAAGCTACTGCTACAGCCGTCAGCATGACTGGTCTCAGTTTCTGCCCTGGGCGGAATACGCTCAGAATTCACTGCGTCATTCTTCTACTGGTCTAACTCCCTTTCAGTGTGTGCTATGATATCAACCTCCCTTGTGTCCCTGGAATCCGAGCCAGACTGAGGCTCCTGCGGTGGATGACTGGTTTCGGCGGGCGGAAAGAGTTTGGCAAATGGCCCATGTACATCTCCAGAGAGCCGTCCGCCGACAAAAGATACAAGCCGATTGCCACCGCAGGGACCCCCCAGTTTTCCATCCTGGTGACAGAGTCTGGCTCTCTACTCGAGACATCAAGCTCCGCCTGCCGGGCCGTAAACTCAGCCCGCGGTTTGTGGGGCCATTTAAAGTCCTCCGGAGGGTCAACCCGGTCAGTTACACACTACAGATACCATCAAATTATAAAATCTCACCCACCTTCCATGTTTCACTCCTCAGGCCGATGATTCCCGGTCCACTGGCTGATGCAGCTCCGCGGGACGCTCCACCTCCGACATTGGAGATTGACGGCGCACCAGCTTACTCGGTACGTGCTCTCCTGGACTCCAGACGTCGTCAGGGCCGCATGCACTATTTAGTGGACTGGGAGGGGTACGGTCCCGAGGAGCGATGCTGGGTCCCCGTCTCTGATATCCTGGATCCTAATCTCCTCTCGGAGTTTCATCGCAATCACCCAGATCGCCCAGCCCCTCGCCCTCGGGGACGTCCTCCTGGCTGGCGACGTCACACGGCTGGAGCCGTGCCTCAAGGGGGGGGGGGGGGGGTTGGGGGGTACTGTAACGACCTTGTCTCCTCCCGCACCGACTCCAGCCATTCAGCCATCGGCGTCGCCGGTTTACTAATCATCGGCCTGTCCCTTCATCATCCACACCTGTGTTCACTTGGTTTTCCCTGATTCCCCCCTCTATTAACTTCACTGTTTCTCTCAGTCATTGCGAAGTCTACACCTTCCCTATGTGTATTCTGAGCGTGCTAAAACCTATTAGGATATTTCTTGTGTAATTCTGTGCTGCTTTCCTGTTCGTTTTCCATTCCGTGCTGGTATTTGTGTTTATTTGTATTCGACTGGTTATCATTAAAATACAACTTCTCTGCACTTGCGTCTGGCTCCCTGGTGATATCGTGACAATATTGGAGTAGGAAGGTTATTTTAATGGAATAAGAAGTTTTCTTATTAGCACAATCAAAATACTCCATGTTGAATGTAGCTTAATGCTAGCGAACGTCACACATTGCCTTCGTACATTTTTATTTTGGGTTTCATCTGTGCCTACCAAAAAAAGACACCTGTTGATATCGTAATTACTGAAAAAAACTGTTGAGGTTGTAGCCATTTTCTGTGTTTGCGTATGTATGTGTGTTTTAAAATGTTCGTACCGAAGACACTGTGATGGTGTGCGCGTGCATGTTTACCTGTGTTTTCACAGGTCAGTTTAACTAGGTAGCCAGAGGCTAGTTTAATGCTTATTATTTTTGTATTCCACAACAGTGCAACAATCGTAATGTCTGTTTAAATAGGATTCTTCTAAAGAATGGGAAGCTGACTGGTAAATGAAACAGTATTAATATAATTTAGACAACACGCAAGATAATCTGAAGTAAAAGTTAGTTTGCTTTGTGTGACAGAATATAAGCCTGGGTTAACATTGTATTAGAAAAATAGAAAGCTAAGTTTGAAAATATGACAAGAGATTGTGTTTATTTGAAATATTTTTTTGTATTTATTTGTTAATGGAAAAAGAAGAAACTATATTTTTGGAACATGAAAGGAAAAAGAACACTGAATATATAATGAGATAAAGACTTAAAGAATAGATGCACTTGCTGACAAAAGATATTCAATAAGCATTATTCTGGAGGATTTCGTGAAGTGAAACCATGTCTCCCTGTCGAATTATTTATTCCCTGCATTACCAGGATCCTGGGACCTGTAACACATGAATGATGAACTTCCTTCCTACCGTGTCAGCAAGTGCAGTGTGTTACTTTCTGGTTTGCATTGTTGCAAAGTACAAGGCATGTTACTGAAAGAGCAAAGGCAGTGTCATCACTGTAGAGAAAACTGAGCAATTCCTTAGTAAATAGTGACGCATTTCACACTTTACAATAAGGCTTCCTCCCTTTTGCCAGTTATAAATGGTACTAACTCATTAATAAATGGTGCTGTGTTTCACACTTTACAATAAGGCTCCCTTCTGCCAGATATAAATAGTAGTAACTCATTAATAAATTAGTTTAACATGTTGATTGATTAAGGGACAAGATAAAGTAAGCTAAGCAACTAGCAATTTCTGATATTTAACAGTGTCACACTGGTGGTGTGGTGCAGGACCCAAGTGCAAAGACACGATGATAATAGTGAAAAACGGAGGACTTTACTGGAACTGAAGATGAAAATACATGTGCAGAAAAGGAACAAAAAACCAATAACAAAAGGTGCAGCATAACAGTGTGCACAAAACACAAACAACGATAGACAAAGACAAGGCAAACACTAGGACTTAAATACAAGGGAGAACTAAACAGGGCAAAACAGGATTGGATAAAATTAACAAGGTAATAATTGGACAAACAGGTACAGGTGAGGGGCGGAGACAGACAGAGAACAGGAGCACAAAGACATGTCAAACCAAAAGTCCAAAATGGCGGTGCAGGTTGTGACAGAGCCCCCCCCTTAAGGGGCGGCTCCCAGACGGCCCAAAAGAAAAACAAAGTCCAGAACAGACCGGGTGGGTGGGGGGGCGCACAGAGGGAAGACCGAAGGTGCTGCAGCCGACGGGCCCCCTCTGCGGCCGAGCAGGTGAGGGGTTGGCTGGAACAGATTTTCCAAACCGGCAGAGGAACAGGAACGGAGCAGACTCTTCAAACAGCCTCGACGTCGGCTAGAGGGCTGAGCTGGTTCGGGGAAAGGGCTTCGGGAACAAGACAGGGCGTCAGCATGGGAGCTGACCAGGACAGGGCGTCAGCATGGGAGCTGACCTGGGCCGGGAAAGCGGCCTCGGGAACAGGGCAGGACAGCGCATCCTCCATGGTGCGCCGGGCAGCGCATTCCTCGCGCTGGGCAGCGCATCCTCCATGGTGCGCCGGGCAGCGCATTCCTCGCGCTGGGCAGCGCATCCTCCATGGTGCGCCGGGCAGCGCATTCCTCGCGCTGGGCAGCGCATCCTCCATGGTGCGCCGGGCAGCGCATTCCTCGCGCTGGGCAGCGCATCCTCCATGGTGCGCCGGGCAGCGCATTCCTCGCGCTGGGCAGCGCACCCTCCATGGTGCGCCAGGCAGCACATTCCTCGCGCTGGGCAGCGCACCCTCCATGGAGCCTTCGGAGACACTGCTTGAAGAGGAGGATTCAGGGTGGCAGAGACAGGGGACCCAGGAGCGGACACAGCCCTAGAGATGGTTGGGCCCAGCACCACAGTCCATGTGGTGCCTGGGTCTAGGGCTGGGAGCCCCCCCCCAAAAAATTCCCCCCCCGGGTTAGGGGCTGGAGAACCTACCGAGAGAGGGAGCCCCGCCGCACCCAGGTCAGGAGCTGGAGCCGTCTCTGCCCGGAAGAAAGAAGTGTCTTGCTGGGTCCTTGTTTGGTCTATCGTTCTGTCACACTGGTGGTGTGGTGCAGGACCCAAGTGCAAAGACACGATGATGATAGTGAAAAACGGAGGACTTTACTGGAACTGAAGATGAAAATACATGTGCAGAAAAGGAACAAAAAACCAATAACAAAAGGTGCAGCATAACAGTGTGCACAAAACACAAACAACGATAGACAAAGACAAGGCAAACACTAGGACTTAAATACAAGGGAGAACTAAACAGGGCAAAACAGGATTGGATAAAATTAACAAGGTAATAATTGGACAAACAGGTACAGGTGAGGGGCGGAGACAGACAGAGAACAGGAGCACAAAGACATGTCAAACCAAAAGTCCAAAATGGCGGTGCAGGTTGTGACAAACAGGATAGAAAGATAAAAAGTGCAGCAGTAACTTGATCTTGCCAAATAGTGTGTAGGGGTCGTCAGGCCCGTAGAACATATTACCCACAATTCCCTGCTTGACCGCATGGGTAATCTGTACCCATCTTCTCAGATTTCACTGTAACGGTATTGGATACAACAATGGAGCCAGCTACCATACAGTGATGACGCAATTTTCGCCATAAAACCGCGGAAAATTCCAAACTCTTTCTCTTTCCAGCTCCGCAATTCTGCAACCCCCTAGCAGCGGCTCGCTCTAGCAGCAGCTTGCTAGCAGCAGGTGTCTCTTTTCTCTGCCGAAGAAAAGGACAAAGTAACAACGAAGCGAGATATTTGTACAACCAAAGTTTAATTTACTTTCTCTCGCGCAGTTGCAACTTTAACTTCTACCGGCTAGTTACACTGTAACGCACACAGTATTCGACGGAAGAAAAGGCGACCGGATCCCTTTTTATTTCTTTAAACATTGACGAACTAAATCAAGAACCCTTAAAGATCATCGGACGAGTAACGGAGCCCCGAAGATCTTCAAGTGACAAGGAAAGGAACTTCTCCCTGGACCTGCGAATCGCCCTGCTCATCAAGCTACCAAAGACACATCTTCGGTTGCCACGCAATGAGCTATTTAAAGTAAGGCTGGCATCTGGGCATACTTTAGTATTAAGATTATATGTGGTTAACGTGAAGAAAGTGTTATCATTTGAATTCTTTTATGATTTTAATGTACACACTGTATTTCATGTACGCTGCGGTTTTTAGCTGTTTATTATTTTTCTTATGAAGGATAAATCTGGCATGCGTTCTCTCTCTCTCTAACTCCCTCTTACTGATTGCACACCTCAAACGTTGGGATTGCAGCGTGACTTAAGGGTTGGGTAGAGTTGTTGAGTTTAGGGCCTACTTACTTGAGACTAGCTCTCAAGTTAGACATTCTTTGGTCTCTCGCATATATGCGCTTCTCGTTGCCACCCCCACTCTAGTTGGTGTCTTGCACACATGCTTGCGCACAACTTCCACATACCACGCATACCTCTTGCCTGTGCACATGCGCACAGCCTCTCTCCAAAGAACTCCTCCCTCTCTCTTCGGTGCGCAGCTGGGCACACGCCCACATACACGCATGCGCGCTCTCTCTCTCACACACACACACGCACACACACACACACACACACACACACACACACACACACACACACTCACTCATCTCTGGTCTAATACTCATTCAGTCCTACACTGAATACCTGTACATAGACTCATCACCATTTTGTTACTATTTACCCTTTGATCATTCTATTTGCTGCTGACTATTGATTGTACCATATCAGTATTAGTTTGCCAAGTAGTATTGATTATGTTAAAAAATAGTATCATTGAAATAAACTGTTGTCCTGTCTGTTTCTGCCACAGTATTCACCGAATGCCAACCTCTGCCATCAAAGCACTCCCAATTACCTTCATCAACCTGGTTGTTCATGAGTGTTATGGGTTTAGTAGTGTAATTGTAATACATTAGTACTGCAATACTCTCTAAGACTGTAGCACAGTGTTACAGCTAGCTTATCCCATTAATCTTGGTTGTTTAATTAATACAATATTGAACACCCAAATTAATGGTTAATAAATTTTATGAGACTGATTTATTAATCCTATCACACCTACATCTTTTGCTGTCCCTGTGCTAGGACTGCAATTGTACCTACAAGTGAGTCCGCATCACTGTATGATAATTGTGTTATAACTTGTTTATAGTTGTTTATTAATGATAAAGTGTTTACGACCTAATTTGTAACCTAGGTATCCAGCTTTCTGTATAACATTAGAGATGCTGAACACATCAGGAAAGTAACAGTGTGCAGATCTGTCCAAAAGGTGTGCCTTGCACTGAAGCACTTTCTGTACATTTACGTTGTTTTCCTGTGACATAAAGCAGAGGGGGTTATCAAAGAGGAATTCTACAGAATAACAGGTTGGTTAATCTTATGTAAAAATCTATATATGAAGGGTTTAGGTACTGAGCTGTTTGAACAATGAATAATCATTATCTAACAGTCCAGGATTTCCAAATGTGATTTGCTGTGTGGGCTGAACACAGATTCCTATTACAGCTCCACGTGTGAACTCAGGACATTATGTGAATAGAAAATCTTTTTCACAGCATCAATGTGCGGGTAATGACAAAGGTCTAAGTGTCTAAGTCAAATCTGTATTTCAGGTAGTAATGCAACTCATTTTCTATTGTCAAGATAATCTATGATGCCACCAACATCATCACAAATGTGGAAGCCAAATGGCTAGGGTTTGTACATCATTCAGGGATATTTTGGGAGCCCACTTCATACAGCAGGCTAACAGGGTAAATTACTTTTCAAATAGTGATTTATGCTTCAATTTTTACATCTATGGTTCTGTATGTTAAGTGAATGACCTATGGTTACTTTTATCATGTGATTATAACATGATGGTTTCCTTCTTGGAGACCGAGGCTACCCCTGCCTGCCCTGTCTAATAACCCCCTACCCTGAGCCTGGTGTCACTACAACCTGACCCACTGCAGGACAAGAGCCAAGGTGGAGATGACCATTAGCATCCTCAAGACCCAGTTCCAGTGCCTACGTAGGCTCAGGGTCACTCCAGAGAGGGCATGTGACATCACTGTGGCAAATGTGGTGTCACACAATATTGCCCCAATAACACATTATGCAACAACCACTTTAACTAAGTGCAACATAGCCCCAAGGAGGGCTGCTCGATTATGTCAAAAATCATAATCATGATTAATTTGGTCAATATGGAGACCACGATTATTTAACATGATTACTCACTGACTTTGGAGACATCATGCATTTATTGAACTTTTTAAAGAAAACTTGTCTTTTTAACAGTGGATTTTCTCCTAAATGTAGTTGAAATTGAATTATAATTTAAATTATTTAATTATAATTGAATTATTATCTAACTATAATTGAAATTGAAATACAATTCAACTGAAAAACAAAACAAATGTAAAATAAAAAATGAGATCAATAAATAAAATAAATAATAAATCTCAATTATTTTGTTTTCTTAATCATTGGAAGCCAAAATTGTAATTGAAAATAAAATGTAACTAATTGCACACTCAATGAATACAGCAGTTTGTCAGCAGATTTCTGATTTCCCTTTAAGCCCTATACATAAAAATGAAAGGACGTGCTTTAATTTATTAGCACCATGCGCATCAATGGAAGAATAAAATCATTTTATAAACCCACCTTTAACTTGTGCTCCAGTATTTCAATTTCAGGTTTTATTTTTTTTATTTAAAGTTGTATGTGGTCCATCTGGAGGTCACATTTTTTTATTTGCTTCTCCAGATGGACTTTATATAGATCTTTTACTGGCATCTGGGAAGAGAGATGATATTTGTTAGAGGAGGTTATAGTGTTCTTCTCATTTTATGATTTCAGTTAGACACATGGGTGATAAAGAGACATATGAAAAGCTATTCTTACTGTGCTAAGATGTTGTCTGGAGTTGAATAGGGATTCCTCCACAGGGGAAGGGGAACAGCCAGCCGTGGTCTGACAGGACAATGACAAGCAAGATTTTAATTTTTGACCAAATGATTAGAAGTTACCCCTTTTAGAATTTAAGGTATATCGTTATGTCCATTCAGGGTCAACTGTTCTGTGATTGTTATGTGATGTCTGACTGCGTTTGAATGAAGTGCAGCTCTTTTTGTCTGTTTAAATAAAAGAGAGTTGGGTGGTCAAGTAAAAGTTGGTTAGTGTTCACCATTTCTGCATCCAGTGTCCTGTTTTAAAACATAACATTTTGGCAATGAGGATCCCTGATTTTTCTCTCCCATCTCCACCTCCTTTCCTATACTGTGGACTCGCTGGCATCAGTCCTTTGAAACCTACCTTGAAGCAGCGGGGCTAGCGGAGGTCAGTGCAATATGGCAAACAGCCTTGCTAAAGCATTGTCTTGGAGTAGAGGGACAACATGTGCTGGATATGTTAAGCAACAGTACAACTGAGAAAGATTACATGGCGACAATGAAACTAATAAAGGAGCACATTGCCGCTCCACAGAGTGCTTTGTTAAGGCTATTTCTATTCCAACAGTGACATCAGCTTCCAAGTGAATCTGTCCTCCCACTGAGGGGAGAGGTTAATGGGGCTGGATCTGCTCACTGCACTGGGGTTTTCACTCATGGACACAGGGGGTGCTGCAATCTTGACTGATGCAGCAACATAGCATTAGTGTCACAGTCCAGCCCTGCTCTTCCAGATCCTAGTCCATGTTTTCCTTGTGTCCTGTCATGTATGTCTTGTCTGTCTGTTTCAGGTTGCTCCGGTCCATGTTTTACACTGTTTCCTGCCTGGTTTCTGCTCACCTGCTGCCATTTTCCTTCATCAGCCACTGCATTTAAGCCCTGTCTATTTCCACTCTAGTTTGCTGGATTATCTAGCCATTTTTCATGTTTCCTGTGTTGGTTTGTTTGGTTCATTCTTGTTACCCTTTTGACCGTTGCCTGTTTTTTGGATAGTGTTTTTGCCTGTTGCCTTTTTGATCTTTGCCTGTTTTTTGGACATTGTTTTTGCCTTGTGTTTCTGGAACTTCTGCCTGTTTTTTTCTGTCTCTCTGTGCCTGACCTTCTCTGCCTGTTTTTGACCACTGCCTCTGTCTTTGCCCACTGGTACTGTCACCGTGATTCAGTCTTTTGGATTTCTTGCATGATAAGACTTCATTAAACACCTACTAAATATATATTCTGTCCTCTAAGTCTGCTTTTGGGTCCTCAGTCAACCAGGCCTCACCGGCCCTAACAGTATAATCCGGCCATCATGGACCCAGCAGACTTTAACCAGCTCAGGAGCGCAGTGGAGAAGCAGGGTGCTTGGTTGGGCGCTCATCAACAAGAAATTAGCCAGGTGAATCAAAGTCTGAAGACTATTTCCCAGACACTTGATTCTCTCGCTTCTCAATTTCGGCAGTTTCAGGCTGCCCCACCCCCAGCTCCCGTGTCTCCAAGTCCTCCTCCACCGGCCCCAGCCATGGTATTACCTCCCAGAGAACCAAGGCTCCCTGCACCCCAGCCATATGATGGAGAACCAGTTACCTGTCGATCTTTCCTATCTCAGTGCTCTCTAACACTGGAACTCCAGTCTTTAGCTTTTCCCACAGAATGCTCTCGTGTGGCCTACATTATTACACTCCTTACTGGAAGGGCTCGAGAGTGGGGAACGGCAATGTGGGACGCCAATGCTCTATGCTGCTTCAGCTACCAGGAGTTCACGGATGAAATGAGGACAGTCTTCGATCGCTCCTTCTCTGGCAGAGAGGCAGCGAAAGAAATCATGGGGCTTCGTCAAGGTACACGCTCCGTCTATGACTATGCCATTGATTTCCGCACGTTGGCGGCATCGTGTGGATGGAATGATGATGCCCTGTTTGATGCATTTTTTAATGGGTTATCTGATCCTGTTAAAGATGAGTTAATCTCTCGAGAATTGCCCTCAGATCTTCAAAGTCTCCTGGACCTGGCTTGTCGCATTGATGCACGCATCAGACAGAGGGAGAGAGAGAAGACCCAGGTGCATCATAAAGTAAGACCCTTTATTCCCCCTTGATCCACTAGTCCTCCAGTCGAGCCCATGCAGCTGGGTCGAACCCGCCGACGGGACATGAAAGCATGTTTTTACTGTGGTCAAATGGGTCATTTTTGCCAGTCCTGCCCATTAAAAGGAGGCGCCCGCCAGTGAGTGTAGGGGACCTGGCGGGCAGTCTCCATAAACACACCCCTATTAAATGTTCCATTTTACCTGTGGAGCTCATCTATAATAACCAGTCCCATGCTCTTCACGCTCTTGTTGATTCGGGAGCGGATAGGAATCTCATCTGTGACTCCACTACCAAGAGCCTGGGGATACCCGTACACGCCCTGGATCAACCTCTGTCTACCCAAGCCCTCGACGGCAGCTGTTTGAGCCTCATCACCCACAGAACAGCTGCGGTTTCTTTAAGAATGTCAGGCAACCACTCTGAGGTAACCTTTTTTCATGTCATGGAGAATTCTCATGTCCCTATTGTTCTCAGTTTTCCCTGGTTGTCGTTACACAATCCCCACATAAACTGGACTGACAACACTATTTTGGGAGTTCCTTCTGTCTAGCCTCATGCCTCAGGTCTGCAGTAACTCCTGTCTCCTCTCTCTCCACAGCTATTGAGGAATTCCCAGACCTCTCTAATGTGCCTCCTGAGTATTCAGATCTTCAGTCTGTTTTTAGCAAGACTCGTGCAGTATCTCTTCCCCCTCACAGACCCTGCGACTGTGCTATTGATCTTCTTCCTGGCACCACTCCCCCAAAGGGGTCGACTCTACTCACTCTCCCCCTCTGAAAGAGAGGCCATGAATAAATACATCTCTGAGTCACTGGCTGCTGGTATCATCCGTCCCTCTTCTCCTGCAGGAGCTGGTTTCTTTTTTGTTGAGAAGAAGGACAAGTCTCTCCGTCCCTGCATCGACTACCGTGGACTTAATGCCGTCACTATCAAGAACCGTTACCCTCTACCACTCATGTCAACAGCCTTGGAGTTACTCCAGGGAGCTCAGATTTGTACCAAGCTTGACCTGCACAACGCCTATCACCTTGTGAGGATTAGAGAGGGGGATGAGTGGAAGACGGCTTTTAATACCCCCACTGGTCACTATGAGTATCTTGTGGTTCCATGTGGTTTGACAAATACCCCAGCTGTGTTTCAGTCTCTGGTCAATGATGTCTTAAGAGACTTTCTCAATTTTTTTGTTTTCGTGTATCTAGATGACATTTTAATCTTTTCCCACTCTCTTGAAGAACACAGGCTCCATGTCAGGCAGGTCCTTCAGCGGCTACTGGAGAACAAACTTTTTGTCAAGGCAGAGAAGTGTGAATTTCATAAAGACTCTGTTTCATTTTTGGGTTTCATTATTTCCCCTTCCAAGGTCCAGATGGATCCCTCTAAACTGAAGGCGGTTGCTGAATGGCCCACTCCTACCTCAACACGTGAACTCCAGCGCTTCTTGGGATTTGCTAACTTTTATAGACGCTTCATCAAAGACTACAGTTCCGTGGCTGCTCCCCTCACTGCACTCACCTCCACCAAGGTCCCTTTCCACTGGGATGAACGAGCTGAGGAAGCCTTTTCTAACCTCAAACGGAGATTCACTTCTGCCCCCATACTCACCCTTCCTAATCCCTCTCTCCAATTTGTGGTTGAAGTAGATGCCTCTGAGTCAGGAGTGGGGGCTGTTTTATCACAGAGGTCATCCAAGGACAACAAACTGCACCCCCCGTTCTTTTTTTTCCCATCGGCTTACCCCTGCTGAAAGAAACTATGACATTGGTAATTGGGAACTGCTGGCAGTTAAGTTAGCCCTGGAAGAATGGAGGCACTGGCTGGAGGGGGCTGAAACCCCTTTCATAGTGGGGACTGACCTTAAGAATCTTGAATATCTCAGAACTGCCAAGCACCTGAATTCACGACAAGCCAGGTGGTCCCTCTTTTTCTCTCATTTTAATTTCACTCTCTCTTACCGCCCAGGTTCTAAGAATGCCAAGCCAGATGCTCTTTCCCGACAATTTTCTCCGGTCCAGGATCCAGCCTTTCCCTCCCGGGTGGTGGTGGGAGCAGCCTTGATGGAGGTGGAGGCTCTAGTTCACAAGGCTCAGGATCCGGAACCTGGACCAGGTAATGTACCACTTAACTGTCTTTTTGTGCCCTCCTCTGTGCGGTCCCGGGTATTGGAATGGGGGCATAGCTCCAGAATTGCCTGCCATCCAGGGGCAGCACGGACCCTGTCACTCATACAACAACGGTTCTGGTGGCCATCCATTCGGGACGACATTCAAGCTTTTGTGGCAGCTTGTGACACCTGTGCCAGGAATAAGACAGGTAACAGACCTCCTGCTGGCCCCTGAGACCTCTCCCTGTTCCTCACCGGCCCTGGTCACACATAGCCCTGGATTTTGTCACAGGACTCCCTAATTCTGATGGTAACACCTGCATCCTGACTATTGTAGACCGTTTTTCTAAAGCTGCTCATTTTATTCCTTTACCTAAGCTACCCTCTGCCGTGGAAACTGCCGAGTTACTGGTCCTTCATGTTTTCCGCCCGCATGGTCTTTCTTTTGACATTGTGTCTGATCGTGGTCCCCAGCTCTCAGCCCAGTTCTGGAAAGCCTTTTGTAAATTAATTGGTGCTTCTCCTAGTTTGTCATCAGGTTTTCACCCCCAAACTAATGGACAGTCTGAGCGGGCAAACCAGGAAATGGAAATACCCCTCAGGTGCATGGCCTCCCAGCAAGCAGCGTCTTGGAGCAAGTTCCTGCCCTGGATTGAGTATGCCCATAACTCATTACCTACCGCTTACACAGGTCTCTCCCCCTTTCAGTGCTGTCTGGGTTACCAACCCCCCCCGTTCCCTGCCCAAGAGGGGGAAGTCGCTGTACCATCAGCCCAGGCGTTTTGCGCCGATGCTGGAGGATCTGGTCACAGGCCAGAGCCCGTCTGTTACACTCTGTAAGCATCTTCAAGAAACAAGCAGACCGACGCCGCTCTGCAGCACCAAGATACCGGGTTGGCCAGAGTGTAATGCTTTCTACCCGTAATCTACCCCCTCAAGTCCATCTCCCGCAAGTTGGATCCCAGGTTCATTGGACCATTCCCCATCTCAAAGGTCATCAACCCCTGCTCTGTCAGGCTCTATTTGCCTCTGGCCATGCGCCGTATTCACCCAACGTTCCATGTCTCCCTAGTGAAACCCCTTGTTTCTAGTCCCCGATGGCTGTTTTATGGATAGTGTTTTTGCCTGTTGCCTTTTTGATCTTTGCCTGTTTTTTGGACATTGTTTTTGCCTTGTATTTCTGGAACTTCTGCCTGTTTTTTTCTGTCTCTCTGTGCCTGACCTTCTCTGCCTGTTTTTGACCACTGCCACTGTCTTTGCCCACTGGTACCGTCACCGTGATTCAGTCTTTTGGATTTCTTGGATGATAAGACTTCATTAAACACCTGCTAAATATATATTCTGTCCTCTGAGTCTGCTTTTGGGTCCTCAGTCAACCAGGCCTCACCGGCCCTAACAATCAGAAGTGGTCATTGCTGTTTAAAGAGTTGGCCTGTCTTTCTATGTTTTTCCACCAACCTCTCCTTGACTTCTGTTACTCTGGTCATTCAGCCACTGCACCACATTCCACTGGCTCTGCGGGATGGAGTCTCAGCCGAGCTCCAGTGTCAGCTGGATGCTAGAATCCGGTTAATGCTACATCCTGGTTTTTGGATTTAGTCGTGGTCAGAAGAAAATCTGGTGCTCTGCATGTCTGTGTGGATCTGTGCTCAGTCAACAAAGCAGTAATACCGTGAGCTCCTCTGACATTGGCAATGTCAGAGGAACTCACGGTACAGCTCTATGGCTCCACAGTGTTCTCTAAGCTGGACCTCAGAGAAGGCTATCTCCAGGTACCTCTTCACCCCAGCAGCAGAAATCTCATGGCTTTTGTGACACACCTGGGTGTTTTCCGCTACACCAGGGTGGCATGTGGTCTTAGCTCCGCCCCCTAATGCATTCAAAGGTTATGGCCTCAGTGCTGGCAGGTATACCAGGTTACTTCGATGATGTGGTTGTACATGGTGCAACCACAAAGTCCACGACAATTGTCTCAACAAAGTATTTGAAGCTCTGGCCAAGCACAAGCTCATCCTCAATGCTGGCAAATGTGTTTTTGCTGTGCCAGCCATTGAATATGTGGGGTTCTCGCTGTCCATTGAGGGCATCTCTCCTCTTCAGTCCAATGTAGATGCCATCCTCTCCATTCCAGAGTCCCCCTCAGCTGCCCAGGTCACCTCCTTCCTGGGTATGACGGGGTATTATATGAAGTTCCTGCCATGAAGTACTCAGCCATCACAGACCCATTGCGCCAGCTGCTAAGAAAAGATGAAGCATGGGTGTGGTCTCCGGAGTGTGCAGAGGCAGCGCACATGCTCAAAGCTCAACTCACATCACTTCCAGTGCTATCACACTTTGACATATCGAGCCTCACCCTGGTCACCTGTGATGCCTCTGCCATGGCAATGGGGGCTGTACTGTAGAACGTCATTGAGAAGCCTATTGCTTTAGCCTCTCGTGCCCTCAACCAAACCGAACAGTGGTATTCTGTGGGGGAGCATGAAGGACTTGCTTGCATCTGGGCATGTGAGAGATAGCACCTGTGCCAGTGTGGCTGCCCCTTCACCCTGAGGATGGTTCACTGGGTCTTGTCAGCACTGCTGTCCTCAACAGGCACAGGCTATAAGCCACTGAGACTACATCGTTGGTATGACCGCCTCCGTCAGTGCAACTACACCCTGCAGTTCACCCTCTCTCTCGCTCAGTCTCTGTCCTAGCCCCATCCACCAGCATTAACTATGTCAAAAGTGAGATCATTCAAATGCTACACACACCAATCCAGGCCACTGTCACCCTACAGGAACTGAAGGAAGCCTCTGAACAGGATCCAGTCCTCTCTCGGCTCTACATCTACATCTGACAGGGCTGGCCAAATAAGGTGCCAGAGGAGCTGTCAGCATTTTCCCCTGTCAAGCAGGAGCTCTCGCTTGTGTTTTTGCTATGGCACATGATGGCCACCTGGGCATAGTAAAGCTCAAGCAGCATTGCCGCAACATGGTGTGGTGGCCAGGCATAGACACAGATATTGAGGCCCTGGTTGGGGACTGCCCTCCATGCCTTGTGAGTGGTAAAACCAGCCACCAACCTCCCCAACCCCTGCAACTTCTGGCCTGGCCTTCCCAGCCCTGGGAATACCTGCAGTTAGACATCTGTGGTCTCTCTGAATGAAAAGTAATCCAACAAAAATATGCAAAAAGGGCAAACAGAAATCCACCAAAAAGTGTCCCAGTGATCCAACAGAAGGAGCAAAAAATATAAAACACCAAATGCAAAAACCAAAATAAAGGGAAAAAAGAACAGTCTCACCAGTTTTGTAGTCGGACAACAAACGATAGTACTCCGTGCCTGGGCCAAAGCCCAGGTCTCTCGTAGATTCCAGTGTCCCACAGAGTTTTTTTTGGCACTCCCCCCTTAAATTTGCGTTTTCCTTTTAAAACCATTTCAAAAGTTCGTGGGTTTGCACGTCAGCTGACAGTTATGCCAGCTGACGCTTTGACACTCGGCTGATTCCAAACATAAACAGAATGATAACAAGGAACACATTCACAAAACATTTCCACAACTATAGGACTATATACCATGGATGGCATATATTATCGGGATACCTTTAATGGTGGTTAACCACGATATTGTTAACCTTGCCTCAAAGTGAATCCTAAATTTTCCTTTTATGTGGCAGTGCTACACAGAACCCCCCTCCAGCCGGAGGCTTCTAAGGTAAAACACCATAAAATCTTTTAAGATTCACCACTTTGACTATTTCCTGTTTATTAGGTGGGTTACTCCATCCTAAGTGGTAATATAAAGGCCCTAATTTTTCAACATATGTAGCTGGCCCTTCCCACTTAAATTCTCTGCAAAGCTAGCACCTTTCATTGGCCCTGGAGAGAGGGTGGGACCTGACCCAGACTAAGTCACCCTGCTGAAAGTGCGCATCTTTCCTGCGGGAATTATAATACCTAGCTTGTCTGGCCTGGTGCACTCCCACTCTCTGTTTAACTTCCTCCGCCATCTTCTATTGTCTTTCCATCAGGTGGTAAGCAGCTTGCTGCTTGGGAGATGGTGGTTTGTGTATCAGCCTCTCCAGTGGGCCTTGAAGTTTCCTGCCCAGGGCAAGCTCAGCAGGGGCCCTGCCAGTGGTCTCCTGTTGGGCTTTATTGAGGGCAAAGCAGAACTCCGGTATCCACTGGTCCCAGATGTTGTGGAACTGGCAGACAAATGATGCAATCATAGTTTTTAATGTCCAGTTGATGCGCTCTGTCAGGTTTGTTTGAGGGTGGCAACTGGTGGTAAGCTTCTGAACTACCCCCCATATCTTACAGAGGTCAGTTAAGAGGGTGGCAGTAAACTGCAGACCTCTGTCTGACACCAGGTACTGTGGCACCCCCCAGCGGGTGAAGATTTTCTCCCTGAGGATCTTGATAAGATGAGGTGTTTTGCTGTCTCTGAAGGGGAACATTTCCACCCACTTGGAGAGGTAGTTGACCATCACAAGGAGGTAAGAGTTGGCCTTTTTACTATTTGGGAATGGACCCATAAGGTCAATTCCCAGCATCTCCCCTGGTGCTGTGACTACGGTGCTTTGCAGCAGACCTGATGGCTTGGTGTTGTCTGCCTTGGACTGCTGACAGGTTATGCAGGCCTTGGTGTGTTCCCACACATCTTTGTGGATACTTGGCCACCAGGCAACCTCCAGGATCTGCAACAAAGTCTTTAGCTGACCAAGATGACCGCCCAAGGGATGGTCATGAAAGTACCAAAGGAACTCAGGGGCCAGAGACTGGGGATGCCACAGTGGATGGCATATATTATCGAGATACCTTTAATGGTGGTTAACCGCAATATTGTTAACCTTACCTTAAAGTGAATCCTAAGTTTTCCTTTTATACGGCAGTGCTACAACCTCATACCTGCAGAACAGGGGCATCTGACATATTCACACAGCTCTCATCCACAGGCCAATGGTGGGGTGGAACGGTTCCATCAGTCCCAGAAAAATGGCACCAGAGCACACCAGGCCCAGGGGTGTTCCTTTAAAAAAAGCCATCCGGCTGACCCTGGTACAATACCGGGCTACTCAGCACTCAACCACGGGCATCTCTCCAGCTTCATTCATGCTGGGTAGACAGCTCAACCTACCCCCCACAGCCCAGAGCACCTCCCCAGTAATCAAAGCCTGAGTCACCCATCAGTAGAGACAGATGAAGCAGCGGCTTGACAAAAAATGGGTCAGGGTGCCAGACATCTCTGTGGCGGGCTGGGTAAGAGTTCGCGAACTCACAGGGAGAATAAAATGGCATCATTCTGGTCCTCCCTGCAGCAAATGTTCAGCCGGCTGTGTTCAGCCACATGCCCTCTTGATGATGGCATCCACTGGCATGCCAGCTGCCTCAGGAAGGTGCCCGTGCCACCTGCATCTTCAACCCAGATTAGCGGGGGCATGCTCCACACCCCACCCAGAGTTCAGCAGGAGGACCCCATACTTCCAGCAGTTGCAAAGTCCTAGGACACTGCTTTATCACCACACCCTGAGTCCCCATCACCATTAGCATTGCCCCTGCCTCCAGCTTCCCCACTGTCAGCAATGTGCATGCAGGCATGGCCTGATCACCTAAAGGACTTTGTGCCTGCTTTTCGTGCCTCCCAGCCTCCCAGGGAGGGGAAAATGTTATGTCCATTCAGGGTCAATTATTCTGTGATTGTAATATGATGTCTGACTGGGTTTGAATGAAGTGCAGCTGTTTTGGTCTGTTTAAAAAAAAAAGAGAGTTGGGTGGTCAAGTAAAAGTTGGTTAGTGTTCACCATTTCCGCATCCAGCATCCTCCTTTATAATATAACAACCTCCAAAGGCCTCTCTGTAATTGCTGAGAGCGTCTCATTGTCATCTAGAACAAAAAATGTTTTAAATATAGGCTACTTAAAACATATGCATCAGGCAAAACCTGTTGAAAATGAGGCACTTACTGATGGAGGAATGTCCAGAAGATTGAGGTCTCCAGTCACTGGAGATTAAGGTGGTTAGATGCAAAAGTGTTAATCAGTGATCAGCCTTTATCCAAATACGACAAACCTATCATTTATGCAGGCGCATGTGTCCTGGGGAGTACTTGGCCCTGATGAGCTACTTCCTGGAATGCCATCCATAAATGGCCTCTCTGCATTCAGCCAGGGTGAAAGGTGGTGGTGGGTGCCCTCCACCTGTTTTACGAGCCTCCACCTTCTTCCTGTTGGCTATAAAGTGAAACTCAACTATAATTCCTAGGCCTACAATTAAGAAAACAAATTAGCTATTAAGCAAATAAAATACTAACTGTTTTAATTAAGTTTTTCTACTTGACCTTTACCTGCTGCCAAGTGCATTTCACACTATTGGGGTTACATCTGATTCAGTCATTTGTCATCACTTTTTTTTAGTTGCATCATCTCCCTTTTGCTTCTGTTGCTGTGTTACTTCTCTTCAAGAACATTTGCCCATAGTCTTGGTATGCTGTCATGACTACTTCTTGCTCTGTTGCTGTGAAAACGTTGCACGTGTTTTTTCTCTTTCAGAATCCATCATTTATCACATCTTCAGTGTTCCGACTGATGATGGCTTTTAAAGTTTGCTGTGAATGCGCACAATTCAGACTCAGCCTATCCGAGATTAAGTTCACTCAATCTCTGGAATTAGAATTATCTGTTCTGGAGCCAAAAATTCAGCACGTATAGCATTTCACTAACTGAAGTCAGAATTCCAGTTCAAGTTTACGACTTTTCAGACCTTCTTTCTGAAACACACCCCTGGTCTATAAGAGATGATGAGGTCAAATAAAATGCAGTGCCCATCTATGCCTCCATGGCTGCCAACTCTGACTCTGATAGAGAGTAGATTCTGCCCGTGGGAAGAATTGTGCATGAAACAAAGTCTCACGCACAATTATAGTGTTGGTGAGGAGGAAGAACTGAAGTTCTTTGTTTACAGTTTTTCACAATTGTTTATGCACTAAAATTGAAACCTGAAACTCGTATACCAAATCCCCAAACCAAGTCTGCAGCATTGCAAGCACAATTTCTGCTTTACACTCAGTTTTCAATTCTAAATCACACTTTTTGCAAAACACTACACACAGTTCTCCACATTCAAACAACATTCAAAATTAAAATCTCTTGCGTTCCTTTGGAAAGCAACGTCAATCAAAATGGCAAGCTTTATTTACCAATTGGCAGCACCCACTCTATACAGGTGTAAACACTAGTTGCTTAATTGTTCACTTAGAAATCAGAGCTTTGGCACTATAAAAAGGCCTCAGATGAGCTCTCCTGTTTTGGAGGAAAATGGAGGTCAGTGGTGAAGCAAGAGCTAGAGGTCAAGGTGTGAGAGTAAGAGGAGAACAAGGAGGACGAGGAAGGGCACGTCTCAGATGAGAGCAGGGCCACACTGGTCGACTATGTGCTCAACCATGCATTGAGTGTGAGGGAGGCTGGGCAGACAGTTCAGCCCAACCTGAGCCGCTACATGGTTGTATCTATTGTCCGTTCTTTCAGAAATGAGGACAGGTAAGTTGCGTACTATCCACACTTTACTACTGCTCTTTATGTATGTGTACTGTAGTATATTGCAGGCTGACATATGAGTAGGCCTATGTTACTCAATGATTGTTGGCCAATGTTATACTAATGTCATTTCATATTGAAAAAAAAAAAGATATCTCAGCCTACTGTAACCAATATCATATTTTTGGATCTTCTGCAGAACTAAAAGACAACCAGGCCACGATGGAAGACACTGGCTGTTCACATGAAAACAGGAGACTGCTATTGTAAAAAATGGTGGTGGCAAACAATACAAGAAATCATGAGAAATCCAGAACCACATAATTGCAGATAACAAAATATTCAATTATTCATCAGGTGGGCTTGTCTACATTGGACCATGTATTAGAGTGCAACCAAATCCAGGTGAAACAGGTCTTGTAAGAGACAAATTCTGTGAAAAGGATTTTTTAATAATATTTTTGCATTTGAATAGTGCCGGTTTTGTTATTATGTTACCTTATACATACTGAATTAGATATCAGATATTTGGTTGAAAATTGTGGAATTAAGGTCAGTTTGATATGCTGATATTGTATTGGTTTTTTGTAGATCCGCTATTGCGCCTGTGTAAATATTAGAATGTTGGGAAAACAAAACTGTGACTGAGTAGATACTTTTTGACACATGCGCGCTTTGGAAGCAAACAGCCTTTTGACTGTTACCCGTTGCCTTATCGTTATGATCCTGTAATGTAAGACATTATCCACAACTGCAAGAATTATGAAAGAAGAATGATGTAACTGTTGATGCTTACTCTGTTTACTTGATGATACCTGAGAATAAACAACATCAAGGTCCATCCAGACCTGGTCTCGTGAGTAGCCTGCATCATAACTGAGATAGATGATAGAAATTATTGTTGGATATGGGTACGAGTCAGAAATTACCTTTTATTGTGCCCACGTGAAAGAAGTGGCTTAATTTTGCCACTGTAAGCCTACACGGTACCATTTGAATGAAACTCAGAGAGCATTAAAGATAAAGGGTTTTCTGTAAAAAATAAATAAATAAAAAAACATGAGGTTTCCACCGGGCTGCTCTGGTCTGCAACTGGTTCATCAACCACCCACAATTTATTGTTCTATACCTCCCACCATATTTCCCATTTGTAAACCCAGTTGAAGAGTTTTTTTTGGCATGGCGATGGAAGGTGTATGACTGCCATCCGCATGCATGCCTCTCCTCCAGGCAATGGAGGATGCATGTGGTGAAGCTGATGTGGGGACTTTCGGTGGCTGGATCTGTCACCCCAGAGGATCCTCTCCCTGCTGTTTAGGCAGGGAGAACACCGCTTGTGATATAGATGAGGTGCTGTGGCCAGACAAAAATAGGAGGAAGGATGCACCCTAATTTCTTTTATCTTACATTTTGCATTTGTTTTTGTGTTTAGAGTTTTGCAAAAATAAACCACTTGTTTATTATTATTATAATTTTTTTTTTTTTTTTACAGAAAACCAGGAAAAACATTCAGTAAGATAAAGGGTTTTCTCCTGTTGGGTATGTAAAGTGTTACAAGTGTTCAAAAATATTGCATTTTTTGGAAAAAAAAAATGTTTGCGTTACTGTATTGCATTTGTGTGTTTATTTATATATATTTGAGTAGATATACATTACTGTAACAGTGTTTTACAGCCAGCTACAGTGTAACACTTAGAATGCAAAACGCATAAACCTACTGATCGAACAGTCGTCAAACTTCTTGTTACTGCTTAAGCACTCACAGGATCATCAAAAATGAGAAGAATAAGAAAGAACCTTTACATGAAGGTCCTCATATCACCATAGATTGGCAACTGCTTGTTCTAAGCTGCAGCGGCCCAGTCTAGTGTGCAACCTGAGAAGATGGAGATGACACTGATAATTTTAGATATTTTTGGCTGAAACAAAGAGGCCTCTAATTCAAAGATGAGGGAGCACTAAATCAAAAACTCCTCACATTTACCAGGTGAACCATCATACCTCTGAGGGAGTGGAATCGAGGATTCTTTTAGAGGGTGAACTCAAACAGGTTGAGTGGCAACAGTGCAAAGAGTGGACAGCTCCTGAGGTGTTTCTTGAGAAATCTTGGAACATAGAAGATTGACGGTTTTAGTTAGCTGTTTCACCATTTCTGTAAACTGTGGTAACATGGCCATTGAGTTGATTTAACTGATGGGAGATAGCTCCTTGGAGTTGCTTTGCCTCTGCTGTATACACCTTGACAGCTCAGTCTTGCTGTTGCAGAGAATGAGATAGAAATGTCTTCTGAGTAACTGAGATAATGTCAGAATCATCTTGAGGATGAGGGTAAAATCTGAATGATTTACTTGAAATGTCTCAGAAGGCAAAATTTCTTAGAGAAGAATCAAACACAAAACAGTAAACCAGAGATCAACACACAATAACTAAGCACATGCAAGAACTAGGGCTCTATGCAGGATAACTTCAAGACCAAGCAAAGACCAAAGACAAAAGGAAACTTCAATACACTATTAAACTAGGAAAAGGTGTGAGCAATCACTTAATAAGCAGGTGTGCTGGAACAGTGAGATCTGGGGTGTTCTAAAATTCTCTCTTGTGTTGAGGCCTTGCTGTGATATGCGGGTCCTGACATCACTCAGATTAAAATCGTTGCTGATTTTTGGGTAGCAAGGATTCCCACAGGTTTTTAATACATGATCACTCCTTGAATATAGGAATGTACCAACCAGAAACTCCCTGACCGGCTTGTTCACAGTCTGGTGGTGATGGATTTCTGTTAGGGCCGGTGAGGCCTGGTTTGGGCTTAGGACCCAAAAGCAGACTCTGTAGACAAAGGGATGACTAGGTGGATGTTTCATAAATCAATCCAAAAAACAATGGCAAAAAGACAGCGAAGGTACAGATAGGGCTAGGCAAAACAGTAGTAAAAAAAACAAAACAAAAACAAGCAGAGTAGAGGCACGGAGAGGCAGAAAAACCAGGCAGAGGTAAACAGGGACAAGACAAAATTTATAAGGTGACAACAGGCATAGGTCAGTAACATGCAAGGAAAAACATTCAGGCAGAAGTTCCAAAACACATGGCAAAACATCAGGTCCAAAAACAGGCAAGGTCAAAGAGAAAAATTCAACAAAGCAAACAAGACAGAGAGCAGAGAACTTGGTGAGATAATCTGGCAGAGAGTGAAGATTCAGGCAGGGCTTAAATGTTGTGGCTGATGAGGTGAGTGGGAGCAGGTGAGCAGCAAGCAGGCAGGGACCAGGGTAAAACATGGACTGGAGCAACCTGGAACAGACAAACAAGACAGGTTACAAGTAAAACATAGACTAGACTAGGAAGCACTGGGCAGGGCTGTGACAGTATTCCCCCTTGGCTGGGGAACAGGGGAGGTGGCAACCCAGAAAGCACTGAAAGGGAGAGAGACCATTGGAAGATGTAGGTAAGGAGGTGTGGGTGTACTCAATCCAGGGCAGGTACTTGCTCCAAGAGGCTACATGCTGGGCGGCCATACACCTGAGGGCTACTTCCAGTTCGTGGTTTGCTCACTCTGTCTGTCCATTAGTTTGGATCACACTTATGACACTGGGAACTGGCGGAAGACATGAAGGACCAGCAACTCAGCAGTTTCCACGGCAGAGTGCAGCTTAGGTAAAAGGAATAAAATGAGCTGCTTTAGAAAAAAGGTCTACAATCATCAGGATGCAGGTGTTACCATCAGAACAGCCTTAGGTATTTTAAAAGAAAAGTCCCACGAACTTCACAGGAGGTCTGTTTGCATCACATCCTGTTTTTAAACTATAAAAGCCCTCCATTTTGTTTCAGACGGGGTGGGATATTGTTGGTTGGTTGCTGTAGTTGTAGGAATTTGCATTTTGTGAGTGGAAATATTAATTGAAAAGTCTTGCAGGATTTATGTCTTGTTTGTTTTCCTGGCAAGAACTGTGTAAATACTGTAAATAGTGTAAATACGTCATTATTTTGGTTTGGTTTCTTTCATTTCTTTCCTGTTTATTATTGGCACTAAAATAAATTCATCGGGTGTTCAACCACAAACCACCATCTTGACTTCTGCTGCCTCATTGTCTGAGATGGCTCTATTGCAGGGTGTTTATAGGTTTTATCATTTGATATCAAAACAGTACTGGGGTGTGGTGCTCAAAGGAGGCAGGCCAAAAAATAATGGCAAAAGCGGGTATCCTTGTTTTGTTTCTCACTCCAAAAAAGCTAGGACAGCAAAATATTTGTAACAAAGCACACTGTCAGGGCAGTGTCCAGAATATAAATCAAACCAATAAATGAAGATCCAAAATCAACATGTTTCTACAAACCCAAGTGATTATTCATTCCTGAGGTTCACACATGCTTTCTGTATGAAGAGAAAACTTAGCAGATGTTGTTTTGAAAGAAGAGACAGCATCAATATCACGCAGAAGATTACATAAATTATCTGCTGCAAATGAACCTCTCCAGATCCCTGCTAACTTTATAGCTAAGACCTTAGCATAAATCTTGAAATCAGAATTGTGTGCAGCAGTGGGCCTGTAACTAACATATATTAACATTGGTTTGGTCTAGTCTTAAGCAACAAAGAAATACAGATGTAAAGAAGTAAAGATTTTATCTCAAAGTTCAGAGGAGATTGGATGCATGTGCAAGTGGGGTTTTACTGAACGAGAACAAGGTGGCAGAAAAACACAAGTATCAGGTACAAAGAAAACAGGTACATTTTATCAAACAGACAGAGCTAGGTCTTAGTTAAGAATTTGCAAAGACTGAAAATTAGGGATGCAATATTTATACAAACAGGTTAATTAGAAAGAGGTGGAACAAATAAAACGAGCAAACAAAAACAGGTGTAGACAATGATGGTGAAGTGCGATCGGTGATCAGTAGATTGGCGATACTGAATGCTGAATGGTAGAGCCAGTGAGGTGGAGGAGACAAGGTCGTTACATATTTCTTATCCCTATGGAAGGATTCAATGCAATTCAACAACCAAATGTCCCTGCATTTTATGGTCTCTTTTTCCTCCAGAGATTACTCCATAAATATTGGTGCTTTCAGATCTGTGACCTGGTGAAGCTGAGGCAAGTTCAAAGAATCTAGAGATAGTAAAACTTAGTATAGACAGAAATCTAAAGCTTCAAAAGTTTTATTAATTTGTTGTGGTTTGGTACACAAACCTCATTTTAGTGACAGATCTCGTTTTAAAATCGTCTGTGGTGGATAACGCTGTTTTTTAATCCAGTAGATTTGACTGAGGGTGTACTGGGTGTTGGCTGATATAATGAAGTTGTCTAGGCATTGGAACCTTTGCTCTCATCCTTGTCAGATTTTTATGCTCAGCCCTGAGTACACATAGATGTGATGCTTTGCTTGCCTGGGAATCAGCACTTCTGCTCAGTTTCCAATTGCCAAAATATCCCTGTCTAGAGATAACATTTTGTTATTGCTTTTCCCTTGAGAGATCGGAAGAGAATGATACAGACGACTGCTACCACTTACGAAATCTTCTAGTTTACTACAGGCTATGATCTGTGGGGAGTTATTAATTTCTGTGATGACTTTTACAGCATCACTGATATGCCTGAAAAGAATCCTTGTCACACATACACTGAGGCAGCATGTTTTTTTTTATGAGGGAAAAAAGCCTCATGAAAAGCATCACAACATTCTATATAGTCAAACCCTATCCATGACATTAAGCTAATTTGAAATAACACGTCAGCAAACAAAAAAAAATTGAAGTAATCAGACTGTGAAACATAGCAGGATCAGAAAGGTCAGTAGTATGTGTAAGTGGTAGCTTCTAGGCTCAATTCAAATGATGGATAAATATGGTTATCTGCCCTGATTGCAGCGCTTACTATAGTCAGATTCATACTTGATATAATTAAAAACAGGCAAGACAGTTATATTAAGTAGGTGTGACACAGGTTAATATGTAAATGGCCTTGGCTATGACTATTAGCTGACTACTAGTAGCTGATACTTAATGATTAAATTACATCACAGTATTGGTTGATTGGTTAAACGCTATTAAAGAGACTGTATACATGAATCCTTTTTAAAACCTGTCAAGATGTGTTTCAAACAGACACTATCCTGTTGTTATTGCTGGAGATTCGTCTTGTTCTATCTGTCTAACATCAGTAGGAACACTATTCATAGACCCAGCTTATGCGTTGAGAGGTACATGTTGCAGATAAAATTGTTTGTTCAAAATTCACACAGAGTCCCTCTGCAATTTGAAGGTACATGTGCGTCTAAAGTTGGGTCTTGAGCAGCTTTTCATGTAGTACTCCACATATCTGCTCTGCCACTGGTAACTAAGCAACATAAAGCTATAGAGTTCTTGATTTCTGTCAAGAAAGCAACAACACATTGCTCGGGAACTTCTCAGTCTTGTTGTGTCTTTGCAATACTTCTTTACTACTTTCAACTCCTTCTGAAAAATGTCTTCTTTATACTGTCTACTTTTTTAATGAACATTTATAACATTTGTTAGGTTTTAACCTTTAAGGTAAAACTGATACAAATCAGTGTAGTGCCATAAATTCTCCCGGCCCCAGCCTAAAGTCAGTCTTCTACAGAACAACAAAATATGTTGCACTCATTTGCTCCTTTAAAAGTGAGGGTGTTTTGCTCATGACCTTGATTCACAGTTTTACAGAGAACATTTTTTAATGGTAACCAAAATCAAAGAAAGCTTCAGGTCACCTAAAATACAGATTTTTATCTGTGTAACATAAACTAGGAAAATGCAGGATCTTAAACACAAATCAGGCCTGAATGCCCTATTTTTTTCCTTTTTTGGTCGGCTTTGTTTTACAGCATCACTTCCAGAACTGAATTAGTTCCAAACCATAAAGCTCTGAACACATTGACAGAAGAAATGAAATAGTTCTCCTTTCTCCCAAAGAGATTGGATGAAGTAGTCCTTGGCCATTCGTTTTATTGGTCATCGACACAGATCTGCTGAGTAATCAATAATAAAAAAAGATTTGACCTTCAGACAAATGCTTACTGAACAGTACCAATGATCTTTCTCCTTCTCTCCCATAGGTTAAAGTAAGAAAGAGCTCTGCAGTAGCTTTATTGGGACAGGTTAAAATAGAGCATGGTAACCAGGCACTGTTTGACCTTGCTGCTCGCTACAGGTCCCTTCTAACAGCTGACCAGGCAGCTGAAATCCGCCTCAAATATAAGGTACGTATTCAACAGTTTTAGACAGGAGCTACTAGGTGTCTTATAGTTTAGCAGTGGCTCATCTCTCAGTAGATGGTTTTGTTATATGTTTGTAATTGACTGAGTCTCCATTTAAAGAGCTGTTGTTGGAATTGTGTGAATACTCATCATGTCAGAGCAAATGTTACAGTTTTGAAAAGTGGGATTTCTGTTGTTGAAGGGCAGAATGTCAGATACTAGCTGAGAGTTTGGCTTACAAAGCTGCCTGTAACAGATGGCCAAAACAAAAACCACATTGTACTGAAAATGAAGCACGAAAAGTATTTTCACATCACTGCCATATGAACTAATTTCATTGGTGAGTTTATGTGTGTTTATTTGTGTGTGTGTGTGCGGGTGTGCGCGCGTGTGTGTGTGTGCATGTGTGTGTGAGTTGTAGTGAACGACTGAATGAATGAGTGAGTAAATGTGAGTGTAAATAGGGGCATAGATGAGTGAGAATTTAGAGTGTTAAATCTGAGGAACCAAACTCCAAGTAAGAATTTTTTGGCATTTTGAGATCAAAGAGAATGGTTTTGGCCAGTTTTATAACTGCAATTTGAATTACACATTAGACAACTGTTGCTTTCAAATTTAATTTCAAAAAACAATGAGCCAATCAAAAAACAATGTGGTTTGTTGCCTATGTGAAGTCAGAATTTATTATCAACACTGCATTGATAACAAAACAGGTGATTGTTCAACATACTCTGCTTAGATTTCAATACATAGCACAAAGAAACTACAAAAAAGGAAAGAAAAACACATTTTTGTTAAATCCCAGAGGGATAGACAGGTCATTCTAATGATGTCTGTCTCCTCCTCCAAATAAAGCTGTTTCCTACAACAGTCAGCATATGAACACCATGGGTGCTCAGTTTCTAAAAGGTCCAAAATCCAAATGGCAGGTTAGAACACTGAGACTGTTACAAACTCACTTAAGTGGAATGAAAGGCAGAGACAATAAGACCTCCACAATGACTTCAGTCAGTGTGTGAAGGTAGGCTCCAAACTGAACGCAGCTAGTAACTGAGGTCTTTGGGAAAGAGCTAGTCCCACATCCCATCAGCAATAGTTAAATATACCTGCTGTTATGTTTTAAATGGAGTATCTTCATGTTTGTGTGCATAGACCAGGTTTGGGCAGAAATATTTCTTCATTATACAGACATGGGTATTTGTGTCATTGGAGCTGTGTGGAATTTATTGACTTGTATGATACATGTACCATTCAACATGTACATGGTATTACTATATTCACCACAGTTGTGTCCATGGCACATTAACATGCTGCTCAACTGCTCTAGCCCACAGTACACTTAAAGAACATGATTCAGGGGCCAGTAAGTAAATATTTTGAAAGGGGCTGTAACATCAGTCTTGAGGGGGAAACTCATGTAAAGTGGGAGGATTGTTTACTAGACAAGTATATGTCCCTAAGAGCTTGCTGCTATGTTCTTGGAGATCCAGGTGGGGAAAGGGCAGGTAGTCTTTTCCTGATTGGCATTTGATCTTTGATTAGTTTAAATTGCTCTTATCTTGGACATTTTGGGTTTTGTTTATTTTTTCTGCATATGCAGCCAGTTCCTATTATTAAATTTACAGTGTTTGCCTGTCACTACAACTGTACACAATTGCATCAAACCCACACACAAGAACATATTCAATCTGTAAGTTGGAATGTCAAGCATTTAAACCACCCAGGTATGAAATAATGTTCTGTCACACATGTACTCACCCACAAAGGGTTCCCATTCCCTGAATGTTTCTTTTTGACACAGTGGATTGCAATTATATATGTACTTTTAGAAAAATTTGGATTTGGATCGATATTTATTTTCTGGATAAAATTACTGTATGGTTCTCACTTGGTCTCAGTCTTAACAAACTCCCTACACTCACAAGCCTTTAATCTCCAGTGTGGAGCCTGTGGGTGTCCTTTAAATCCTCTTCTTGCCATCCTCAATCCTCAATCTTGCCATTGAACTGCTTGCAGTCATGCTCTGAAACTGCCATCAAGTGTCAGGCATTTGGAGGTGGGGTGTTGAACATAAAGTCTTGCTGTTATATATTTCTGACCCATGAGTTTGACCTGCTGCCCTCTCAGTGCTTGATCAGTTTGGCCAGTTCTCTGAGTGTAAGCTCCATCTACAAAAGAGCTAAACATTTCCAGTTAATAGAGAAGCACTGGAATTAGATTATTCAGACATACACTCTACTACACACTCTCTTACCTAGCTAGCAGCTTGATTTTGGAATGCTCCCTGAGGGTGTGGGTCCACTTCAGGAAAAGCTTTGGGTTTCAACTTTTCTCTCTTCAAAGCCTCATTTCTTCCAACCTCTTTTTTACCCCATTCATTTAGGATGCAACACAACAAGTCTGACATTGAAAAGAGATACAGACAGCTTTTTCGCCCTAATTTGATCAGCTGTCCAAGAGGCTGAACCTGCCCGTGGTCTCTTTCTTCAGATACCTACAATTTGGGCAATATGTACAGTGTCAAATACCCTGTTTTTCAAAAGCACCTGATGAAAATGCTAGTGACCCTCTTTCAACCCATTGGCTGAAGGATCACTATCTGCTATTTACAATCTCATATCAAGGTTGAAGCGCGGTCCCTTGAGTAGGACTAGAACAGCTTGGCAACAGGACATGGGCTCACTCCTTTCTAACCACCAGTGGGACACCATTTTTAAACAGATGCATTCATCCTCCGTTTGTGCTTGTCACTCTCTACTTCAATTCAAAGTAGTGCGGTAAGCTCATATGTCTAAAATTAAGTTAAAAAAAGCTAAAGCTATGCTAGCTTTAGAAGTTAAGCTAAAAAAAGAGCTTTAGTCCCAATATAGGTAAACGCAAAAGCCACAATGTTTCACTGATATATTCGTTTTGGTTATGTCCTGGCCAAGAACAATTTTGGAAGTATGTATTTTAAACCCCCTTCCAGGTCTTGAACTGTGTAATACAACCTAACCTACTAGTAGCTCTGTTTGCCATTGCTGGGGAGTGGGCATGCCCTTACCCAAATCTGAACTCAATGCTCTGTCCTTAGTCTCCCTCTTAACATGACGGGTGGTCTTACTCAGATGGAGAGGGGCCACCTCATGTACACACACTCTCAACGGCTCAGCAGTGTTATGTCCTGCCTCAAACTCAAGAAAATTCAACACTCAGTTCACAGATCAGGGAGTTTTTTTGGTTGTTTTTTTTACAAGGTCTGGGGATCAGTCCTGTTGTAATTCCAAAGGTCTAGCAAAGCGATCCCCAAGCCATGAATTAGGCGATTAGGTCCATGCAGCATGACTGTGCTTGGAATAGTATTTCTGCCCCTGGCTCCCCACACCTAGCTTATTTGAAAGACTACATAGAGGCGAGCTCTTAAAAAAAATTGTCATTTTCTTATTTTTCTGTTTTCGTATTTCTTTGCTTATTTGGGTTATAACACTTACTATACTGTCAGCTGGACTGGGAGAGTGGGTTGTGAGATGGTATAATTCATGGGTCATATCTTGACCCCAGTATTGAGATCGTTACTGCCACCTAGAGGCGCAATTATGCGGTCTCACAAGTGAACTGTATTATGGCAGCCATTTTAGTTTGAGCTTTTGGAGTGGAAGGAAGGTAATAAGTGTATCTATGTTCTCCTTCATTGACTGCCCTTGACACAGGACAATCTGTAAGTTTAGAGTCAGACAATGGAATTCTATGACATCTCTTAAATTTATTTGGATACATATTTCGAGTTTGGTACATACTACTGTGTTCATGTTTAAGTAGCATCCTAGACTAGTCGACAGCTAACTTAGCTTGGCAGCGTTAAAGAATGTTTATCACATCTGCGTGTTGTAGCAGAATTTTACAACTGTTGTTTGTTCATTATTAAGACAGTTGCCTTCCGATAAATTACCTGAGCATATTAGTTAGTTTACTTAAATATGTCACGATTTTGATTAATGTGTGGTGTATTTACATGACAGCTTAGAAGCTCCGTTACTTGGAAAATATCTTTATTTGTTTTTCGCAGTTTTACAAGATGGTTTCTCAGTAAACGTGCTCAAGAGTCAACAGTGTCCTGAGTACTTACTAGAGCCTTGTTAACACTAGAAGCGCCGCGCTGGTTTGACCTACTTATACCTTGAAGCGCCGAGTGCCGGTCATTTGACCGTTGTGACTACCTACTAAGAGCGCCGTTCTGTTTTTACCTACGTAGAGCGCGGCCAGGCGGTCAAAAGACCGCCGAGTCATTAGACAAGGACACTGTTACTGACACATAATGATCGCTAGATGGCGATTCTTGCACAAAGCAAATAGTTTGCTTACAAGATCAACTTGCGTTCGGCCAATGTATCATTCATTTCAGTGTTAAAAGTCGGTTATTATTTCATTAGAACGTTTGTTGTCCAGCCCTTCCATCATTCAACATAATGTTTTGATTACTTATTTGTGGCAACCGTGTTTCCAAAGGGATAAATTCCGGAAGAGGTCTTGATTAAATTCGACTGAGAAAACCATCTGAACAAGACTAGTTCAGGCACCTTTTTCATAGTATTTGTTTTTTTAATATTTAATCTTCTACCTTGGAGAATTAGTTCATTATAAGGGATGTCACACACGTTGCGAGTTAGACTGCGGTTGGTGTGTAAATGCGTAGCCCGACTGTATCAACATTCAATTGTCGACTGACAATGATCACGTCGTTGTCCGTAGTGATTAATTTATTGTAAGGGCACGGTCCAGGTAGTGCAAAAATTAGAGACAATTGTGATTGTAAATTAACTATTGTAGGGAGCGATTACAGATTTGGATATTCTAATTGTTGGGCGATATGTCGGGTGACGGAGTAAGCTATAAACTGGACTTTAAGCTTACTCAGTAGAACAACCTATCGGAATGACAAGACAGGCAGTAATTGGTTGAGAATTACAATGCGTGTAAATCAAAACTTGTGGAAGTTTAGAGTGTGAGACTGCTTTGGGTGGCGCTGGAGAAGTAGACTAAAGCGTTTCAGTTCCGAACTCGTCTGTCTCCGTGAAATTATCGCTTATACCACATAATAAGCCTAGCCGAGCATATCAAGCTTTACACTTACATTTTAATAAATTAATTATCTACCACAACTAACAGATCATTCTGTGCCATGATAGAAGCAAACACTACGACTTTTCAAGGCATTCAGTGGGCTATGAGTATCCTAACACCTAGCCTGCCAAGTAATCTACGAGTAACACCTCCTAACCCCCTCCCAATAGAGTGCCATAGTCTATTGTTAGTCTCCCGAATTAGAATGATTTGGCCAAAACTAGTTCATACCACGAGTAGCTTACCACTGTCTATCATGAGTCTCAGCTAAATCCACACATGTAATAGAAAATGTAGGCACAGCTTGGAAATGAATAAATATGCATGGATGTTGTTTTTACAAAATATGTATGTCGCAATGGATTTTCGTAAACAAAGCTGTGTCGGGTGTGTAGGCTTTTAGAGTAAATAGCGCAGCATAAGGTGGCCGAATTTTTACAATTTATTAAACTAAATTACAGCACGAAAAAAACCCTTCTTTTTGGTAAATCGACAGCTGTGTAGTTTATTTACAGTAAATACTTAAGAAAGAATGAATTATACATTATACTAGATAGATACATGAGATAGTGTATACAGTGAAAAATGTACTAAGTAAATAAATAGATAAAGTACTTTTTGAGCTATTTACATGACTGGATAGAAGCTCTGTTAATCGAAAAATATCTTTATTTGTTTTTCACAGTTTTACAATATGGTTTCTCAGTAAATGTGCTCAAGAGTCAACAGTGTCCTGAGTACTTACTAGAGCCTTGTTAAGCTCTCTGCCTAGGCTGTGTAGAGGCACATAAGCTGAGGGCAGACGAGGTCACCCATCACCCAAAACAACAACAACAACAACAAATAACAAAAAACAATCAAAAAGATTTTAAAGGAAACAAAAAAAATTAGCATCACGAGGGTCAGTGGGTAAACCATAAGCATCTCATGCTTAATTTAATATGGTGTAAGACATGACAGGGTAACAACTTTCTAGCCTTCCTCCATATTTTGGTGACTTTCTCCAAAGCTGTAATTAGAGTGCAAACTCTGTCCTCGCTTTCATAACAATAACCTACATCCTAGTCTTCAACACTGGGCACATTCAGAAAAGGTTCATTAAACTCCATTTTCAGATATTAGATCACATTCCTTTCATAACTGGCTGAGCAGAGAAGTGGAAGTACGTGATTATATTATCAAGTATTTCCAACGGGGGGAAAAAAAGTCTAGCTGAGAGAGAGAGAGGGAGAGAGAGCGAGAGAGAGAAATGGGGAGGTATTATTTAAACATCTGCTCAAATTGCTGAAAAGCACTGAAATCATTGCTGGATTTAAGGTAATGCATCACACTCAAGATCAAATGCCTTTGCAACAGCTGTTATCAGTTGGCTAAACCCATTTGCACCCTGATAAAGAGGAAAAAAATGAAATAGAATTGAACAGATTTTAGTTGATACCCACAAGCATAATCTGAGCAGGAAAAAGTGAGTTTTATGATCGACATAAGGGTGAAAGGCAGAGATTAAGACTGCTGTATCAATGGGATAACAAGTCTAAAAAAAATACAACAGTTTAAATTGCATTTTGATATGTCACAATCCAAATTAAATCAAGAACGGAGCTTAAGTCATTTCCAGGGAAAAAAAAAACATACAGCACATCAGTCTCTTGAAATTGTTTTTCAGACTAAAGACTATTCAGCTAAATCTGTGAATTCTAGCTGACTGGCTTTTCAGATGACTATCTTGATTCTGCATAATGGGCAAAAAGAACAACTGTTTCACAAAACCATTCAGATGTTCTCTGATATACTACAAGTTATTTGTTGAATCACTGGAATTACACTGGGTATGTGCTGGATAGACTTAGAATCCAGTATGTGAGTTTCCCTGCTGGGTATCTGGGTGTTACTTGATGCAGTCTCGCTGTTACTACTGGAAGAAGGATGGATTATTGAAATCCTCTTTTTTTTTCCGCTGGGATGAGAATCTCACAGCCCACAATGCGTTATTTCAGTCCTAGGTGGGGGAGAGCACTACCATTAAATCTTGGACAGACAACCTGTGAGCAGCAACCACACACCAAAATCCCTTTTCCCAAACTGGCAGACAGGTTACAGGTTAGAGCATAGAAATACAGTATTGATCCATGCTGCCATCTCAATCTCTCATTTTAGTGTCAGTTTGATGGTATTTTGACTTTCCTCACAACTCAACACCTGCTCACATAGGAGATTCAATGACTGTTTTATTGAGCGAAGTAGGAGTGTTAACTCCTTTAGGGCTGCTTGGTTGGTCCAGTTGGTTGGCTGTTGTGTAATATAGTGCCCTGTTTTTCAACAGCTTTCTTAGTCCTCTTATGGGAAGCGGTACATTAGCAGCAGAAAACCACTAAACATCAAAATCTGTGCATACCTGTTGGGCTTCTGGTCCACCATCAAATACGCAGCAGGAGGTTGAACTACAAGGTGCGACTGATTGGATTTCCTAGAACTGGACCTTTGAAAGCTGAGAAAGATCAGAAGGAACATAACAGTCTTCTGAAAAATAATTAAAGTTTCAGTCTGTAAATGTCTGGTCACACACAAGCTGCCTCTCAAATGAGATACTAAACATTCCCACAACATTTTAAAGAAAAAATTGGGTTTCCATGGTTACAATAGATCTGGAGGATATCATCTAGGATATCAACTTTATTTTATGTAAAATCTAGGTAGAGGATGTTGATTGCTTGGTTGGTCACTGCCACCACAAATAATTCATACAAGAGCTTTATAGCCACCTACTGAAATGAGTTTGTGTGTGTAAAGGGGTTATTTGCATGTGAACAATGTATGTGAGTCAGTGGTCCAAGACCCAAGCCATTCATTCTCACACAGGAGAAAATGATCTAGAAATCAGTATCTCTGCTGGTTGATACTCCAACAATGATTGTTATGCAACCAGAAATACTGGTTTATGCAGTTTATAGTCGACTCAATCTTTTCTCAGTCTTCTCTGTTGCCTTTATTTTCTCCGTTCTCTGGCTTGGAAATGTTCAGATCAAATCTGACAGTGAAGAGAAGCAGAAACAAGACAAAACAGCCATCTTTTGAACAGAGCAGAATTGCAGTATTTTCACAGAATAGATCATGTTCTCTCTCAGTGTTTTCTTGGAACTGAAGGACAGAGAGTGCTATCATTGAAATTTGCTTCATCTTTTTTTTTTTTTTTTTTTTGCCAGGAGATGCTGCAATGAGATGTAATGAGAAATATGGATGACAAAGTACTATGTTATATTCTCTCTCTCTCTTTAATATTTTGAGTGTGCATGTGTGTGTTTATACACTAATATTCCTCTTCCGACCGGCATATATACTCAGCAAATCTGCCTTTGTTACTAAGCTAAACTTGTAGGGGATGTAGTGAGATATACTCTCAGTGGTTGTTGGGCTGCTTTTTGGAGTGAGGCAAAAATATTAAGCATGACTAAATCTGCAATTGCTTCTCCTCCACAGACCCAATGCTGGTTACTTATAGTAGTAACAACTTCTGCATAATCTGGGATCATATTCATCAAAAGTATGCAACTATTTGCAAATCTACACAAGTACTTTGATTTATGTTGTTTAAGCAGATCATGGAAATGTACTAAGCCCAGACCAGGTTTGTATGTCCCTTGCTGGCATAAACCATGCTTGACAACATGAGCATGTGTCCTGTGACCACACAGATTTCTTTGCAAGACATGAGCCATGGCTCAATAGCTGTTTTTTTTTTGGTCATTGTTATTGTTCATTTACATTGATGTATACTGGTTTATTGCAAAGCAGTATTTCAACACAGAATAAGACTAATTTGGGGTGGAGAGTGCCCTGGCCAGTTGTCTTAACCTTGCGCATATGCATGTACATTGTTGCAGAGATCACAATTCATCTGAGATGGTGTGCACAGGGGTGGCCTCCTCCATTTTCTAATGGGTTTGTAGGAATATGATTTTGACTGCATGATCAAATTTAGAGTAAGACATATTTCTTGGCAGCTCTAAATGTCAAAACTTTTATGAATATTGAAATGTTGTTTTAAATATTAACACGTGTCCTAATTTTAAATAGTCCTCCATACTCTTTATTTGCAGAACATAAAAGTGTATGGCCAAGTCGAAAGAAAAAAGGTAATGGCACTTAGTATCAAAGAGATACTGTTTTCTCAAACGACTCGTACAGGCACTCAGGGCTTATCAGGGAAACATACACTTTTTCCCCCGATAATAACCAGTAGCCAAAGCCCTGACTTTGATGCCATCAAGAATACTTTGGATGATACACTTCCATTAATGGATTTCGTTCTTGGTAAAAGACAAAGACAGATAAAACGAATTATCTTGATATGATGTGCTAAATTATTCAGAGCCATCAGAGGAGTTCAGGTCCTGTCCCAGCAGGTCTGTCGGCATTTCACTTCAGCCTGCCTCACATTCTCTCTCTTCAGCACCTCCCATCCAAAAACTCTCTCTCTCTCTTCCTCTGCTCACCCTGTGTGGCTCCAATAGAGTCTCCCAGTAAACTTGTCAGAAACTTTTTACGCATTGTACAAACTCTGAAGGAGTTACACTGTAGTGGCCTGTCTTGGAGTGTCTTTCATCTGAACCACTTCATCGGTTATTGCTTAAATTTCATTAATACCATGCCAGATTTTGTGTGTTTAAATATCTAGTTTTGTTTAGTTATTATGAGAATATTTTAGCATGTACACAGAAAACGGAAAGGAGCTTTTAGAAAGAAATTGTTAGGTAACATGGGTGTGCATTTAAATGGTCATTAGTTTGAAAAGTGTTTCTTGACTTATTACTTCAAGTTCTCAGAAACTATGATGCTATTTATGAAACTGTTGATGAAACTGTCACCTAGATGAATTTAAAGAGTTGTCTAATAAAAATAACCAAGATTACCTTCTGGGTGACAAAGATAATGTTGTGTCTCACAATAACCTTTTCATTTTCTTTCATATTGCTGGAATTGATTTCACCATAAAACTAAAGAAAATGCATACCTTTTCACTTTATATCTGTGGAAAAGAGCTGGAGCAAGAGTAGCAAGACTGAGACTAGAGCAACAACCAGACACCAGACATGTCCGTAGATTTAATTGAGGTTGGACTAGTCCCTTAAAAATGACAAACTTGCATGATAATGATATTTGTGTTTGCATGATAGACAAAACACAAAAACCACAAAAACTATTTTACTGTAAGTCTAAAGACTGAAAGTACTCAAACACCTCACAAACTGTCTTCTTCCTCTTTTCTGATATCTGCTTATGTAGCAGGAGATGTGTATGACAAAGGACATAATTCCTCATTTTGCTCAGTCACTTTCTAGTATATTGCCAAATCTTTTGTCACATTTCCATTGCCTGACTGTCTCTTGTCTCTGTGACACACACACACACACACACACACACACACGCACAGAGAGAGAGAGAGAGAGAGAGAGAAAAAGAGCCAGAAAGGCTTGTTTAGGAGTCATGAATATTTTAAATCCTGTCACAATGGAGAGAAATCCAACACTGTGCTCCTATGAATAGGAAAAGGTCCACTCTGAAGAGGCTGGGGAAAAAACGGTGTTGGTGCGCATTCCTTATCACCTGCATCTATCTTGTGATTTATGAGTTTCTGTTGGCACCACACGTGCTTGTCCCTGATAAGGGGATTCTAGAATGACAGCGGGTTTGCTTGAGAAGGAAAAATGAAATGAGTACCTCCACTGGTGATGCAGAACTCAAATACATAGCGACATTGTAACACAGTACCAGCATGAAACGCAAGAAACTTACAAAGACAAGTAAGGAAGTAGCTTTTTTCCATTTCAAAAAGCACAGACAACATTCAACTGGAAATGATTCTACAGAAAGTTGAAAAAATGAAAATGGAAAAGTGGTCACATTCATCAAATGTCACATTTTGAGATTGTTGGCTTTTAATGTGTGATTTGTGTGACTGTGAGCTTTGTACATGTGAATTTAAAGACAAATCTGTCCACAGTGACAAAATGGCAATTAAAAAATGTGTGAACATTATTGCGTTTTGTGATTATTTTGATAGGTTAATGTCGAGCTTACATATTACATCATATATGTATAATCAAACATCCCGAACAAATGATGATTTTAGGTTCACAAACAAAGGGTTCACTAGTTTGTAGTTGATAGAATAATGTGGTGGCAGTGTTGTAGATACATAAGGCGCTTTCGCACCGGAGGAACTTTTCATAGTTCTTAGAACTGTTGGAGAAAGTACCCCCTTTTTGGCGTGTTCGCACCGCAGGAACTTAGAACGATTTTAGTTCTAAGAACGCCGTTTTGAGGGGCTTTTTTAGCCCCTACTCCAGGGTAGGTACTTTTGCAGCACAATAGGAACCTTGTGACGTAGGTGTACAGCCATTGGTCCAGACGCAGGTATACAATGATTGCAACCGCCATTTTTAAAGATCCGTGCAAAATATAAAGTCTTAGAACGTATTTCATTTAGCTTTTGATATTCATGTCTCAAAACGTCTGGAATTGTAGGAGGGGGCCCATGGTTTTTATGTTTTATTTTACCGGTATTTTATATCCCCCAACAATGACCATTTTGCAACGTCCAGTGTATATTTGTACATTGAAGAGGTAGCGTACACTCCGCTTCGGTAGGTGCTTGTATGTCCGCTTGTGTGGCTGTGATCTGCATTTTAACCTAAAATAAGAATGTGTTTATCCAGCTTACGATTTTAGGGCTGCGGCGGGGAAAAAAAAAAACACGATGCCGCGAGCAAGGGTCAGGCACAAGCGCTATGCTAGCACCCGAAAAGTACTATGCCCATCAAGTCATTCACTGCTACTGCGGTGGTAAATGCATAAATGCATTGGGAAATTATTTTCTCCATTGGACTGGGTCTATCGCCATACCGTTTTATTTTCGTTAATGAGAAGGCAGTTATAGGTTATCTAATGTGCAATCAACATTTCTGTCATTCAAATTCAATAAAACTCATTGCGTATACTGTAGTCTAGTTTGTCGATTTCTTTTGCCGCAGTAATGGTTATTTTTTTCCTTTTGGAGGTATTTAAAAGGTCTTAAAAGTCATTAAATTTGTACTTCAAAATGTGCAGCTATCCTGGTTAGTCATAAACAACAGCTCTTAGCTGCTATACCGTCGGCCGGCTTACGTCACTTCAGCGTTCCTACTGGCGGTGCGAAAGCAAACAGAAAAAAGGCCCTAGAACGAATGTAGTTCTAGGGGAAGCTCCACAGGGGGTAGTTCCTATCGAATTAGACCCTAGAACTGTTTGGTGCGAAAGCGCCTATAGTGAAACTATATTTTGACTGGAATCTGAGCTAGGAGGAACAGGATTCAGGGAATTCAGTCTGAATTCCCTCCAAAGAAATTCAAGGCCAAAAAGTGTGGTTGGTGATCCAGGTGAAGATTCAGAAGTGTATGTGGTTGCAAGGTTTAGAGGAGTTAGATCAAGTTTATGCGATCAGAAAATAAAGAATTTATTTTCATGAGTTATAATTAGTGGAGATGTATGGATTTAGGTCTTACTTTCAAAATCTTATGTTCTGGTTGTCCAGTTCACATAGATGTTTTGTTGCTCTGTGCTGCATCAATCTGTACCAATGTAACAGTGGCGCACATGAAATCCAGACCATGAAATACATGTGAGGACAGACAGCTTAAGATGGTTTTCACCAAGGGTCTACAGCCAAAGCTGTTTGTTAAGACAAAGTCTGGCTCACTGGAAGATGTTATTTCAGTGGAGACATACAGCAATTTTGTGGCTCAGGATATGTAAGGAACAGGACGGGTTACAGTTTTGAGATGAAAATTTGCATTTGTCATTTGCATTTATGGTCTTACTGTTGTAATTGGTGTCTGACTGGTTGCATCATAACATAGAGAAGGGTCTGATATGACAGAGTCAAAGTAACCAAGGCCATGTGTGACCAACTATCTCCACAACCTTCAGAACAGGCCAATCAGGTGTTCACCTGGCAACTGTTTTGACAACTCCAAGTTAAAGCAAGGGTACATACAGCAGCACTTGAAAATCTTGCTTCTGCCAAATGCAAATGTTAAGATTTGACTAGATGATGCAGAAATTCAATTACTTTTAGAGGAGATTTATAACCTTCTTACGGTTTATACAAATGACAGCAAATCACATTCTAAGAAAATTGCCTTTTTTAACATCAAGAGTTGCCTCAATTATACTTGGAGCCATGAAGGATGCAAGGAGCTGGAGCTGAGGAACCTGTGTGTTGACACTAAAAATACAAAGTTCTTCCAGAGTGCACTCATCAGATTATGAACCAAAAACATCAGACACAGGGATGTGCACACCTTCATGCTATTGTTGCCTGGGCGATGGCCCATTTGCCCTCTTTTGGCCAAGCTGTCTCTCTGAAGGATTAGTCTTTAGTAACACTAGTACATCATTGCTGAAGTTAGACCAAATTGAATCGGCATATTATTTTAGTTAAAACTATTAGTTATGTGCACACAGGAACGGCGGTACATATGTGCGAGTTTCATCATAGTCGTTGTCGACAAGAATGATACATTAGTAAGATAGTTCCTGATTGGTTGGGAGGTCTTTGTGGCTTACGTGTATTATGTAGCCGCCTAGTTATCTGTCCCTGCAGCCATAGGTTCTGCACCCCATTGATGCAGTCACCGGCTCCTTCAAACATGAATATATTAGCTAGCTAGTCAGAAGAAAATCCTTTGAGCACCAGCGATCGCAATGGCTGCATATTGCCGTCAACTGGCTTTGCAGGCTGGATACATAACCAGCAAGCTATCATTCGCTAACTAGTTTGACGTCTACATAGCATACGCAGATGGTCACTGTTTTTGTGTGAGCCAGCTAGTTAGCTAGGTAGTAGTTGAGTTTGGAACATAAGGTGTTAAAAGTTAACGTACGATTTAATTGGAATTAATGTACACATTTTGCCACAGTCTGACATGTATTTTTGCAACACTGCTGTGTGTGTAGTTTCCACTAGGACTTTTTCCTGCTGGTCTGGTGTCCGGAAAGAATTTATTTCACTGGACAAATATGAAATTTACCGGTTACGTTTCAGTAACAGCCTGTGTTACAAACACAATTGTAATGTACACCCAGGTTGACAAAAGAATGACAACGATCTCAAATCAGTTCGATTATTTATTGTGTTTATACAAAACAAACTGTAACAATTGAGCTAAACCTCAACATTAGCCACTAAAATGTAAGTTATTACAATATATCTGCAACCTGTAACATCTGAAAGTCCTCTGCTGCCAACTTGAAATCGAACCAGTCCCATGTGTCTTTGCAGCTTGCAATACTGGTAATAGGCTGTTTGTCTCGCTGTCAAAACACAAATGGCCTATTTAGGGATAGCCTTTATAGCTATAGCATTATGGCATCATTACTGGCCATTTAGACTGGCAAGTTTTTATTTTTCGTAATTGCTGGTTTTTGCGTGGTAAAATTTATAGAGAATCGAAAAATAAAAACTTGCTTCAATCATAACAATTGAAAGTCTTTTCATTGACTACACATTATTGAAAAGTGATCGCTGTATTCTGTAGTCACCCCCACCGAGTCAGCACAGTTTACTGCATGTTGTAAAATAGTGATTCATAATTAATTATATGCCAATATTAAAACAATTTGTTGCTTTGAAGGCACAAAAAATGCATTGCCAATAAATATTAGTTTAGAAAATACAACATTTGCCTGATTTAATGTGACTTCCGGTATAAACCACACCCACGCCCGGTCTACTATCCGAACACAGATACAGAGACAGATAGTTTTGTTGGCTGAAAAGATACAGATACAAATACAGATAAGGATGTCTCTGTACACCTCTAACACCGAGCCACTCTTGGTGAAAATATGCACACCAACAGCCATCTAGAAGAACTACTGCAACTGATGCTATTTCTGCACAGATCTTTGAAATGGGAGAGCCATGTTTGTCTGAAAAGCTTACGAAGCTTTTCTCAATGTGAACACAAGCAGCAGAACCTCAGGAGATCAACGGTGTACCAATTATTCACCTCTGCAAGAAGAAAGGAAACTGTCAGTCCTGCAAGAACCACAGAGACATGTCTTTATTTTCAGCTGCTGATAAAATACTGCCAAAATCCCTCCTTATTTGCCACACAGGACATCTGGAACAAGATCTGATGCTGGGGAGCTGTTGCATCTTCAGAAAAAAATCATGGAACCACCGACACAGCGTTTTAGGGCTCACCAAATCCACGAGAAGTGTCAAAAACAAAAATCTCTGTACATGTGGCCTTGGTTGGCTACACCAAGGTATTTAACATTCAGCCACAAGAGCTTTCGGAATATCACAGTGAATAAGACAAATTAATCAAAATGGTGTGTCACTGTCTCTTACAGGATGAAGGCTTGGGAATAACATCTATATGAACCCTTCAAACAGTTTCCAGTAATAAGTAGTGTAAGACAAGATGTGTTCTTTCCCAGCCCTTTGCGTGGGCAGCTGAACAGCTGAACTGCACACATATGTGTTCCATAACCTGCATGAGACTGCAGAATACTGATCCAAGCATGAGTTGTTTCCATCCTGGTAAGAAGCAAGGTACCTGGATCAGATAGAGCTAAGAATGCGCTATTACAGCATGTTGCTCTTGTTCCAGGACAAAACCTGGTGCCAAGGGTGCGAGCCACAAGCTGTTCCCCTCCTGGTGGAAATCAATCATTGTGGCTTGGCCGGTTTTCAGAAGAATTCTGAATAGATTGTAAAGGACTTGGGGAACTAAGTGGTATAAATGCCAGGACATAATTTCTCTTAGGGCTTTTGAACTTGGGGTTCACATTGGTACTTGGGAAGGAAGAGGAAAAAGAGATCCTGTTGACCTACAAGAGTGCACCCAGACTGTGAAGGGCCTATCAGCATAGGTACATGAAGAGAGGAAAACATCAAAGCAGCAGGGAAGTCAGGGAAACAAAGGAGGCTGAATCTATATCAGACGAGGAAAACTTGTTTCTAGATGGGTTGGTGTTGAGAGATGTGATAAAACAATATATAACACTCCAAACAGAATGGCAGGAGGCGAGGACTGACTGTCAAAAGCAAGAAGGAGAGGCTTAAGGTAAGTACACTTAAATATTACAGAATTATTTGTGGTAGGGGTGTGAGTGATCTTCCAACTATTTTTCCCAAAACTTTCTTATGAACTTCATGAAGCTTATTTTCTGTTGCTGTAAGTACTCCAATAATACCATTTCATTGCTATTTGGAAAATCAAAGCCAGATAGTCATGCTGAAAACAAGAAGAGGAAGAAAGTCTTGTGCTGTACTTTCTGGGGAGGAGGCAAATAGTCAATGTAGCTGATGATATTTAGAGAGACAGGAGACCAAGCAATCTCATAACAGACATTTGACCATGGACAGTTAAAAAGGGAAATCTTTTTGGTTTTGTAATACTCATTATGGACATGTTAACACACGTTGCCTTTGCCTCTGTTTAAACTGTTTCATCAGACAAAAACGCTGCAGAAAAATAAACTGTTTCTGTGCAATTAACTTGCTGTGCTATTATAGTCAGTCCTGCTGTGCTGATTCAACTGTCATTGTGTACTAACCATAGGCTTCACGAAGGCAAGTTGAATGGGAGATCCCAGTTGCAGTTATTGCCAGTCTACAGTTCACCTTATACACTGTGAAGGCATTTAACATGTTTGGTAATGTTTCCAATGAAAAAAATTCTACCTTCATGTAGCATTATGAGTTTGTAATACCTTTTTTGGCAAACTATTATCATGTCCTATAAAACATTTACATCAACATACAGTTTCTTGAAAAATGCTTAATGGATGACATTAACTACATTAACTAACATTTTTCTTATAATGCAGGAATAAATGACAATAAGCAGTTCTGGTTGTCTGTGTCATGCTTTATAATAAATTATGATTATAGATAGGTAGATTATAAGTAGATAAAGAATTTTTCCCTACTGCTAGGTAGATGGCTATAAATAAATAGATGATGTGAGAGTATAAATGCACGTTCATGAAATATGGAACTGTGGAGGAAGCAGTATGTCTGACTATCTGTAACATTATGATGGTATATGTCTTCTCTTGGTGCTGTGAAAATGTGATGGATTGGAACAGTCAGACAGTGTCTATGAACCTGCCCTTACTTCCATAACATCTCCATTCCATGGGGAGTTTCTCTGTGAATTGTGCCCCCAGCAGCCCTTACCATCTGAGTCAAAATTTTTGCACTGTGTTCTGTATTATATTGATTTACCTTTTAGTGATGATGTGCATAAATGTCCAGTCTTTAACTAAATATGGTGCATTTTTAGGCAGTTTTGGAAACTATATAAGTAGACAATAATAGGAAGAATTCTGAGATAGTGCTCTTTGCTATTAACTACAACATATCCATGCTTTGAATTCCATTAAACATAAATGCAAACTTCCACTGCTCTTGGCTGAAAAAATACCACTCCTCAGAGGAAATGACAGATTGAACAGAGCCCTAAATTATCCTGGCGCCTTCAAAAATATTCTCTCAGATTAAGTAAATGACCACTGTGCGGAAATTGCGTTGCATGAATAATGGAAAAGTAGGACTTCCAATTCAATACAGAGGTTTAAGAGAAATGTGAGGGTTCCAGCTCAGTTCTATAGTATATGAGCTATCACATACAAACACACCCACCACCTCTCATGGCATTGTAGTAACTATGGTGATCGTTTCCTATACCGTAGGAAGTACCAAAACTTGTAAGAAAAAAGAAACGACAGCAGGAGGTGAGGGTTATAGCTCTCAAAGACCTCTGCTACATGAGACTGATATCAAAAGAGTCATCACTGTCAGCTGTATCCCTGGATCTGCAGACATGAACCAAAGTGGGGGTCAAAAGATCCATACAGAATGAAAAAGTAAAATATCCACTTTCTCTTCGCACTGTAAAAGTTACTTTCTCGATGTATTAGCTCCTTGACGTGTCTGTGACATGTCTACATCCTTCTTGTCTATCAGAGTCACGTGCAGTGGAAATTTAAAAATAGATGCATGATGTTTTATCCTTTCAGTCTTCATCTTGAAGATTCAGGTTTCTGGGCTTTGAGGGTGTGCGAGAGAACATTCCAGAAAAACATTGTTACTCAAAGTAATTCACCGTGTCAGTACAACAGTGAATCCCCAGACTCAGCTAAATGTAACAGCAAAAGATTTACCGTTTTCCTGATCAAGTCATGGAAGGACAAACCGCTTGTCACCAAACACCAGCACATCCCTGCATGAAGCATAATCCCGTGCTATGAAACTCAATTACTCTAGCCGTCAAGTTCCTCACGGGATTTGCTAATGATCAAATCCACTGATTCATGGCTCCTTGCCACGGTGTTTTTTTTTATGACGGGGGTTGTCCCCTTCGGCCAACAAGCACCTGGAATGCTAAGGATAGTCCTGCAGCCATATGCTTGTGTCATGGCTCCCATCCCAGTGCTGCACCCCTGGAGTGACGTTACAGATGAATAATGAGACGGTTCCCATGCATTAATGTAACAGTGTGGGCCCTAAAGGTCCTCCTGGTAGCAGGTGGTTGTTCGACGCCTCTATGGGGCTGTCAGTAAACATGCACCCCTGGTAGACTGAGGCCTTTTCTAAGAAACACATGGGGGAAAATTTATGTAGGCATCTCAGTGCCATCCACTGGCACCTATGGCAGAAATTGATTTATGATAAGTCTCTCTCTTTCCCTCCTTTTCCTTGCCCTGAGAATGAAAAGAATTCAAGCCAACTTCTCACAATGACAATTACTCAAGCCATAACAAGAGCAGTCCCTATATGAGGTTATGTTGCAGCTCTCTGGCTTTGCAGTAGGTGTAAAACATGAGACACCATATAGCTCGCAGCCTAATGTGACTCACTTCAGGTTTGTATTTCTATATCGGTACAAAGATTCCAAGATGGTCTTCTGTAGAGATAAGACATTCTGATTTTAGTTAATTACTATATTGTTATCCATTGAAATATTTTAAATTTTAACACAAGTATGGTGTAATCTGTTGAAATAACTTATGTATTGTTCAGCCTATTTTTATGAATTGTTCAGCCTATTTTTGGCATAAACCAAAGAACTTAATTATGACAAATCATACATTTTTATGAAAGTAGAACTCTGAACTTTTTGAAGGGACTGTAACACTAATGTGAAGCAATGGGATAGATTTGAGATGTATATACATGTACAATAGGAAACACCTAGCCATCATTTTTGGAGAAGCTACATTTTGTGCAGTTACATCCGAAAAGCTTCAGCTAAAGTAATCAAACTAACCGCCGCATATTTCCCAGTAAAAATGATATCTGAAATATAGAGACAAACTCCTTGTGGAAACTGACAGACATAAGTTTCAGTGCTTCAATCAATGGGAAACTGCTTTGCCATAAACTTGGCTTAAGAGCAGCAGTAAAGTTCGCACACAACCACTTCAAGCTGACTCTCATGCCCTCCACCAAATGTCTCTGACATTATGGACATCATAAAAGCCGCAAAAGCCACTGAGATATAATTGCATAATGATTTTCAGAAGCTTTTTATCCTCCTGTTATTACTGTATTCAACTTGTCGTAAATGTCCAGTTAAATTAATAACAGAGAGGTCCTATGGTGTTCGCTGAAGGAGCGAATGCAATGGCTCAGGATGGGGCAATCAATCAGAGAGGTTAAAGAAAGGCCTCTTATTTTAATGGGAAATGGAATAAAATAGATGATGCCTTCAAAAGACATTATGGTCTTCAGCGTTAGAGTTTCTCATGTGCCAGTCTGTTTGATGAAAAAGGTTATCATCGCACTGTTTATGGATATACCATAGTGTGCCGTCACTTTTAAAATGAAGTTATATGCATTTTCTGAAATGTAATTAAAAGCTAAACCAAAGCTGAAAGAACACATCAGTTTTCAATGATGACTCACAAAAAATATGATTGATTGGAAAGATATAATTTTGTTACTTAGAGTTATGTAGGGAAAAAAAAAATGTGACAAAAGTAAAAAGCATTGTTTTCCAAAAGTCATACCCATTCTTTTTTAAAACGATTGTGTTCTTTAACATTTATTAGCCCAGGACACTTAAAATGAGTGTAAGTATGCTTTCTTTAACTATAGAGGGACCAAAAAGATGTTAAAAAAAAGGAATATATTTATCATTACGTTAATGGAAGAGGAGAAAGTTAATGGTTTCATTCCAAAACAATTCCCTTTTCTGCATGTTGCCATTGTAGACATGGTATTGTATAGCTCTGTGTTTTTTAAACATGCTTGTCTCACATGGTCGGCCTCACAGACGTTAATCCAGGTCCCCTGCTGTGATTTTGCTGCCGAGAGTTTGGAATCTTATTATGGCTACTAATGTCAGTGCTCACATTCTCTCAGAGCTTCCAGCTGTTTCTCCTATTAAATCCAATGCTCGGCTTAACAAATGAGCTTCCTCACATGCCTCTAAGTCTCTTGCCACAGCCCTCAGTAATGAAGCTGTTCCCCCTGTGGGATGAGCTGGAGAGGGCTATGGGAATGGATGAATGTGTTAAACTCCAGAGGAATAGTGTGAGAGAAAAGAGGTGTGAGCGTCATAATTTAATGACATCAAGAGAGTTTGGCCTTGTGTGAGGATAAATGTAGCTATATAGGAGATTAGTGCAAAATGAGGCAAAAGTGCTCAACCTTTTTTGCAGTATTGGTTTTTTGAATGATATTCCTGCTTACGTAATTAAATGATTTTAACCGTGGAAATATTGCTTAACTATCATAACAAAGAACCTTAAAAAGCCGATCAGTTCTTACTGTGGTTATAGTCTGTTTTTGAGTTTAAGTCTTTGCATTAATATATTTACATTTGATATTTTTGTATGGGCGATAGAGCTATGATATATGCTGTATGACTGCTAAGTCCTTATAAGCTCATCTCTTGGTAATGAAATGATGATAATGCTTTATGACACCACATATACTTTTTGATGCTTCACTACTAATTTCCTTAAATATTATATTATTTCCTTCAAAAATATTATATTGTTGCAGCTGTTAAAGGCAGTTTCTGTTGTGTTAAGTGGAAAAAGGCTTTCCTTGGACAAAACAATTCAAATGCATTGTGACGTAGCAACCTCTTACAGCCATAGCCCATGACACTTGTGACATCAAAACTCACTTAAGCTTCTAATATTATTTCTCCAACAGCTCTCTGCCCACGCTCCACTGTGTCGGCTAATTTCAAAATTATGTCTAATAAAAAATATATGTTGTGCCTGGGCTTTTTATAATGCATGCCTTACCGAAAAAAAACGTCTTTTCACACCAATTTTCCAGTGGCACAAGCCAGAGAGGAGTGAATTGTTTGTGTATGAATCTATGAATCTAGATACCTGTGTGTGTGCGTGTGTGCGTGTGTGTGTGAGGGTGCGCGTGTGTTTGTGTGAGTGTGTGAGTGTGTGTTTATATGTGTATCTGTGTACAGAATGTATGTATAGGTGTGTGGAAACATGAAGTGTGAATTGGATCCTCCTCTCACTCTGTCATGCATGTTTCACAGCACTGCTACTGCAGCTCCTTTCAGCTGTATGAGAGCCTTTGTGATAGTATATTAGCACTTGTATGACTGTGTGAGTGCACATGAATGTGTGTGTATTGGCACTGTGAACATGATCATGTCTACACATGAATGCTTTTTTCCCAATTATTGGAATTAGAGTTGTGTAGGTTTTGTCCTTTGCAGTGTACTTGGCGGAGGGCCAGGCCCAGGAGAAATGGCTTGTGGAGGGGAGAGTGTGCGGAATGGTACATTGGGGAGGGAAATTATCCTGCTAGGCATTGTAGCAATTAGATAGATGAATGACCATGGGTTTTAATTAGAGCGCCGGGTACACATTCCACTTCATTATTCAATGAAACCAAGCTAATTCCACAGACCAACAGTGGGAAGAGCCAAGCTGCTCAATCAACACTCTGGCAAAGGGGAGGGGGGGGGGGGATTAGAGACCTTATTATAAACACTGGCAAACACTTAAGATGCTAAGACAGTGTCAAAACACAGGTAACTGCCAGAATAAAGGAAACACCAATATAAAGTGCCTTAAAAGGGTGTTCAGCCACTTGAACCACTTAAAAGCACCTTGCCACAGAATCTACAATTGTTTGGAAGTCTAGACAGTTTCATCGAGATATAATTCATGGAGAACCACACAGGAAGCAACTCTGAGGTGAAGTTACAGTGTAAAAACCTCTTACAGACCTAAAAATTCACCTCTGTGAGTAAAATGGTGCAAAAACCAAAGGTGGTGGTTTTCTTAGCACCTGGAAAAGAACTCATATGGTCAGGATGAGTCATGACTCACTTTGTCCTCAATACGCTGACAGTACTATGGAATAGACATGGTTCAGGTCTGCTCAGCCCCCTTAGACATCAAGGTGAACGCAACCATATAATACATGAATTACTGATTGCCTTCACCCTATAGTAAAGCTTCTATATCTTGAATAGGATTGGTCTCTTCCAGGATGACAAGACCCCCAGCTGTAAGGAATAAGCGATCCCTGAAAGGTTCAATGAGCATGGAAACAATGTAAACTATATTATGATCATTTATAGTACAGAGGTTTCAGTCACCAGAACTCAACCTGCATGAACACCTATGGGAGAATCTGGTGCAGCCACTGAAACAAAATTTTCCACAAACTTCAACAAAATACAGCCAAACACACTTCCAGCTTCTTGTCAGTGTTGGGTACTGACATTTATAGAATCAGTTTTGGTAAGTATTTGAAGCTGTTGTGGTGATGCGTTTTGACCCAACAGCCTATGACTTCAAGATGCTGTTTTCTTTGTTTTGGTAATGACATTTGTAGGGCACAGCCATGTGACATCAATAATACTGTTCTCACAGCAAAGTCATATGAGTTTCCTGACAACTGATACAAACCAAAAACCATCTAATGCTGGAGAGATCTGAACCCACAGGAAGGCTGGGGACTTTTAAGACACCTCAGAACTGTCAACGACAGTTCATCACACCCATAAACAGGAGAGAAATTTCTTAAGAGAAGCCTCCAGACAAAGGATCTGCTGATCATTGGTACCAGTTCTAGTGCAACGAGATCGTTATTTGTGTCTGGATCTGTACTTGTTGGGATGATAAAATTATTTGTGTTTGTATTTGTATTTGTATTGAAAGTGGATGGGGTTTCAAACAGAAGGGGCTCAAAGTTAAAAGAAAAGCCTATTTTTAGACAGAGGTCCATTGTTATTGATAGTTCTCATATATCACAAACATCTTATTCCATTAGTAAAATAGCAAAGCTTTAAAAAATATTTCATATATTAAAACTGAACTTCATCTTGGACAACAGTAATCTAAAATATGTACACAGAACCCCTCTCCCAGCACCCTCAATTTTGGGACCTTAAGCGGTAATGTTTTTTTTTTTTTTTCTTAAATTAGGTTCCCCGAGATATTGAAACCAGGCATATTGACACATCAACCATCAGCCCCTCCATCCCCATCCCCTACACTGGGGGACTCTAAAATAGCAGATAATAGAATGTGTTAGAAACAAGCCATGCTGCCAAAATCGTCATCGAAGCAGCTAACAGGATGTGTAAAAAATGCAGAGCTGAAAGAAAAACAAAGAAAATGTATACATTTAGTCTCAACACAATCACCATAAACTTGGTGACACACATTTGTCGGTCAAACGTTTAAAAAAAATGGTGAAATACGCAAAAAATATTCTCAACTCTATCTAACAAGGCTACTCAAACAACAGTCTTTTTAAACACTGTGCTCTCATGTAAACACTTAACATGAGAGCACAGGAGACCAAACCATTTTCACAAAAATAATTCAAATTAATTGATGACCTGTCGTAGAATGATGAATAACAAGAAAACAAACACTGACACTACATTTGTTAATCATTTTGAAGGTACGTTTCGACATAGGTTATTTGGCTATCATCATTCCGTAGTGTGTTTTTGTTTACTTTCTTATTATTTTTAAAATCAACTTCAGACTATAACTTCAAGCTTCAGAGCTCAAAACAACACTAGAGTGTCTGGTTTGGTATGAATGAATTGCTGAATTCATTGTGGAAATCTTGATATATCCTTTAAAATTTTGTATGATTAACTGAACTATTCAAGGTATCTTACTGTTTCACACTGTCAGAGAATTTAGGACATGTACAATGTAAGAGGGGTGTGTTCTTCAGCCACTCCAGTTTTTATCAGCCAATTATCTGCCACAAGTATCTTTTATGGCCTTTCCAAGCACTTCTGCAAGAGTCAGGAGAAATATCTATCAACAGAAGCACATCTCTGTGTGTCTCTGCATCTGCACACAGAGGCACATCTCTGTGTGTCTCTCCAAATGTGTCTTACCCACCACTGATCTTATACTGGTGATTTTATGTGTCCTCCTCAGTCACACTGCTAAAGCACATGTGCTTTCACCTAAACAAGACCCTTTGTGACCTCTACCTATATGAGACCAAGGGTTCTCCACACAGCGCACACACTTGTTGTTAAACTCTTTCCTTCTATTCCAGACTTGGAGGTTACCTCTCTGTTTTTTTGCTGGCCAGAAAAACGCTAAGACCTTCATCAGCAGTGAGGGAACAAATTGCTAAACTATAGCTATAGATTAGAATGATTTATTGTGTGAGAGTCGTAGAAATATATTGAAGCTTATAAATAATCTCAAATGATAATTTTACATGCTAACTCTCCTTGGAATGAATTCAAAAGACAGTGTAGACTAATATGACAAAGAGACTTAACTTCCCATCAGAGACTTCTTCCCTTGATATATATCAGGCATATCATCACTAGCCTACCTTGTTGTTTTCTGGACTAGCTTACCTATCCTAGACTAATACAACCCACATAATTTCATGATTAACCCCTACTCATTTGTCCTTAAAATGTTAATGCTGAACATACGGTTTTAGTTCCTTTCTTTGAAGATGATGACCATGATGATGATGATGATTCCTCTTCTTCTTCCTCTTCTTCTTCTTCTTCTTCTTCTTCCAAATGACATTGCAAATTTAATGTTTCTGTCAACATAATTTATCCATTTAGATGGCCCAGATTCTTAGCAGTAATGCTAATAGTTATTATGGACCTTTACATCAGAAATGAGCTAATCAGCAGCAGTGAGAAATGACCCCTGCTAACATGTACAGAAAACATGAAAATACCGCATTGATTCATCAAGCCATACTGCCTTTATTCTCCACGATAAAAGTAGTAAAGAGGACAGGAAAATGTAGAAGAGAAAGATGTGCCATGAGGTTTACAGTATAGAGACTGGGTAGAGGACATCTTAAAATTTCAAGCACTGAGTTTTCAGAGAATGAGCCAAGCTCACAGATGGCTCCCTGCTGGCTGGCAATGATGTCAGCATCACAGCTCCTCTCATTGTGAATTCCCTTTGAGGGGAAATGGCAGCAGGGCTTAGCTCTTCCTGCATGCCTTCTTCACTTTGCTCCAGCTGAGTAATGTAGTCAGCCCATATGAAAGTTCTTACCTCTAGGAACTCAGTCATACCTCTAATTTACATGGGAACTTATTCGACCGTAAGGGATCTCCCATTCCTTCTTTAAGTGTGTGGGTCACCTCATTGTGCATTTCTGTTTTATCTGATTTGCTTTTTCTAAAAACTGTCACTTTTTAAAAGTAATATTTTTGGATTTTTCCCCAGGTTTGGAAAGCATAACTACTCAAAATCTCAAAAGCCTGTCGATTCAGTTAACGTGAACGAGGCTGACAGGTATTTCTTCCAGTGCACATGTGAAATCACTCCTTTTTTTCCCTCTCTATGAATTGTGGAGTATTGTCAAGTGTGGAGAGAACTATTTGTGTAACTGTATCCACCACTACAGAGGTGCATGGCCAAAAGAGAGAGTGACCCTGGCTGTCTCAACTGCTGGACGTCAAGTCTGATCCAGCTGGGAACAGAGACACAAAACCTACTTGCTGGACAGGTCCTGCATTTGTTAAGATTGTAGAGATTTGATTGCAAGTTTTGAGATGTAGATGAATTTCATTAAAGAGACATCATTATTCCACTGTAACTGTTTTGTTCTAATGATGAATCCCTTATGGACTGGTGTGGGAAATGAGGAAACATTACTTCTTGCATTTTTCACCTTATTTTGTTGGCAACTGGTTCATTAATGTTGACTACAACATAACACAACACTGGTAATTACATGCAGGTCACTTGATGACTTTTTAACTGCTGTGCAAAAAAACTCAAACAAACAAAAACCACACACCTTGATGATGAGACACAACAAGGCAACAAGGTGTTTATGTTCATTGACATTGTACATTGCCCAAATGTTTAAACAGACTTCTCTTTCACTTCTGTCTTTCACATTTCTTCACTTTTACATCTGCATCTACAATTGTTGTTGTCTCTGCGAAGCTGGGGTACAGTAAAAGAACAACAATAACAACAACAAAAATACAAAGGAGTCTCACCTCCTGTTACCTTGAAAATTGTGATCATCCCCAAGTTTTGGACCCTGTAGAGAGGGTCCCTTTAGACCCTCAAGGTTGACTTGCATTTGGTTACCTCCTGCTCTTGTGATGTGAAAATCAACCCAACCCCCCAAACAATAAGGCCGGCCCCTGGAGCCCCCAAACAGGGCAATGCTGCACCAGGGAGGCAATTTATTGCAATATTGCCCCAGTTCTTCTCCTGTACGGATCACTGAGAAGGGCAAGAGAGGTGAACTGAGAAGAAGAGACAGAAGCAATGGTCTTGAATGTTATGCTTTTTACTTAAACACTGAATGGTGGAGGTGAATTGTGAGTTGTCAGTCCAGGTTGACAAAACCATTTTTAAAGAAATCTAATCTAAAAAGCAGCATGTCTGGGGTCTGTCTGGGACTACTAATAAAATCCAAAGGGTTTTGTCATGAATTAAGGTTTCTTTCCATTGCAAATTTGACAGCCAAAGACTAACATACAAAGCAAAGTGTAAGAGTGAGTCCTAGTAGCTCACTTTTACATTACGTGTGCGCTGATCTATTGAAATGCCCATGTTTGTGTGCTGAAGCTTCAGGCAAAGTTGGAGATCTGAGGACTTTATTGGCATTTTAAGCATTGTGGCTGGTTTCTCTGTGGTACAGAATGTGGTTTCCTAAAAGCAAACAGCAGTTTGTGGTTGCCCAGGGGAGATGAGGAAGATGAGTTTTGCTGTGATTTAGTGGTGAAGCAGTAAAACTATCCCACTGAAACTATTGCATGAAATGGAAAAGAGAGCCTTTTCTTTGCCCCATAACATAATGGAGAAAATTCCCAAGATAGCACCTTCTAAAACTACTGTCTTGCTGAACCCACAGGAAAAAAAAACCTGTGCTTTATCCTACACATGTACTGTGGTCGCAATGTCCTTCTTTCAGTACCCTCACTATTAGCTCCACTTAAAAGACACGCACGTTAACAGTCATTAGCATGACACTGAGAGGCCATTCTTCTTCTTGAATATGTGATGTACTTAAAATTCTAATCTGCACTTAAATTTGCATGTAATACGTCAGTTAACGCACACTATTCTAATTTCGTCCACTTCAATACCAAGACCAATTATTATTATGCACTAAGCTAATTGCTGACGATGCAGAGATTCCTGCATATACAAACTGGAGTTTCTGTAATTCGAAGAGATAACAGATATGTAGAGGAACACTTTTAATAATTATTTGATATGTTTCCTCTATGATATATAACACCCCAGAAATCCATAACTTACATGATCGTTCTGTTGTGGATGAATAGCCTGTGACAGAGTATAATGACAGACCAGCTACCCCATATTTGTGCAAAATAAGTTGCATTTCATAACATATTTTGTCCTTTCTCGAAACCACTGGTAACATACTGAATATAATACAGCGAGTGTGGTTAATAAAGAAAAAAAAATCCTTAGTTATGTTAATGTCTCTTTTTCATTTCATCTGTAAAACAGACAAACAACCTGAAAAATCATGTATGCAGGTGCATGCTGAGCAGCGGCTGGCAGGACTCTGTTCTATCCGCACATTTATCTGAGAGTGTGGAAGGTTTTGAGCCAGGTTGTAAAAGATGAACAGGAGAAATGAATGAGGAGCTGTTCTTTGCTTCTGTTATCAGCACACAGCTTGTATTTCACGTCAGGGAGCCCCACGCTGCTGCGGCTGCTGCGGCTGCTGCCAGAGTTTCAGTCACCAGCCAGACGACCTTGAGGAGACAAATATCTGAGAAAAGAGGTGCAGTCTGCTGTCGAGCCCGTACCTGCCTCCTCAGTTTAAGGGAGGTGAGGAGGAGTCGTGGTAACGGGAAAGGGAACAGTGGAAGGATGGAGAGGAGCAGATCGATAATGCTGATTCTCTCAGTGTTTGGTCAGGATCACTGATCCTCCCCGAAAAATTAAAGTGTCAGTGTATCCTCCGCAGTGCAGTTTTTTTTTTTTTTTTGGGCTGGGGGGGATACTGAGTACCTGCTGCTCTCTGAATAGAGACCAAATTGAAGACTACAGCAGGCACAGCCATAGCAGAGAAAATTGTTTGGTATGAATGCTAGTCATATCCAAACGGAGAGGTTCAGAAGGAGGGCAGGTAAGTGTGATCTGTGAACTTGGGTACAGACAGATGTCGCTGAGGGAAGTATAGTGTGTTATCCAATTACCTGCGCACTCGGGTCCATAGTTTGGCCATCAAATCAGCCTACACTCACATTCACCAGCACACACACACGCACACACACGGAACCTGCTGCCCATCTTTAAGAATTTATTTCACTTCTCTCTCTCACACTTCCTTCCACAACTAAGACTGACTCTCAGTTGGCCATATTAACACCTGTGTTCCTGCTAGGCAGAGCTGATTCTAGGTCTAAGATACATACAAATGGGGAGGAGGGATATTTTTAGATAAGTGGAGAGTGAGAACATGATCCATATGGACCAAACGCTTAGCCTTGACCAAACAGACCTGCACATCCACTGTGGCCAGTAGTCAAGCTCCACATCCAGTGCATTGTTAATGGTAATTATTCTCACTTGTATGTTATTTGTCTTCATTTATATTAAATACTTCATGCCAAACCCCACACATTTAATATCTGTTATCATTCTGGTGCTATATGTGACCCAGTTTTAATTTCAGTTTTACCTGAAGTTGTTAAAAAATCACAGATAATTAATTTTTTACAGAACATGTGTGTTTGAATATGTGTTAAATGTGTTATACTTTCATTAACTGCTCATTTTTGAATGCAGATTTAATATTTAATGTAAAGTGTTATAAAGTGTTAAATATAAATGTGTCCACTTAAAAATTGTTTTAAGTGTTACCAGAATATTAGACTATGTTTTCACAAGCTACCATTTATACGAGAAAATATGCCAATAGAAATGTACCCTCAACTAAGTATTTTAAATGAGAGTAGAAGTTATTTGCATTAATCACAACCAATTAAAATACTGTTTATTAGGCGCAGTGTCTTCCAATTATTCAGTCAGCACTGATATAAACAAAACCATTGAGATCCTTTTTTTGTCAAAAAGAATCTCATTTCATTAATGATGCATTTTCAAAGAACTACCCACATAATGACTGTATTTCATCCACTTTTATAAAGACATCAAAACAGTATCACTGAGCAAAGAATATGTAATCAAACAATTATGTGTTTAATCATGTCTCCACAATATCATAATAAACAAATGATTAACTGAGAACACTGGCACAACAATGAACCCCTATGAAAGTTCTCGATAGCTTAAAAAAAAAATTAACCTGCAGACATTGCGTAAAACAAGGTGACATATTTTGCCCATAGTGACTGTGCAGACCTTCTGTGTGAGTTTCCATGGCACGCAGATCTCTGAGAGTATAAGTATCAAACAAGGCCAAAGACTGTTGCCTCTCCTGTCACTCTCTCTCTCTCTCTCTCCTCCCAATATTTGAACTGCAGAAGAAGGGAGAGAGTAGCATGTCTCTATGCCTAGCTGCTAAATGGTAACTGACAATGTATAGCAATCTTCCTGATGGAGAACAATGGACCAGCCATTGCAGCTTTCTCTCCCCTCAGATAATTTCTGCAAAGCCATAACTACTGTTTTTCACCAGGCACACTGTTGCAAGACCACAGTAAACACAGGTGTGCGTATGAGAGTGTACATGTGTGTGTGTGTGTGTGTGTGTGTGTGCAAGTGCAGAAGCTGTATCTGAAGTATAAACCCCCTCCTCCCAATACAGAGCAGGGGATAGAGCTGTATATGTGTGTGTGTGTGTGCATTTACGCTTGCGAGAGGACAGATTTACCAGTCTGATGCAAACCAATATCATGGTAGTGTCTTTCTCAGATTAGTCTTTACTGAAAGCAGCTGTTTCACAGTGAGACCAGGTGCTGTGTATGTATTCCAGCACTGAAATGTATGCGCATGTACACACACGTTTCTGTCTGTATGCTTGAATTCTAAATGCCCTTTTTGGTCCATGGAGATTTAGAGACAAGGACTTCACCGGCCTTTATGATGCTGATTCCCTGAAATTCAGTGTTGAGGCCATAGTGTGAGAACAGAGTGTCCTCAGAGCTCAGACTGGAATTCTGTACAGTCCATTAGCTTCGGGACACATCCCACACATTGTGCTGTGACTCCTCCTGGACCCAGATCCACTCGGAAAGGCATTGCCTTAGAGTTGTTTTACCCAAACCATGTCATGCTTCATTACAGCATACATCTCCCAGATGCTGCATTTAGCTGGAGAGAGAGGAGAAGAAACAGCAAAGAATGTTCTCCAGACTGAGTGTACTTTCATGTCAAGTTTTTCACTCATTTTTGCAGAAAAATACAATTGAAAGACTGAATGGTGCTTTCCATGGGCCAACAGCTGCACTATGAGTGGCGTAGACATGACAGATTTAGCATAAATGTTGATCTAGCTATAGGGTTTGTCTCGTGTGAGTCTGCGGTGTGTTGTGGGAAAGGTAGCGGATGTATTAGTATTGGCAGATAGACAGGTATTCAGTGACAGAGAGACAGGTGACTTTGGAAGGAACGGGAAGAGGTGTGAAGGAGAGACGGTGAGTGTGTGTGTGTGTGTGAGCGCACGTGTGTGTGAGGTCCTCAGAGATCCGTGTCTGCAACGCACTAAATGAAAGCTGTGCTGACAGGTATCTCTGCCAGGTGCTGCCTGCTTGCTTTGATAAGAGGTGATGCAGCCGTCAGTCTGCGAATCTCACGACCCTCCGACTCCATCCCGCCTCTGTCCTGTCCCGAGGAGAAAAAATAAGAGACAGAAAGAAAGAGAGAAAGAGAGACAAAAGGAAGAAAGGGAGAGAAATCACCACAGCAGTGGCCCTGTTTCTCAAGATACGAGATAAATAATAAATACGACCTTGCCCTGGAAAATGATATCGTCCCCCTCAACTTGCCCAGGACCACAGGAAGGGACAGACTCAAACGCTAAATAAAGTGTCACCAAATCCCACTCTGCAGGCAAGAATGAGGCAGTGGGGAGAGGTAGACTGTCCTACACCAGAGAGAGGAGCTGGGAATGAGAGAGGGGGATGTTAAAAAGTCACCAAATGACAAGATTCAGTTTCCTATCATCAACACATCTCAGGTATAACCTGAATGAAGAGCTTGCACTGCTGATAATTAAAAAAGTCTCTCTCTCTCGCTCTCTCTCAAAATTATATTTCTGTTGTTTCTGAAAACTAGCAACTCCAGTTGTTGATAAAGTGAAACTGCTCCCTGAGCACCTGTCAAATTTGTTGCCACTGCAGTTTCCAGCCCAGGACTCAATACTGGTCACATTACAGCCGAAGCGATAGAAAATGTACAGGGAGAACGTTTGTACAAAAACATTCTTTTTTAGACGAATAACAGAAGATTATGCACTTTAAACCTACTACTATCAAGCAAATGCTGCTAGGCACAATGCAGGATAAGAACAAGCAGAAATCATTGATCCTGATATACAGTATGAAATATTGATTTTAAAATGATGGGTCCAAGAGAGCAAAGACCGAATTATGTAAGGCAATAGATACTGTTTAATGTTGCAAACGTTACACAACGAATCGTCTTTATTTTTTATTTTATTTTACTTATTTATTTAAGCATTTTTACTTTTGTCGTTGATGCTGTCGCAAAATCAACTCGTCTTTAATGGCGGACTCTCAACGTCAGTTGATTCAAAGAGCATTTCAAAGCACCTAATAGATCACTCCTCAGCCTGCACTTTGAGGATGGCGGAGAGACTTGCCGCATTTGTTATGAAATGTTCTCCTTGTAGTCGTTCGTTTCAGAGGCACCTGGAAGTTATATGCATGAAAACTTTGCATAAAATGGTCAGAACTCTGTCACCTTGGTGTTGCCATGGCAGTCTTCCACTGGGGCGGTCTCAAAGGAAAGCAGGCTGGGAGGGAACGCCATAGAAAACATCATTATGAGTGGAGAAATGTGCCAGTAATAAGCCCAAACGGTGCAGAGAGAGGCGAGTGTGTCAAGCGTGATAAATGACGCCTATGCATCCTGAATGTGCTCGCTGCCCTTGCCTAGCTGACTGGCTCTCACGCGGGTCGCGTTAGCCGGCCAGGTTTAGCCTGAGGCACCGACCTGGACTCTCGGCTAAGGGCACAGCGAGACATCGTGGACACAGGTGGAGGTCTGAGTGAGTGCACTTGCCAACAAGCTGGACCGAGAATCCTTTGCAGGATATCTGGGATTGTGAAGAGAGGCTTTACACAAGTGTTTTGATTGAAGGAAAAACAGAAAATTGGATGCACAGTGATAAGTTATCCTTACAGTTTTGACCCCCCCCCCCCCAATAAAAAACCCCAAAAAGACATAATATAAAGTTATACTGGCATATATATATATATATATACACATACACACACACACACACACACACATATATATATATATATATATATATATATACACACACACACACACACACACACAGACACACACACACACACACACACACACACATATATATATATATATATATATATATATATATATATATATATATGCCAGTATAACTTTATATGATGTCTTTTTGGGGTTTTTTATTTGTATACACAAATTATTTCGTTAAGGGGGATACAAAATATATCAATGATTTATTGCTGTGTGGTTGCATTTAGGGCTATGTAAGCGTAGCTACATGAATAGCTAAGAGGTAGATGATGGAGAAATCAGAGGATTTATGTTTCATTGTTGTCTCTTTCATAAATGTGCATCATTATCTGTATTGCAGATGGATGTCTTGTGCTTCTGACAGCTATTCTAATAGAGTTAAGTCTGCGGCCTGAAACCATACTCCACTTTTGGATGTTTTAGAGAGAGAGCCTGATTGGGCAGCCTGATCCCAAATTTCCCTGCCTGGGGATCAATAAAGTGTTATCTTATCCTATCTTATCTTATCTCAATAACCTGAAGCTTTTGGTATTATCTCCAACCAGCACTCAAACTTGCAATTGTTTCTTTCTTTTTTCTTTCTTTCTTTCTTGTGAATCTGAGACATTATCTTGGACTGTTTTATTGCAGTCACTCGCTAAAATCTCTCAAATCTACTGACAGTGCTGACATTAGCATAAACTCTGTCTTACGGTGCTGAAGCTATAAAAACACACAAAGCAAAAGTTGTTGTCTGATGGAATATTTTCTGCCCCATTGGGAACCCTATTTCTCTCTTTTTCTCTCTGTCACACAAACACACTCACTCACACAAACACAAACATACTCCACTCCAAGTGAATTTCCTCTCTTTCATGTTCTTTCCTTCAGGAGTTGGAAGAGGCACTGGGACAGTACTAAGGAGAGAAAAACAGTCCATCTTGCAGTTGTGTAAACACGCTAAAGTATTAAAAAAATACACATAGCTCATAAAAAAAAACAGTATAATATGTTTTTGTCAGAAAGGTCAGGAGGCAAAAAGTACCTAAAACTGTACCATTGTTCTCTGAGATTAAAATGATATCAACAGTCAGATATCTTACATTTTTATTACTTTAAGTGCTATGCATAACTAGACATAATGAGGAAAAAGTCATTCCCATTTCATGATGTGTAAGAAATGACAACCAAGATCAGAGATTTTCTTGGAAACTGTAATTGTTGCTATGTTTTACAATTTGAAGTGCTAAAAAAAAAGAATTAAGTGAAATTATGTCAGAACAGCAATTTACAATCAAAATTGTTCAAATTTCTCAACTGTCTTTATTGTTTGTCAGTGCCATCAGTATCATCAAAAAAACTATCAATTTTGTTTTGTGTCCAGGTGTGTTTATTAGGAAATTGTGTGACAGATATAGAAAATTCACAGATTTAATCTTTGAAAAACAAAAAAGATTAGTTTAGATATGTAACATTGTGGGATAAATCTATTTGACCTCAAGTTTTTAAAGAAAATGTTTTTTTTTTTATTGCAAATATCTTAAATGTTTTGTTTACTAAATCAAATCTGTTGATTATCATTATACCCGTCATCCCTTAGCAGTGGCAATACTACGTTTGCATAACCTAATTATTCTCTATACTGTTTTTGATTTGATAAGACTATGATTGTGTTTATTGAAAATTCTGTGCTTTTGTCTGCTGCAGGTCTGTAATGTGATTGTGATATGACAGAGAGTGGAAGGGATGGAGACACAGCGAGAGGAAAAAGATGGGTGTGTTTGCTATCGATTGGTTCATAATATTACTGGCTATAGCTGAGCTCCAGAGACTGAGACAGACGCATGATCTATTACGTTCTCAACCGGAGACATCCTGCACTTCAGCATTTTACCTGCTTCTTGTCACAACTCTCCCTTCTCTTTGTGTATCTAACCCTACTTTTAGACATGACCAAAAATAGTTCCACCAAGTCACACTATCATCAGATTCCTTGAATAAGAGAAATGTAAATGAGTCACATTGTTCTATATAAAATCTGAACCTGCAACAATTGTCCACTTAATTAGTATTAATGCAGTGCCTTCATATTAATATGACAGCGAGAAGAGAACTTTCACTGCTTCCCTAAAATTAATCTGAAAAATACCGGAGGCAAAAGTCAATTTATGTTTGTGTATGATAATACATTCAGATGCATTATTCAGTCTATTGGTTATGAGGTACTTCATGACAGTTGTTGCTGCAGGGTGACACAGATTCCCCCTTCTCAACTTCTAAACAGAGCTTTTTAAATTAATCAACTGCCTGTGATATAGAAAATGTCTGAGCTGATGTTGAAGGATACGCAAATGCAAATGAAAGAGACATATAAACTATCACCTTGAAGCTTAGAATAATAGAACTCAGCATTTTTAGTCTTCTTACTTTTTTAATACAGTTATATGTTTTACCTCTGTTTCATTTTTTTTTCTTTTCTATTTTTTTTTTATTTGATTTAAACTTAATGGAAATTTCTCAGCAGCGTACAATTTGTCTCATAAATGTATTGATCCCCACCACATTGACATGTGGATCTTCTGACAGGTCATCCTTAAATAAAGAAAATTCGTCATGTTGAGCCACAGTCTGGTGAATTGTGCAGTGCATTCTGGGAAAACATTTTTTCTTTTCTTTCTTTTGCTTAGCCCTGCGGTTGTGTTTATCAGCTTAAGAATCTTTAGGGTGCATGTAAGTCTCTCAGTGGTTATCATGAGGTGCTGAGAGATTTTAAATCTTGTCACACTACATTTGCCACAGATTCACAAATAGCTAAAGCATCATTATGATCTTATGATCTACATCTACTGTATGATGTACAAGGTATGAATAGACACAGTGTGAGACATGCTCCAATCAATATAGTATGGCTCATATCACGAAGGGGGATACCATCTTTAATTTCCTTTTCAATGAGGAAAAAGAAAAGAATCAACAGTTCCTCCCAGCCTTATAAGAATGCATACCCCCCCCCCCCCCCCCCCCCCCCGGCACTAAGTACTGATATTGAGTATTGAATTATTGTGTGTGGTTCTGTCTACATGGCACCTGGCATGTTTCCCTTTCAAATTGTGTGAAACATTGTTCTGCACTAGGGCAATGAAAAAAGGTATAGAGGACTTGTCACTTAGGTGACATCATTCAGCCCTGAGATGAAGGAGAGCTGGGATAGAATGCCAAAATCAGACTGATGGATGTTATCATCTCAAATATACTGCCAGGACTGACATGAATATGATTTTTTTTTAATGTATTCAATCTGCTACTTTAATCTGTAAAACAGCTCCGCTTTACTCAAAAACACTGAGGTAAGAAAGACATTCACTGTACAGGTGTATAACAGCACACTACACATTAATAACACATTAATAATAAATACTCTTACTCTATATTATAATATAATAATAACATGTTAAAGTCAAGTCTTAGGCACCGTAATGGGTGGTACAGCTGATTATGATATGTAATATATATCTGAGAAAGCAGTGCTGTGTAACAGCAGCACTGCACCAAGCTTCAAGGTGAAATTAGAAAACACATTAAAATTCTCTCTAAGCCACTAAATATAGCACAGATTATGGAATTAGAGGCAAATGTACATATATTGCTTGTCAAGAAGAGAGTGAGAAAAAAAAAAACTCCCTGAGAATCTCTGAGAACAAATCATGTAATTAGGAATTTTGTTCAGTGTACATGAGACCTTATTCTCTTAAATTATGCATTTGAAACTGTTTCCACAATATTTGAAAGATTACTATACATGCATAGTGTAACTTAGTATGGACACATTCGTATATGTTCTTTATGGGGTTCTATTGACTGAAGTGCCTGGCACAGAAAAGCACATCGGCTTTGTGAGGGGTGGTAGCTGTTTGCCTGCATTAACTTCTCAGAAGAGACAAAATCACAAAGAAATACTTGAGATAATGTATCTGAGTCATGAGAAATCTTTTGCTTCCAATTGTGAACTCTCCCATCCATGAATATCATGAAAATGCCCCTATTAGTGTTTGCAGAGAGTGTTTCCAATACAGTTTGTTTGTATTGGTTAGCCCAGTAAATGTCAGCTATCATGTAATCCTCATGACATTGTCTAAGGGAAATTTTCTCAATGTGAAAATGAAGTCTTTATTCATGAGAACTGGATTTCGCAGTGCGTATTCATGTTTACGAGTGTCGGTGAATAAATGTCAACAAACAGACGAAGAAATGATTCTGTCTGTTGTTTCAAATGGTCTTGGTTTGGTTATTGTTGAGTAGCTGAATATGGTGCTGTGTCTTTCTGCTGAACTGCTGCCACTCCTGCTGTTGAGAATTCATTTCACACTCCTCTCTCTTTTCTGTAGAAGGGGCCACAGCTCTGTCTCTCCCAGGAGGCCATGCATGGCAGTCATCTTTTTTGCCTTCAAGAGCCTGAGCTAATGTATCCTCTTTGTGTTCTTCACTATAGATATATTACAGTCACATTTTACTGTCCTTAAATAGCTGCAGGTGGAAGCAGGCAGGATTGTACCATGGTGACTTTCTCAACTAAAGCTCAGACTTTTTACTTTCAAAGGTTCCGTCTAAAGCAACAAAAGTTCATTTAAGGTAATCTTCACAAACTAAGTTCATTTAAAAATGCAAATAAGGTCAATAGCAGAGGTTGCGGAGCAAAGTTTGGCGTGAAAACTATTGCCGTGTTACTCCACTGGGTCTTTTGGCAAAGGCTGGATGTGTAAATGGTTGCCTAATAATGCAAAGACAGTTATGGGTTCACTTAGGTAATATTTTATTTGCTCATTTAATTTTTCAAAACTATTTTTTTTTCATAATAAATTTGACTTTGAGGTCAATAAAGAATTGTCACAATTGAACATAAAATACTGTAAAAAAGAAGAGCACGGGTAGAATTAAAAAATAAACAACTTAATTTGTGATCATTGTTATTTATAGCTCATTTTCATATTCATTATTCCCCTCATTCTTTCCAAACATAAGTCGCAGGAAAGCAGAACAGACAGACAGGAAGACGGAAACAAACAGAATGACTGAAATGGCTGCAGCGTCCTACGCTTCCCCTGTATTCATCAGCTTAGGCAAACACTGGGCCAACATTTAGGACCACTGGAAAACACATATTGATATCATTAGCTTCTGAGTTACCTTCATTCTCACGAGGGTTTCAAATGAGGACAGGGGTTTTTGGGAGTGGGCAGTGTTTTTGTCCTGTAACCTTGGAACATTGTGGCTTCCTGTTTGGTTCTTCATGCCTTCTCTGGATCACAGTTACAATGTACGTACAAATCATGGACAAGTCAGGGTAGTACTAGGCTAGTAAAATGCTTTCTAGTTTGGTTGGGTATTCGTATAAAAACTAAAAGGGGGGAAACATTTGGGAGGGGAAGAAAAAAATGCAACCGAAAAGTGTCATTGCTGATGTCATCATAAAATCATCTATATCTAGCAACACTTAGTAACATTTACTTTTCTTTTTTATCCTTTTTTTTGCAGTTTTATTACTGAAAATGGTCAAGGAGCAGATATAGTTTGCATCATCTATACAACAGGCTATAAAACACCACTTTGCCACAGTCCAGAAAGCACACAGAGATGTAGTTGTACTGTTTATAAACATATGTAATAAGATACGTTTGCGTGCATGGAGTGTTCCCATATGATTCCTTCCAGGCATCCCCAATATTCCTCAACCTTCGGTTTTTCCTCTCGTGTGAAAAACCTTTTTCCTCGGTGAACCTTCCGGATGCGCTCTGTTCAAGCTGGACATATCCTTTAAGAGTCACTCTGGCTGAAGCGTCAGCCTCATTGTTCTTTGCACTTTGGATAGATTCATCAGCTGACATGACAAGAGTCTGTGTTTGCCCCCACCGTGTCTATAAAAAGTGCAAACACTTTGGCTGATTCCTTGGGCATAGTTAATTTCTCTCTGACTTTTTTCTTTTTCTCTGGGTCCTGTCAGTCCTCGTATGTCATGGATGTTTGGCGTATTTTTTTTTTTTTTTTTTTTTACGCAACTGGCTTTGTATTGTCTGTAGTCTTTCTGTCATAGAAAAAGTCTCAGCCACACAAACACAGGCAACATAAATGAAAACACTGACAGTTTTGTGACAATATATTTTCCTCAGACCCCACATTTCCTGTTTTGTTTAGTTTTTTTTTTTTTTTTTTTCCTAAAACAGGAAAGTGAGATTGTAATATCCTGGTGGCAGAAGGCTTTTGGCAGAACAGATGGGTCTGTATTGGTAATATTATCTTCAGTTATGGATAATCCTAGTATATTATTATGTCTTGTTTTATTCAGTCCAGTCTGTGTTTTTGCTGGGTTTCCAGTCCTCCGACTGCATGTCTGTTAGTCACGTATCAGTTCTGCTGTGTCTCCACTCAGTCCCATGTGCTTGTGTAGAGTGTTTAAGGAAAACCATGTATCTCTTTTTAGTATCACGCCATGAGGACTAAACTTTTAAAGAAGAGTTTTTTATTTTTTCTTTTCCAGTTTCATTTGACTTTGTTACTATACACATGTTGGTCTTCTGATTGGTCTCTTTATAAGGAAAGTTCAAAGCTGGTTACGAGAGAACCAGCAAATAGAAGGATCACACGTAATACTCCTTGTCCTTGTTCTTCTTGCTCTTGCTCGAGTTCTTGGCACTGTTGGTGGGTTTCTCCTTTACGACCGTACCGTTGGACTGTGCAGAGTTGCTGATATAGTTGCGGCTTTCGTCTACGTGGTAGGAGCCTTCGTCGCGGTTTCGATACTTGTACATGGCGTAGAGGAGGATGAGTATGCAGAGAGCGGCAGCTGCCACGATACCCACCACCATGCCAGTCGTGCTGCTGGATTCGCGAAATACCTCCGATGGCCCAGGATAGCCCTTAACCCCAGGGCCTGTGGGATTAGCTGTGAAAGAGAAAGTGAAACAGAGGCAAAGAGGTTATTACTCATATGAGGCAACAGCCCAACGTTTTTCACTTTAGCTCTCCTTCCTCATCATTTTTTCAAAAAATAATACACCACGACGCATGAGCTGGAAGTTGTGTGACTATATATGATTTACTCAATGAAATAAATAGTACATGAAACAAAAAGAAATTCGACAAGTGGAAATATGTTCAGAAAAATCAGATGAGTGAATTGCTGTTCACCAATTCACACTGTAATTGAAAGAATATGGTGAATATTTGCTTCCGCTAAGCAGGTGACCACAAGTCAATGCATCTACTTAGCATACTGGTCCTTTGAATATGGTTTGGTAGCTGACACTGGCTCTGTTTTTGCATGTGAGCCCTTCCTGCCTGCTAAGCTAACCAACATCATGGAGTCTACTCCAAAGCTATTTGCTACCTTACTGATTTAACACAATCCTAACACCAACCAATGACATGAAACATGTGACCTAATGAAAACAACTAAAATGGACGATTAAAAGACCCACTAAACATGCAGAACATGCCATTACAGTGCAGATTACAAACAAGACACAGAATAATCAACATAAATTTTCCCAGTGCTTTCAAACGAGACCAGTGACCGCCCCTTAATGACGGCTAAATGTTTGGGAACGGGGCATTAATGTGTGAGAGGCCTGGGCTTTAAGATCCATTTGCTACTTTGAATGGGAAACTGATTACGTATCAGTGAGACTCCATTATGTATGAGAGCTGTCCAAATTACAATCCAGTTCCCATCAACTCTGATAGCACTCTCTTCCAGTCCCTTTTTGTCTCTCTCTCTGTCTCTCTCTGTCTCTCTCTCTGTCCCCTTCTGCTAATGTTCTCATCAGACAAAGCATTTTTCAGTCTCTCATGCATTCTTCCATCTCTCTCTTTCTTCCATTGTCTTTATTGTCTCTTCGAAAACCTGAGTAAGTATGGATGAAGTATTTCTCCATTTTTCTAGCGGTGATGTCCTTGCAGGTGTTCAGACAGAACTGACAGCCACTGAGCTGCTTTATGAAGAACACTCTTTACATATTCCTACTGGCTGTAAAGTCGAAAGGAATAATAACGGTTTGATACGTCCTAACAAAGAAGATGAGTTGCCAGAGAGGATAAGACTTATACAAAGGCCGACTGGTTTAGGTTGTCTGTCAAAATCTGAAATGTGCTAAATGTTTTTTTAATATTTTTATTTATTCATTTATTTTTTATGGGCTGTTTTGGAGCTTGCATGTTTCTGCCAATAGAACCTCAACTTTGCTCTTTATTGAGTGAAAATATAGCATTACATAGATATTATTAGCTCATTAGCTCTTGGCTTCTTTATTGTGAGCCTGCTGAAGTTTGCCTTTCAGTGTCAAAAAAAAGGGAAAAAAAAAGTGTACTCACTGTAACTACCTCTGCTTAAAGTTAGAGAGGTTTTGTTCAAAAGGTGAATATGTCTTTTCTCTTTGTGTAATAACTGATCTGCATTGTGAAGGGGCTAAATATGAGTCTGCTGAAGGTAACGGTGCTAGAAGATATTCAAGGACATGTGGGAAAGTGCCAGTGGGAAGAACTGAGTGTGACTGAATGTAGGAACAGATTAGCTGTGTCTGCCATAGCCCATGTTATCCCTATGGACAGGTGTGAAGAAGGCTCTGTCCTTCAAGGCAAAAGCCCGTGGTTGACACTTCTCTCAACTGCCAGACAATAAAAGAAATATGGAACTACTTTCAAATTCACTTTGGGATTTTCAGTTTGTTTGTTCCTGAAATTTGGTGAGGGTGGAAGGTGGGGGGGTGAGGGCACAGAAGGAAAGAAGATAAGGATAGATGTAAAAGTCAGGCTCCTCTCACAGAGAGAGAGAGAGAAACTGGGCAAAAAGACAGAAAGTGAGGAAACTGAAGATTTTCCTTTGCAGGTTTGGGTCAGGGTCACATGACAGCTCCACTGCCGTGTTCACATCCTCTCACTCTTCACTGCTGCTGTGTTAGTGCTGAGTTAATGGCACCCGTGCAGGCTCCCTCTCGCACCTGTTCCGATGTGCAGATCTGTTGATTGGTGTCACGCAGAGAATGACGAGATTGTCAACAGGCGGATATCGACAGGGTTACACTGGGTTTTGAATCAATCGCACCCTAGAAACCTATCAGGGCCTGCCCCTACAATCATCTACTCCATGAAAATTGAGAGCAGTAATTGGTGTCATTTGGGGGAAAGCTAAAGGATGAAGGAAGTGACTCAGAGACAGTGCGGCTGCTTCATGGACGATATACAGCAAAGAGCTGAATGAAACTCGGAGGATAATTGAATCAGACTGAAATTATAACTGAACTGCGTTGTCATACAGCTTCTGAGCAATACCTGTGGCCCTCTTACAAGGTTGTGGATGTTTCATGCTTCTTGCTAATATTATTGCAGATATACTCCACATTGTCATTGAAATTGACAGAGCAATTAGTTGGGAAAAAAGAATACAAAAGGAAAAAAAAATCCCTAGACAAAAGCTTTCTTGTAAGATGAAAAGAGATGACCATAAAGCAGAAGCACTCCATCCAGGACTAAAGCTCCTGTGTGAATTTACTGACACTGCCATGTCTCTGTCCACAGTACTTGTCTTTCAGAATAGCTCCATCCAGTCTTAATGGTGTGCATCACTTGAAGTACTTAATGAGCCATGTGTCCATTCATCACATTTGACCTTTTTGTAAACTAACACTAATATTTTACATATATAATTACATAGTTAAAAATCAATTCTGTGCAACTGATGGTCCTCAAGCAGTAATAGATGCCAACTGCAGAGGTGGTGGTTGGCCTTTCTCTCTCTCTCTCTCTCTCGCTCTCCCGGGTAATCTCCTGACTCTCGGACACATCCTTTTCCACTTTGACTTCAGCTAGACCTCAGCAGGGATCCTAATGGGCCCCCACACCGTGTTCCCAGTGCTTTTCTGTGTCTGTGCATCTGCTTGTCTCTTCATCAACACTCCATCAACACAGAGTGAGGGGACCAGCGGTGAAATAGCGCCTGAAACAAGTGTTTAAAATAATGGGGGCTCTTATAAATTCTACTCAAGCGCACCCAAGGGTAAAATTAGACAGAGAGAAAACGACCTCTAAGTGGAGGCTTCTTTCGCGATGGCACTGCGGGGCCGCGCGGATGGAGAACAAGCCATAAACTAGAGGAAACTTTTGGGAGGTTGAAATGGTGTAAAAATGAGGGGAAAAAAAACAAAACATTTCATTCCTGGTCTCATATGAGACATACATTATGATGCCTCTTTTCTGGCCACTGTGAACAACCGCCCCCTCCTGTTGTTTTATTCATGGAGATAAATGTTTCAGTCATCTAGTCACTACACATTTCCTTTATAGACCTTCACGCCTGGCTGAGGTTTCAACAGGAAAAGGAGGTAGCCCAACACCTGGAATAGGAAACGATATGCTACTGCAAAACCCCTGTCAAGACTCATGATATAAATATACACACTCACTCACACACACACACACACACACACACACACACACTACACGCATAGTAATAGGGATGGAAGGAAACGTCTTGACTCTGCATTAGACAGGGAATGAGAATGTAGCACAGGAATGGACTGACACACTTCAGGAGTGTGATGGAATATTAGGCGGGCCGAAAGGGAGCGCCGAGGTTTCACTTTCCTGTTAATCCTGGCTGGATCCCCTGTGTGTTTCCTGAGACGTGTCTCGCTGAGGGATTACAGCGAGTGTGCATGGGGGCTGCGCGGCTAATTTACTTTGAAACACCTGACAAGCTTCTCTAGTCCTTACCCCCCACCCCCCACCCCTGCCCCTCTATGTCTATCTCGCCGTGAGATGAGTAGGACGGGAGATTCTGCCATGTCAGTGGGGATTTAAATAAATGCTTCAGTTTAAAGACTATTTTTCTTCATTTGTCTCTGGTGAGGAGGTTCATTTATTTGGTAATTTGGAGAGCAGGGTGAGAGTTGAGCAGAAAGAGGACATAAAGAGGCACATTGCAAGAGGTGAGAGGCTCTATCTGTTGCTTATTCTGAAGTAATGGAGCAAACAAGACTATTTATACTGTAATGAATGGACAACACTCTTCCTGACCTTTCTTTAGTGCTTGCTGATGAAGAGAGGAAGGAATGAAACACAACAGGGAGTACTGCTGTCACACTTCAGTCTGCTCATCAGAACCAGTGTGACCACCCTGCTCTGTATCAAGTGTGTCATTCACTCAAACCAAGGCAAGAAAAGCCTTTTGTCACAGAGTTAGAAACATGAATGGAAGGAAGGAATGCTCTCTTCAGGAGAAAAACAATTTCTTTTATCTGTAGCTGCCAACTGCAGGGTTTGTACTGGGTAGTTTATTTTGATGCCTAAAGAGATGTACAAACAGCATATGTTTATTAATCCCCATGGGAATTCTCTATTGTTTGTTTTCAGTGAAAATATTAAGTAAATAGACTATGAGTCTATGAAAGGAAAAAAAAAGGAAAGAAAAGTGAAAGTATGGCAAAGCAGCCAAGATCAAGGGGGGGACAAACACACATCTTGTGGATTCTTCACCTGCGATTGTTCATTGACAGCTGACTGGCTCTTCCTGCTTACACACAGGAAACATACTTGGCAACTCTGTAGATACAATATTTATCATTATACATCGGTTCTGAACAATATCCCTCAGCAGCTATTAATTATGTACATGCTGTCATAAATGATGGGTTTGGAACTGTATATGATGGAAATTCTGTACTGTACATCTGTCTGTGTGCATGTGTCAAATGAGGATATTCATTCTTCATCCAGGACAGCTTAGCTTCATGCAGGAGCTATGGCACTGGGAATCTGCCAGAAAAAGCCTGGGTTTAGTTTAGTTTGCTTGGTGACATATTTTGTAATCTGAGTGGATTAACGGAGCAGTAGTGTCATATACCCCGGCATAATCACCAGCTGTCAGGTTTGTCACATTTGGAGAGGATCAGCCTGCAGGCGGGTCACTGTATCAAGCAAAAGTAACACTCCCAGGCACAACACACAGAGGCATTAGCTCCTTGCCTTAATTAGCCCAGAGTCCTTGAGAAATCACAGACTCCCATCCAGTGCCACTCTGAAATGCATACCTTTGAGCCAAACAAGGGTGTGCAAGCTTTCGAGTTCTTCTCCCTAGGCTTGTGTGTTAGCCAAACAAGCAGAGAGGTTTCACATTCAAATGCTCAGATGTTTGAAATTCTGTCAGACGTGTGCAGTCTTTGCTAAATTAGCATTTAGATGTTTCAAAAGAGTGAGCGGAAGTCAAAGCAAACTAAGATAAAGGAATGTTACGTATATTAACTAATGTGGTGTCTTCAGCTTTTCTTTGCATAAGTACCCCTAAAAAGGAGAAGCTATGTGACCTATACAAGCAGACAGATTGAGTCTCCTTTGAGTTCTGAGGAATGTTCTCATGTGCTCCTGTAATAGATTGTGATGGCCCAAAAACAAAACTTGCAACATCCTCTTCATGTCTCAATTCTCTGAGTAAATGAGGAAGAAGGGGAAGTTTAATCACCCTGTGTTTATGTAGCTGCACTGCAGATCCTGTGGGGAAGGTTGTGCTGATATGGCGGGAAAAAGAGCTCCTGTTAAAAGAGCTCATTACTTTTCTGCACACGCTTCACCATCACAAGACCCATACGGAGGAACACGCCTTTTTTTTTTCCTCCTCACTTACTTTTACGACAGCTCACACCAGTTATTAGCCCATAAAACAAACAGCTCTAATGACACACACATGGTGGTTCTAAATGACTGCATGTATACATGCTTGTCTGGATGATGTGGTTAACCTTAATGCTGTCATTTAGTCATTAATATACTGGGGACAGTCATTATGCAAACACTGATAAAATGTGATTTTATATGAACATGGGTTCCACTTCACATATGTGTCTCAACTGGTGATTAAAGATCCAAAATGACAGGACTACTGTTTATGCAGCAGTTAACAATTCAAAGGTTAAACACAGCACAAACCAAAGAGTTACCAAACCATTAAGAGAAAGGGGAAAAAACCCTTCAAAACCTAATATCCGAGTTATATGTTCTTATTCCAATATCCACAAAAAGGAAAAAATGTCCTGGCGTTCAATTAGACTGTTTTCATACTGTGCAGCAATGCTCTGTTGTTCTGTTGGGTCCATTTGGGTTCCCTGGTCAGACATAAAAACAAGGCCTTTGCTGGGAGGTAACACATAGTGTTTTATGAGCATTATTCCATTCCTGTCCAAGATTCAGGCCATAATGGGCATTTCACGGATCATGGCCCCTTTCTATTGGAGCCGGCTGAGAGAAATACAGAGAGTGTTTACATTTCCTTTGCTTTATGTGTCCGCAGAAAGCAATTCCACCACTTGGTGAACCCACAGAGGGCTGTTTAGGGTACTAACCAGGCCGACTTTGGGCCGCCACGGACGCACTTGCGTTGGCCTTGACGCTGTTTTGCTCTTGTCATTTGAAAGCAACGGAATCCGTCATACGCCTTGCAGTTTAATTCGGAGACACATCACGTTAGTGTCAAAGTCAGCTCGCTGATGTCACTGACATGAGGCAAAGAGAGAGAAGAAAAGAGAGAGGTCGGAGGGAAACGGAAATAATTGAAAAGATAAATAAGGCGGGATGTTGTGTTTGTAGGGCCTCGCAGAGAGGCAGACATGACCATGAAATCCTGTTTTCTCTAAGAACACATTTCATTAAACGTGAGAGCGCCATCCCAGCCCTGTCAAGGATAATCTCTGCTGAAGGAGAGATAAACGAATGAATACAATTACCAAATATTGCAAACCTTTGGCCATATATTTGGCATCAAGCACCAACAGACAGCAACAGACGAAAGAAACACAAGAGAAAGCCAGTTGTTTCTTGCTCATGCCCAAAAGGCGAGTCCCTCTTGTGTAAATTTCAGACTAACCTATTCCTGCTCTGAGTCTTAAGTCACTTCATTAAAAATGGAGCTTTCAACTGGCATTTATTCCTTTAGAGATCTATCATTTAGACTTTAATAATTTTCCGCCATAGTAGGACTTGCCTTGTGACATGCAATATGCAAGCCAGCCTGTAAGAAAACCCAAAGCCAGAGCTCATGCGGAGAATGATTGAATAGTCTATTACATGTGGGCAGTGACCTCTCCAGCCACTGGCGTGTTGCATTTATTTCATTAATCTTAGAAATGCAATAAAACAATATTTTACTGTAATCATTTCTGCAGGAGGTCTACCTACTTGACACTGTCTTCAATCTAAAGACAAAATATACCATTTGCGACTTGATTAACTGCTTTGCTCCTTGTACGAGATTTTTTTTTTTTTTTTTGGTCTACTTTTCTTTCATTAAATCAACACATTTGCAGGATGTCACTCTCTGGTCACTGCGAACTCTACATTACATAAAAGTTCAATACGAAGAAGAAAAGAAGAAGTGTAAGCATGTAAATACGAATAAGTAAAGAAAAAAAAAAAGAATAATTAACCTTAAACTGCTGCAAAGTGTTGGAGAAAGCTAAGAGCTGCGAGACTAGGGAATGGAAGATGATTGATGGAAATGTCTTGGGGCCAATATTACAAGACGCAATATAAGCTCTTCTTGTGTTTGCTACTTTCGGAAAAAGCCGGTGTCGATGACAGCATTTAAACTGTGAGAAGACACATTTAGAGAAGACTTTGAAAGACTGCTTGTCACTCCTGTTCGATAAACACGCATAACAAAAACAAGGTGGTTAACCCTTGAACGCATAAGTTTTTAGGTACGAGCACATCGCTCCGAATCCAAATCTGGAAGTCAACAATGACATTACCCTCTTCAGCTCAGGATCCTATGTTTCTGTTCTGCAGCACAGTTGCAAAGCTGCCAGCTCTCATTTGGCTTCTTATTTTAGAGGCAACCAAAGAGGACAGAACAGTGGGGGCTTGGGCCAAAGACGTTTAGAGGACAAGCGGAAATGCAGTGTGACGGAACATCTGAAACGTAATATTTTTCAAATAAAGAAGCGTAAAGCCTGGAATGCTCTGATAGACAAAAGGAGAAATCTTTTAGGGGACTGTCTGTGTTCGTTCGTTATCTCTGGATCAATCTTGTCTATTATCTCCTCGCACAAAGCCCCCCCTTTAAATGCTTTCAGGGCTAGGCCACAACTTATTTCTCCACTCTTTTGTCAGTTTGACGCTGTCCTTTGGGACCATGGCGCTTAGCCTGACAGTGAGGGAAACATGGCCCACCCAAACATCACCCCCCCCCCCCCCTTTTTTTTAAATGTGTTTTCAGGTAGGGGTGGTGGTGCAAGGCCCATGTCCTCTGCACTGTGGTTTCTCAGCCAGGGGAAGGATTCAATTTGCTGCAGTGTGATCTAATCTGAGTCCTGCTGGAAGATTAGCACAGCTCGTGCTGCCTGTGCGATGTGGTTTCCAGGGCTAAGAGAAATAAAGCATAGCAATAAATAACCAGCGGGATCGATATCGCTCAATTGCTGATAGCACTGCCACTGAAGGATTCCTTCCATGATCAACGACCTGCTAGCCTGACCTTCAGGGACAACATGACTCCATGACATTTTACCATCACTTACTGTGGCACATGGGCAGCGCTCTGAGTTTTGTTTAAAACCTATCAACTACAAGGGTACATTCAGCCTTGGTACATTTTGCACTGCTGGTGGCATAACAGTTTTTTTTTTCTCCAGCAAGAAAGAGAAACTCGTCAAAATCATGCACTTGACCAGTACACAGGGTTCTAAACAGCAAGGTGGATTTTGTGTTGGAGGGAAGATTGAGATAAGCAAATGTGATTTGTAATTTGGCGTTGGGGACAATCAACAGGAATCGAACATGTAGAGAAAAGGTTGTTTTTAGTGGATAGAGAAAGAACCTTCAAGCGGCGCATGGTTGGGAGGGAGTGCAAACTCTCGGGGTAACCTGAGCTACTGGCCTCAGCTCAGTGGCAGTAGATTCAGTCCTTCACAGACGAACGAGCTATCAGCACGCACAGTGTCGAGCGCTCTGCAGACCGTGTGAATGGCTCTGAATGTAGATATTAATCAGTAATACACCGTCAGACAGCTGTCACCCTAAAAAGCCCACAAATCTGGTGTCAAATCTCCCTGCAGTTCGCTTGTGGAAAAGCTTCTCTCTCTCTCTCTCTCTGTCTCTCTCTGTAAAAAAGAAAAATGGGCCCAAGAGCATGTGGCTTCCTCTGTCCAGGTTAAACAGATGACCTTGTCCAAGATAGTGTCCCAACTTGCACATCTTGTCTTTGTGCACATTTTCTCTAATTGTGACTGACTTGGACTGAGAAAGCAGATGTGAATTGAGTGAGTATGTCATCAAGGCGCCGACAGATGTGGTAACCTATATTCTCTGTATTAGGGCTTATATCTCCTGCATTTTTAACATGTGCTATACACAATGCTGTCCGTTCACCTGAGCACAGAAGTTCATTTAGCAGAGGCTAAATTACTGCACGCTGATTGATACCGAGAGAAGGAGAGAAGCCTTAACACACCAGACGTTCGTTCGCCCTGTTTTCCGAGTATTTGTGTCGCATTTGAAATCCTTTCGTTCCAAGTTAAGCATTGTCTTTGATTTGTTTATAGGCCCTGTGTGATCCAAGCTGGGCTTCGAACCAAACACGACAAACAAGGTAATTAAACAAGACTGTTATGTACTGTTCTGCAGAGAACATATGCTTAATAATTTATGTGTGCATATGTTTTTTCCTGGATGCATTTATGATGGAACATCACTGTTCTTGCAGTGCATCTGTACTTTGATTTCTTTGTTTTGTACCTGTTTTAAAAATGGTCGCATGCGCTACTGCAAAACGTCTAAAAATACTGAATATGGTGCAGAGATTGCATCCCCCACTTAAAATGCACTAGGATAGTGTTGCTTTGTAAGACAATAATTGTATGTGCTGTAAAATACACTCTGCTTAAAATACACATGCCATGTAAATCGAACGCATAATGAAAAAATGGTGAGAAAACCCATGTATTTTCACTCTTACTGACAAATCTTGTGTGAACATTTCAAGAACTATTGAATCTTGTTATGAATACACATATTTTCCATGTGCCTCTGCTATTGGATAAACCTGTTATCTTTTAATAATGTCACTAAAACATGCTTCAGAATTTAGAATACAGTCCATTTCTTTACACTTCAAAACACACACACACACAGAGAGAGAGAGAGAGAGAGAGAGAGAGTTTGTTTCTGGCCTCTAATTGCGAATTCAAAATCATATTTGAACAAATCAAACTGACAAATGAGTGAAACAGGTCAATCAGAATAGGCATACGTGTGAACCTGTAAACCAGGTAACAATGGATTTGGCAGAGTGTGTGTGTGTGTGTTGTGGGTGTGTTTTTCTCGGCCCATCTTCGCATCTAGAAAGCCAAACATTCTCTATGTAAACTCCTTATTCTCCTCTCATTAAATGTATCCATTGACCTGATTAGGGTAATGTTTTTCCTCTCTTTCAAATAAATTTAAACTAAGCTGTTTGGGTAGACGTGTGTTTGTTTTCCTTAGAGGAGGTGTGACAACACTGAGGATACACTGGTAGCATGTCAAGTGTAATCACTGTTCGTAAACAAAGGCATACACAGCAGAACTGACTCCCCTGCTTACTGCTGAGCTTAATTAATGACAACAGGGATCTTGCATGCTTCAAGCTGCTGAATACAGGATATGAGGTCCCACTCTCAAAACTCTACCCCATCCTGACTGATTCTGTCTGGGCTTCCACCGCATGCTATCATGCTAATCCTGGCTTATTCTGTAGATCTGGCAATACAGCGTCACTGACTGATGGTTAAGATCCACTACATGAGATACAAGTGCAGAGAGAGAGAGAGAGAGAGAGAGAGAGAGAGAGAGAGAGAGGGAGAGGGAGGGAGGGAGGGAGAGAGAAAGAGAGAGAGAGGGAGAGAGAAAGAGAGAGAGAGAGAGGGAGAGAGAAAGAGAGAGAGAGAGAGAGAAGTCAGGTGGGAAGCCATGTGGTGGAGATTGTTCGTGCACACACAGACACACACACACACACACACACAAAACACAATTACTTTGGACAGTTGATTTTAGGAATGTCAGGGCCACGTCAGCGATGTAGTGAACATGACACACACACCAACACACACACACACACACACACAGACATACACGCGTGGAGATACTGACACAGCCAGAGAAAGTAGTAATAAAAGAGATGACTAACCTAACCCACCTGAGCTTGGCTCACAGGGATCGATGTCCTCGTCGTCACTTGGACACTCAGCAGACGCCACTAACAGCTCGTCTGTCGTCTGCAAAGAGAGAGAGATACAGAAAATGCTTTCAGTTCATAAGAACCTAGTGCACTGGCAAACCGAGACTATGACAATTCAATAACTTGTAGTGAAGTTGATGTGGAACATTTTGCAGGAAAAAAAAAAGACGCAATTACAGTCAACAGATGCGTTCCCTCCCTTTCTTTATACCCGCACATCTCTCTTTTTTACCTGACATCTTCATCATCGCCCTGCTCGTTTGTTTATTTCAAAAGGCAGTATCTGTAAAATGTGACAAAGTATGATGCATGCCACAAAACGAGGATTTCTCTTAGTACATCTGTGCTGCATGCTGCCAGAGGAGGGCTGTGCAAATGTACATTTAATTTGCTGTGCATGGGGGCTGATATACAGTGCTGCTCATCCAGATGGCAGTGCCAACGGATCCTGGAGTGCCACATCCATCACTCGCCTGACGTGATTTGTTTTTCCTGGTGGGAGATCCTGGCACTCTATACCAAAAGACAGAGGTGCTGGATCGATATCTATGCCCTCTCTCTCTCTTTCTCTCACCCCTCTCTTCCTCTTTTGAGCAATCCTCCACTCACAGGTGTGGTGGAAGAAAGAAAACACCTACAGGCACCTTCAGTGTGGTTGGGTTTTTTTTTCATTATCTATAAACACACTGTGTAATCTGAATATACAGTAGCACAGCGTAAAATGGCCATAGTTGTAACCAGAAAATCAGGTAATCAGCAAAGCTAAAGTCTCAATATCTCTAAGCACAGAGTAGTTTTAGTAAGCACTGCTTTGTACCCAATGTTGACCTGATATGAAATATTGCTTTAAAGTATCAGCCTCTAGGTCCTGCACTCTATCTTAAGACATCCTTCATTCTGAGCTATATGGATCAGTGAACCAGTACACACATCTGGGTGAGACCACCTTATTCAGACTCGCTCTGCAGTCCTCCAAGATTTTATCAACCCTGTGACAATCTCACATGAACCGAATCATTGTGTTTGACCCAGCTTATCAATACTACGACCCCCAATTTCTCATCCATATTTCATAGGCATAGTGGAGTTAAGCCGTTGGAAATGACAATAAATACACACATGCATGCACACATGCACGCACACACACATGCACACACGCACGCACGGTCGCACGCACACGTGTCACTGGGCACAGGTTTGCCAGCTGGTATTACAGTGTAGGTCAACATATGATGTGGTTTTGACCTGGACAAAATCCAATGACATTACAAATTCACAACGTGTTCCACTTTTGACAGTTTGTCTATGGGATATGTGAGGAGAATCGAGGGGAATATGATTCACATCGAAGGCTGAAGAGTACCTTGCATTAATGTGAAAAAAACACCACGCACTTTACCTCTAGCTGCTTCAGTTTCTCGATTAGACTTTCTAGTTGGTTTTCGTTCATTGGTTGATGTTGTTAGTGATGGTTTTGGTTTGTCCCTTGATGAAACAACATTATATAAAAAAAGAAAGAAAAGAAAAGAAAAAAAGAAAAAAAAGGGGGGGGGGGGGACAACAAGTTTTCACATAAAGCGAAACTCATATTTGGGGAGAGTGTTTGAGTCCATAAATCTGCAGCTGTTTCTTAAAGTGCTGAAGTGGAGGCCTTGGGCAGAGGAGGCCTCATTAATCTAGCTCTGCTTCCTAAAGCCACCCGGCCAGAGAGAGCAGCACAGGTACAGCAACAGCTCATTAATCTGGCCTAGCTCAAAGCTGGAATTAGCACCACATAACACAGATTTCAGCAGGAAAGTTCAGCTCTCAGACAGTTTTTTTTTTTTTTTTTGGGTTACTGAGATCTCTGTGTGTGTGTGTGTGTGTGAGTGTGTGTGTGAGAGAGAGAGAGAGAGAGAGAGAGAGAGAGAGAGAGAGAGAGAGAGCAGCAGCACTGATATAAATTAGTCAAATGATCTCTCATTTGACTCCCTAAGTAAGTAATTAACAGGAGTGTCTGGGTGTGAAAATGAGTGAAGCCAAAGTCCCTTTGGTAATGTCTACATAAAACAACACTGATCTTCAGTATGAGGAGTTTGTCCAAAGGAAAAAAAAAGAAAAAAAACCATAAATCTTTCAATTCCTGTAAATCACACTAGACCAGAAAATAAAAGTTTGAACAGCTGAAAATGAATGTCTCCGGTCTTTACCCTGATTTAGCCAAGCCATGTGGTTTGAACGAAGGATTCCGTCCTTATTCAGTCCGGGCTAGTGGTCGTTATTCTGTAAACTTCGTCACGTTCTGCTTCGATCTGCTAAGATTGATAATCCTCCCTCTTAATTGGACTTCCTGGGTTCCACAGTCAGAGCTGTGTGTCTATTGTGCTGAGTTGGAATGGCCTCAGACAGTCAACATAAGTAATCTACACCCTCATAATTTACCCCCCTCCCTCACCATTCTTCATGCCACCTGCCTCCAGGGGACTTCCCCAGCATAATTAGGACTCATATTTAAAGACTACCTCTCCTACTGAGTAAATCAGTGAACTGTTTTTGTGTCATCTTCTGGAAAGTATCCAATGTTTTTTTTTTAAATTTATTTTGGTATTTCTCTCTCTCTCTCTCTCTCTCTCTCTCTCGTTCTCTTCTTCCGTGTGTTTTGGTGGGTGCATGCTGCGCATGGAGCCTCTGCAGTGCTCACACACACACCCTCTGTGTGATGACCTGTCTGGATGTCTCTGAGGACTGCTGTGTTTTTCCTCTCTGTCTGTTGTTTTCTCTTTCTGCCCCAACGTGATGAATGCTCTTTGGCACACAAAGTGTCTCTTTGGAAATAGGTTGAAAGTCAGGAGGACGCTGAAGGCATCTGAAAGTTCCAGCTTTTCTGTCTGAAGTCTTTTCTCTCTGAGCTGGTAAAGTGTTCTATCGGGGATGGTCACTGTTTGCTTTGGTATTTTTTTTTTTTTTTTATTCCTTTTTTATGCTTTTTTCCCCCCTGTTCCTGTGCATTCTGTGTCTTCGATAACACCATGAGTGCTGATAGTTATCACTGTACAAACTGCTGAATTTATCTGAGATCACATGTTTGACATAAATGCCTTTCTCACATGGACTGATCTTATTCCACAGAAAGGTTTTCTCCCTCAAACAAGAACTAGCATTAGGACTGGGTCCAGTTCATATTCAACAAAAATCAGTCAAATCAGGAAGTTCAATATTGTCTTCTATGGGCTGAGGGAACTGGATGCATGTGCTGAGTCAGAAGAGTTTAAAAACACAGCCAGATACTGCAACAAAAACAGGTCAAATATGCAAAGGTCAAAACACATGCAAACCGGGTACCGAGGACCAGCTGGAGAAGTAATCACTTAAGCAGTGGTCAAATTGACAAAAAAAGTGCAGAGCACAATAGACTAGACAAAAAGCAAAATAAGAAAGCATGCAATGGTCTACACACACAAACTCCAAGACAAATAAATACCTGGAACAGCACAGAAGTTGGTGAACAAGAAAAGCAGGTAGTAATAATGATAACTGATGAATAAGTAGTATAATCTTTTGGTTAGTGATTGGTTGAGGTCGATTGCTGATGGATAGAACCAGAAGGAAGACGAGATGGAGGCCTGATAAACATATGAGTTGAAAAAGACTGTTGGAAAATGGTGGTATCTTAAACTTGGTGGAATTTGAACTTATTCACTTAATAGGCTGGATTTTATACTAAAAATCACTAGATAACCGCATGAAACCACCATCCCTTATTGAAATTTTAGTTTCATATCCCAGCAGGTGGTTGAAATTCCTGCATCAAAAACACCACAGTACATGTAGAGTTGCAAAGGGCAATTGTGTTTTATGTAGGGTAGTAAAAGCAAGAAAATCTTGACTTGTGGACTGTGACCTCACGGACCTTTGTATTTTCACAGTCCGTCAAGTCTAAAAAGGCTAAGACTCTGATTTTAAACAGAAAGGTTAGTTCCACACTGAAGCATTACCAGCACCTGTTACTACAAAACTTTGTACTTGAAAACTTATTTCTCCAAAGAGCACGGGGTTAGAACCATACTTTCATGGTGAAATCCAAAACTCTTGCAATTTGACATTGACAGTGACATCGACCTAACTTTCCTATGTTGCTTCTACATCCATGAATACAGAGAGACAGTTCTCTCTGCAGCAATAAAAAAATGAAGAATAACAGTGAATTAAATACAATTTAGGAAAGCTTAACTGAAAAGAATTAGTGAATCTGAAGAGTCCCACTCTCTGTGGGTCTTGGTCAAAGCTATTAAAAGAATAATTGAGTCCATATTTATTGAGGTTAAGAGTCATTGGTTCAAGGCTAACTGTCATATAAGCATTGATTTTCACTCAAATAGAGTCAGACACTGAGTGAGACACAGAATAAAGAAAACAAATGAAGTAGAAGGGGGAAAGACAGAAAGATAGAAATCCAAAAGAGCTTTTGTTTGCACAGTGCCGGGAGAAAAAAAAAGAGGGGGAAGGGGTTCAATACATAAGAATCATACTATTTTTGGCTGTGTCCTATTTCTGCTATGAATTTCAGATGCTAAAATATCATTTATGATGTTAAGCAAAGGCAAGACAAGAAACAAACACAAACAAACAAATCTAACTGTGCCTTGTGATCATCACCACTCTTCGGCAAAATCTTTTTTTACTGATGCAATATATCAAAACCATTCATCAGATTTTTCCTACTGACACAAAGCAGCTAATTCAGCACCATGTAACTAGGTCAATACTGATGGGTAATTTAGACCCAGATGCTCGATAGATTTCCTCTAAATAATGTAGGACCACTCTGTGGAAGCTACATGGAAATATCAGTGTGATAAGACATAAAGGTTATAAAAGACCACAAACTATCTAAACTCATATGCATATATAGGGGGTGTGATAACAGACAACACTGCAAAGGAGAACAACACTAATATTTAACAGATCAGTTAAGGCACAGACAGTGTTTCACAAAACGACATGCGTATTATAATATCGATGGTTGCCGTGTTTACAATAATAATGGTTAATGATGTGCCAAATAGTGCATCATCAAAATTAATTAGCAGGATGTGCACAGAGCCTACGGAGTTAAACGTGTCACTGTGAGCATTAACAAACATACTAGAGCAAGGTCAGGGAAGACAGTTGTTTGCTATTGTTCAGTTGTAGACTGGTTCCCTTGCAGGGAAGAGGTTTTACTTTATTTAAAGCTGAGCAGCTGTTTCTAGACCTGGGGCATAGACAATAGAGAGAGTGTGTGTGTGTGTGTGTGTGTGTGTGTATGCGCCTGTATGTGTGTGCACGTGTGTGTGTGTGTTAGAGGGAGAACAGAGTCTAGAGCTGAACGTTTCCTCCCAGGATACCAGCATGTCCCTACTGCCATACATCTTCCAGCAGGCTACTGTCACTGTGCTCAGGTCCCTCTAACAAGACTGCGGGATCCAGTCTTACTTTCATACACACAAACACACAGAGAGACAGAGAGAGAGAGAGAGAGAGAGAGAGAGAGTATAAGGAAAACTATAAAGGTTTGTCCATTATAATAATTGCTTAGCCTAGATCATTAATCCAATCATAGAAAGGATTAAAATAATACAATGTACTATTCATGTCCTCTTAATGTTCAACAGAGCACTAGCAATATCATACAGAATAAAACGCCTTCTTCAACACGAGTGAGAAAAGAAGAGAGACAGAGATGAAAAGCTGGATTTATGGAATATTCTCTTTCTGAATATCTGATGCGGTTTGAATTTGTCAATATATCTATTTGTCTGCTTTACGACGACTTTTTTTTTTTTAATACGCTCCAAAGCTTCTGTGAGTCTCTTAATATCCCATTCTGCTAGAGCCCACAGAAGTTCAGAGGACCACACAGAAGGGCACACGAATAGGCAGTGTGTTTAGCACAATGGTCAGAGAGAGATTTGGGCATGACTGCATGACTCAGGAGAGGTGAGAGAGAGGTGATTAAAGTCAAAGCGTACAGCGTTAATGAAGCCATCTGATAGTGCTAATGTCACCATAGCTCCTTAAAACCACATCCTCATTAAAAACTTCACTAGTGAGGGATGTAGGCAACACGACAGGGCCTTTTCATGTTTTTTTTTTTATTCCCAAGGCCATGGTCATATGTTTGATCCGCAGGTCTTTTTCACATCTATATTTTTTTCCCCTGCTTTTCCTGTTTGTTTCCCAGAACACTGATATTGCTTATTAAATTAATTTCTCTATCAAGAATACAAAGAGAACTTGCACTGGACTAGAAGCTTCTGTGGTCAAACAAACAAACAAACCCCCCTCCCCCCACAAAAAAAAAAGAATCTTGTATACCAAAAGAGTAGTACTGACTGATGTCATTCATTGAATACCTCTTTATGGTAATGAACAATGTCTGACCAAATTTAAGACCTATCCATGCAACTTTCAAGGCATGTAATGAGTGGGGGTGAAGTAATTTTTTTTTTTTCATTTCTTGTCTGAATACACACAGAAAGAAAAGCAGAAAAGAGAAAAAAAAACATGTGTGGTGTCTCTTTTTTTCAAAGAACTTCAAACTAGAGAAGAGAGGCAACATCAAAGACTTAGGAGGCATTTAAATATTCATTAATTTGACAGTTCATTTGGACACATTTCAAGAAATTTCCCCATGTTATGGGGAGTATGAATGTAGGACACTATTTTTTTTTTCCAGAAATACGAATAACACGGAGTTCTGTGAAAACGATTTGGATCCGGCATAAATGCACTGCACGCTTCTTTCTGTTCATATGATAAAAAGTGGCTGGTGAATACGGGAATGAGGCGGAAAAGGCTAGCATTTTGCAATTTCAGCTTGGTATGAAATCCATATTGGAGCTTAAGTATACGTTGTATCTGTTTTACATTCAATAGCTTCAATTTTCTTGTCCATAGAAGCAAAGCTATTAAGAGAGTGTCGGAGTGGGGTGTAGGCTATACACACTCATCTGGAGCAGATTTATGTTTCCTGTTTCTGTACACGGGAGTATCAGCACATGGTGTGATGTTTGTGGAGACTGGGGAAACACAGAGGAGCATGTTACAGTAGCACACGATCCCTGCACAATATGGTTATCTGCAGGCAGAAATGCAAGAACGCATGCGGGGCGGATTCCTCAAGAGGAGGATTGTGAACCACCATCCCCAACAGCAACACTTGACTCATTTCACAGTTCTCAGAGTGGAACGTTCCGGAAATCTGCAGAGCCTACTGTTACCTACATTATCCAACCCAGTCCTTCATAATTCATTCTTCTCATGGTCTGTTCTCCAAGTGTATATGGCATTTATAATTAATGCGCAAACAACAGAGGGGACTTTAAAATAGACTGCTCTTTGTCCTTCTCCTATCCCTTTACACATTTCTGATAAATGAAATCCCTCTGCATTGAAGTATTTTTCCCCCCTTGGATGTTTCCCTCCCCTGATATGATCGTTATCCGAAATCGAATCTAGAACCTGCGGTCGTCTGCTGCTCGCTTCTGTAACAATCCAAACTGATTGCAGAGAGCTGCTTGAGAGGGAATTTGATATACTGAGAAGCAACATGCGAATGAGAGAGGAATGACAATTATCAGCACAATGGCCCTCCAAATCATAAAACTTATCGTTTCAACATTCAGCAAGAGCTACTCGTTTTCAGCTCAAAGTTATGAAATCCAAAGAATTCCAAAGAAAGGAAAAAAGATTTCGTAAAACACATGAAACACACCAGAATTTGGTGATGGGCAAACATTTGTTCAGGTCCTGGATGCATATGCTAAAGAGAAGCATTCATAAGGGCCATAAGCAAATGCTCTACATATAAGCAGATCATAAAAATAAGCAGATGCACTACAAACACAAGCCTATGAATATTGTAAATAAATAAATAAATCGCAAACAAATAAATGAAATCAAATAAATGTAAAATATAAGTATAAATAAAGTTACTGACAATGATGAAATTAATCTGTCTCTACAGGAACATTCAAGTAAGAGAGAGAGAGAGAGAGAGAGAGAGAGAGAGAGAGAGAGACAGAGACAGAGAGACGAAGAAGGAAAAACAGGGAAGCGAGTGAAAGAGACTACTAAGCTTGCTCACAAATCACTGCCTCGCTGACTTTGCCTGCGTTTTGACATCCGGTCCCAGTCCCTCACGAGGCGACAGTGCCAAATTTGTCATCCTAATATAGATGCGTCCACGGCTGAGATTAATGTGTGCCGAGGCTGAATCCCACGCGTAACCTTTGCAAAAAACATGACGGGGGAAGCACACCTCTCTCCGAAAACAGCAGACGAGGTCGCCTTCGCTTCCCAGTGCGTAACGCCATTATCTGTGTCCCCTTCTCGCAAGTGCAAGTGATGATGTGCCAATCGCACAGGCGGGCACACATATCCTGTGCCTAATCAAGCATGTTTTCTCTGCGCAAAGTGTGTCAATGACAAAAAGGGCAGCACTGATGGTGTTGAAGTGTGAAAGGCACTGCCATCGTCTGTTCTCCCTCCACGTAAAGTGGATTACTGCAAGGCCCACACTCCTGCACGATGTCCTTTTTTAAACGTTTTGGCTTATTGAATGCTTTGAGGGTCAAATAAAAAAAAAACCCAAAAAAAACCCCAAAAAACAAAAACTGCAGATGCTTTGTGCTGATAAAATAAACGACATCCTAAATGACTGTGGCAGATTTTTAATTCAGATGAACGCCATTGTTAAATTGCTCTTGTGGAACTGACTGAGCTTTGCCATAAAACAGAGAGGCAACTTAGGCGTTTTGGTTGTTAAAACTGCGGGTTACCCCACACTGGAATTCTGGAACACGTTTTACCTTTAGTAACCATAACATGTGTAATCCATTAAATAAAATGAAATAAAAACAAAAACAAAACTACACAAAAAACAAAACAAAAAGATTAACCTAAAACAACAGGGTTTTCCCAAATTATAGCATTGTGTCCTCTGTTTTTTGTAGTGTGCATTATGAGAGCTGATGAGAGTTATGATGCTCTTATGTAATATTAGAGGAAGAAGGAATAACATAGATAAATACAATATTACACTTTGCTCAAACACATGCATTCGCTGTGAAAATAGATATTACATATATCATAATATTCAGGAATTTTATGTATGATACAGGATCCAAGTCAGCTCAGATCAGATGGCTTCTGTTTCTCCAGAGAAGTAATGAGAATATACAGCAGAAATATGTAATGCTGATATGCTTTCTGTCTCTTGGATTAAACATTTCTGGATATGAACACATCAAACTTAATTTGAGACCCACAGCTCTCCTCGCTGCTTTTCATAGGGCCTTTTTGTGCTTGGTTCATTCCCTCTCATCTCCTCTGCTCTCTGATCCTTTTCTCCCCCCCCTTTCCAAAACTGTTAATGGAAACACTAGGAAATTCTGTCTAAGTCCTGAAATCGATAGCCGTGACAGGAGGAGTCCTACGCCAGTCTGAGGATGAGGAAGATAAATTGTCTGCGCATCAGCAGAGCCTATCAGTAACTTAGAAGCTGATGCGAAGGTAAGGGAGTTGGACTGAGGGTGCAGTGTCTTTTTGTAAACATTTGGAAGGGGAGGTTCAGGGAATGCTCGTGTGACCAATAAAACTTGCCTAACAGGAGGTGAGGCCGCTGCTCCTGTCAGATGGATAGGAGCATTACATAGAGCTAAAGAAAAAAAAAAGATATTTTGGGGAGGTGTGTATGTGTGTGTGTGTGTGTGTGTATGTGTAGGGGGGGCATTTTAGGCTTTGTGGATAGGGGGAGGAATTAGTTTGCCATTGAAAAATGAAGGTGCTATTTTCACAATAAGAAAAAGCAGTTAAAATGCGCCCCTTGTCCTTTACCACAAGTACACTGTCAGCCTCTTTCAAAGCAATTAAGGCACAGGCGGAAAGAATGGTACACTTTTCATCAACCCTGTCACTCCACCTAAAAACTCTTGCCTTCAGGTTTTTTTGAGCAGATATTTAAACCCTCGTTGTGCAAAATAATCACCTGCACAATGCAAATTGCTGCACTGCCACCTATTTAATGTAAGCTGTTGCAGGAGAAAGATAAAAGCTATTTTTTTTTCATCCTTTCTCATTTTCCTGTTCCTCTGCCACATAGACCCGCAATTTATAAGGGTGATCACTAATCACACTCAGGAAGGTAGTCAGCACAATGAATTATTGATGGGATGTGTATAATGAAAGATTGGTGCACCATCCAGGATGCCATTACGGCAAGGGACAGGGACCAAACAAACAAATACTAACAGGATTAATTAGTGAAGAGGAACAAAAGAATGCAGGAAAGAACCTAACAGAAATGTTAGAGAAGGAAAATGGATAATGAGAGTGATTCAAGAGAGAGATCTTCTCTAGTTTTATGACCATAAAAGAGACGGCCATGAAAAAGGCAGCAGAGAAAGAGATAGATAAACAGAGAGAGGGAGGGAGAAAAAGAGAGAGAGAGAGAGAGAGAGAGAGAGAGAGAAGCTCCAGGGTGGTGTGCTGAAAACTGTACGCTGACATATGTCACATTCTCTTATTCCCACAAACTAAAATTCTTATTCTGTCAGGAAAATAAGTGAGCATTGCAAACCACATTTGAACAGTAAAGGCCTCAATAAATCAATTAAGCTAGGAGCAACACAGGATTAGTTCTATCAATAGTTTTATAGGCAGGGGTGCACATACAGTATGTGTGCCCCTGGTTATAGGTAATTCTTTCCCCCATTTGGAACCAACTGCTTGTCCTTTCAGTTGGAAGCAATTTCATTAAAAACCCCCCCAAAAACTCCAAAACTCCATGTGCATCACTTAAATGATAGTCACTTGTTTTTGCTTGAAGACTGACATGAAAAAATACTCAGAGCAAACAATTCTACACATTGCTAAAATGGTAATATACTCAGACTGGAAGAAGAAAATCAAAAATCTGGTCAGTCTGATGAAAACTTGACCTGCTATACATTAATTTATGCCCACTATGAAAATCTAAGATGCCTAGATAGCTTTTCCCTTTTGGATTATTTAGTGGCTCACTAGAGTATTAAAGAAGAGGAAGTCCAAACTGCTTTGACTGGGAGCTGATGAAGCTTAGAGAAGGTACAACATTAGAAATGCAACATTAGAGCACCACATTTCAGTGAGAAGATGGCAAAGAGGTCGTTCACTATGTCATCTCAAGTAAACTCAGAATGTTCTTAAGTGATGTTATCTTGTCTTGTCTGGTGGATTTAGTTTCATTTGAAGGACAGTGTGTGAGGTCATTCGGCCGTGCTCTCGACATAAAGACATTTTGATCACTACTCTCACTCTTACACCACTGTTCCACCAACCAGAAACGATCTCTCACATCCTTGGATACGGATGATGTTCATAGCTCTCAATCAATCTAAATAATGTAATGGACTTGACATTTTTGAGTTTAGGAGTTATAACTCACAGAAGTTGATATACTGCGCATCATATAATATACAGACGCAAAATGGAGGACTTTTTTAAAATTATGACTAAATTATGCTTATATGGCATGTCTACAAATCAAAATGTCACCAGTTTCCCCACTGAAAGAAGTGAAATAATGGTGTTCTTGAATATACACATTTGTCAGTGTAGCAGCTCTTGGTCGTTCTTTGTCCTCGGTGTGTGTGTGAATCTGTACCCATATATCTGATGTTCCTGCTGCTGACGAGGGTGTTAAGTCTCAGGAACGCATACATGACACAAAGCTGCCTCCACAGGTCACGATCAAATGATGTGTTTTCATGTTTCCAAACAGAGTCTAAAGGACTCTGTTAAAGCACAAAATCAATCACACACATTACCCTGAGTAACTCAGAATAATTGGTGAAGAATTTGTTTTTTAAAACATAATTGCACAGGATAAGCTGTGTGTGTGTGTGTGTGTGTGCGCGTGACTAGTGTGTGTGTGACTTGTGTGTGTGTGTGTGTGTGTGTGTGTGTGTGTGTGTGTGTGTGTGACGTGTGTGTGTGTGTGTGTGTGTGTAAAGGGCAGTTTTCATCATAGCCCCTGAAGGGGACAGTGTGATAGATCGGGCCTGTCGTTCGGAGTGCCCGACTTGCTCTCAGGTCCACCGCAGGTCTCTGACATCACATCCACCTCCATCCGTCAATGCTGAGCCACTGTAGCCCCCAGCAGACCTTGCAGCACCTAAGCCCTGTAGCCCTGGCCTGGGGCCCTCACACACCTGAGACCTGGAGGAGGAGCCACACTCATCTGACATTGCAAGGGCCGGCCACGGGAGGGCTGTCCTCCTCCCATGACACAAAAAGGACAAAACCCTGACCTCTTTGCATCTCCATTCCAGTCAACGAGCAAGCATTACTCAAAGCTATGGGCACTTCATTATATACACACACGTTAATCCCTGTCAGCCAATAACACAAAGACTACTTCTGGCACTATAAGAGACCTGTTTTAGATTTTTTTTTTCCATAGTGTTGACTTAGATTGAAATGACACTTGTAAGTTCAGTTTTCTGCGACTTTTACCATGCAGTAAATGTATGTTAAGCTGCAATAGTTATAATTGCACTAAAATGAAGTATTAACAGTTTGTTTTGTGCCCTGTCACACGGTGCATGACAAATGTACGCCTCTAAGTGTACGGCAATTTCCATATTCATACCCTGACATATTGCATAAGTTAACTTCAATATATTGGCTGTATGGACTCGGGGATGTGACAAATGAGAAAATGATCAGTGGGAGGTTTGATGTGTGTGTGTGTGTGTGTGTTTTTTTTACCCCCCTAACACATTGATTTGGACTTCCCATTAATATGAATTGGTTGTCACACAGTAAACCAAGTGGAACAGTCTCTTCACACTCTGGACTGTTTTCATTGAGATCTGACACATGAGACTTTACCGACAAACTTTTTAATCATGTCGACCATTCTCTGTGCTTGCTACTTGTGAGGGAGACAGAAACGCTCGCTGAGAGCATTCTGGTTTCTAGGGAAACACATAAAGAAAGACAAGTTAAGGATTTGCTGTTGCAGAATGCAAGCTGCAAAAAAAGAAAAAGACGAGACTAAGAATCCCTGATTTCTAAAATTTCACTCCAATGTCTCCCTATGACAAAGACATTGTGGCAGCACCTAAAACTCCGCCTCTTTTATTCAAGAACGGGAGATTCTGTTTGACCTTGAGAAATTTAGAATCTTTGCATCAAGATTCTGTTGATTCAGTTTGATGTCCTTTTTTACAGCATTTTTTGTGTAAACTGAGATCTTGGGTGCAACTAATAAGTCAGTAACTCTCCTGAGGAAGCAAGAGAGCAATCCAAAGTCATTATTCCATGTATTTTTTTATTTTTTATTTATGTATATTTTTTGTTCTTGAAATAAGAAATTCTAAGAGTGCACTGAAGGGCTTAGAGTTCACAGAAGGGTTTAGATTTCTCTTTGGTGCAATGCAGAAAAAAGGGCGTTTTGTAAGAATAAAAGCTTCATTCAAGATTTCCAATCCAAGGTCTTCTTTGCCAAGCGAAAGCTATACTTATTGATTTTTTTTTCCTTTTATAGCTTAAAAATGACTTCACTTTCAAAAATGTTGATAAAAATCATTTAGCTCCTCAATGAACCTAATTGGACATCTTATTTTCAGTTAGTGTTGGAAGAAAAGGCTTGCTTATTGACTTTATGCACTGACATCTTAGACAGAAGCGCAATGTTAACCATACAGATACAAATGGCAGCTTGTGATATAAAAGTTGTCAAATTCAAGACAGAAGAATGATGACCATGATGTGCAGTAACTTTTACTCTCATGGCAAGGTGTAACCCCTATTTATTATTTAGGGCCCACTGACACTCTTGCATCCAGAGTACGCAGACATTCTAGCACCATAAGAGACAAACTAGTTTTGTTTTTAAGCAAACTTCAGGCAAGATATGAACAGAAAGGCAGGGAACAAAAAAAAAAAAACAAAACAAAACAAAAAAACAAAACAACCAAAAAAAACTTCCTTGAGAGAGAGAGAGAGAAAAAAGGAAAAGTTTTATGAGAAAACAATCCCAATTTATCAGTCAAATCGAGCTAAATATGCAGCTTTGTGCCTACTGCTATTCTACCAACCACTGAAAATTTTAATCTCACTGAGTCAGCAGGAAGCTTCTAGTGCAACAGATTACCTTCCCGTGTTTCTAGTGCGAAATACTCGAATTTGATTTGTTATATGTTGCCCGTGTATGTCTTTCCTCTCTAAGGGAGGGAGCTCTTACTACACAAAGGACAGTTAACACATTATGGATTAGGTCCCCTTGATGAAAGTCAAATTTTTACAAACAACTTTTTAGGGAACCTAGGCAACCGAAGACATTTTAATCTTCTGCTTTAATTAAAATTCAGCACAGGGCACTGTATTCAGGATGTAGATATTCTTGTCATTTTCATTGAGGAGTACAATACATCATCACTCATTCAAAATGTAGTTTTAAAACTGTACTGTAGAGACCATGCATCAACAACGCATTTATCTTGTGAATATTACTCTTTACATCTTTTTCAATTGATTTTAGCCAAAATCTTTCTCTATTTTGATATGTATCTAACTTAACCTGGGTGGGACACCTAATTTTTTGATGTGTACACCTTATCTACGGGTTCATAATGGAGTATTTCAGGTACTCCAATACCTGTCAGTGGAATATTTCGGCTAACACATTCCTCGAGCAATGATTACACAAAGGAAGTGAAAAACAAACAAACAAAAAAAACAACAACAAAAAAACCACACCGACACCTTTTCATTATGGCGCTCGTGTTTATCCTGACAATCTGGTCTACAAGAATGGTCATTTCAAGGGGCAAACTTCAAAGCTTTAGATGGAAAGTAGGCCAATTTGGGAGTCATATGCAGCTAGCATCAACAATGACTCACAAGGGCTGTGGGTTCATATGAATTTCCGTGGGTTGAAGCAGCTGCTTGACTTACAAGGACATTCCCTGAGGTAGATGGCAGTATGTCAAATCTCAATCTGTCTCTGTAAAACAGTGGGTGGCTAAAACTCTACGACTCTGTTTTTAGGGGGAAGAGACCTGGGGCACGGTCACCACAAGCCAACTCAACTGGAACAAGACCATCTGGTGAGGTACTGTTACTGGGCATTGCTGTTTGTTTTAGAGAGAGCAGCACGAACACCTGCAGATTTTCACATTTACAAGTGGGCGGGGTTGATTACCTAGCCAAAAGTGAGAGCACCCTTTTTTCATCCATTTTTTTCTTTCCCTTCTGCCTGGATGATATATCTCAAATTTCAAACTTGGTTACTTCAGATTCACAGCATGCCTACAGCCACTAATAAGTGTAGCTTTGAGGAACTGATTGGAGGAGCTCAAAACTATGAACAGACTTCATGATGAAATACTTTCAAAAACTCACAGTATCTTAAATGTCAGAATAAATAATCATTTTGTTTTAAAGATCAATCTGGGGACTGACCAGTCTTCTCCATATAGACTTGTTATTTTTTAGTGTGAATAAACACGGCACTAACGATGAGCAAAATGCTTTTTAAGGGGAATAAGAGAATAAGGTTGTCCAGCAAATCACAAACTAAAAAGCCAGTTAATTAAACAAATGTATGAATAAAGCAGGACAATTTTTTTTTTTAAAAATTCAGTGTTTACACAGTATATTCTGAGCACAGCTAAAAAAAAAAAGAGTGTGTATATGGGTCAGATCTTATTATAAATTCTATGCATAATGCAGTTTATTGCTTTTTAATGACTGTACTGGAGAATTCAGACTCAAACAGTTTGACAGAGCCATCGAAGAACTGTTTTTTTTTTTTTCTTGTGGAAATGAAAGGCAAAAATGCATGTATATTTTTCATGTCCCGCCTCTCCCCTCTTGTTTAATTACTGCTTTTACCATTTCAGTCTGAATCCATTAAGTGCCATATTTTACATAAAGCTGAACAGAATTAAGTAGACCATAATAGATAATATTAAAATACTACATTTCAGTCAGTTGCTAATACATTTCGATTAGTAACCCCCTTCCCTCTTTGATAATTACTTGCAAACACACACACACACACACACACACACACACACACACATATATGCTGTGAAAAGCCTAAAGTCCATAGAGTAAAGGAAATTGTTTATCTATAAAGATACAGGCCTCACAAATTCACTCTCTGCAGAAGTCTCTTGATATCTAACTCATGTCTAATAGACTTTAATCATGTTTAATAGTTTTTAATGGTGCAAAAAAACCCACATCAGAGTGTGTCAAGATCTGTGGCAAGAGAAGTAATTGGGGTGTGTGGTACGAAAAACACGTCCGGGTCTCTACCTGAGGCTCTGAGAAATGAAAGGTTTCTCTCATCATCTTTGCAATAAAGGGGGGTCACTCTAAAAGTAATGACTCACTAAAGCTGTAATTATTGCAAATTAATTACACCTTGATTGTGTGCACACAACAGATAAGACGGAAGTGCCACCGTGTCTCAGTGCCACGCATGCTAAACAGCAGGGTCTGTGCAAGTGTATATGAATGATTAAATTTCCTTTTAATATATGAACTACCATATCTTAATATACTTACATCGCCTGGAGATGATCAAGGCCACATCGTCACGATAACCCCAAGCACTGGGGTGCAATATGCAGCACAAACTGAGGCATGTCAGATCACCACAAAACTGCTAGCACAACAAATGAGTAATTAGCATGTTGCCACTCCATAAAAGTTGTCATCTGACCAAGAAATCAACCAAGTAGCAACTTATCATTTTTCATCTTTTTCTTCTTTCTTATTTTTCTTAATTTTTTTTCTTTCCATTTTTGTGAAAGGGAATTTACGTGACTATACAAGCAAAAGGTTAACACAAACAAACCTTAGCAAAGGTTAATTTTTCTGATTGAACAGCAGGTGCCTGAAATGTTTTGGCTTGAGTCTGAACCTAAAGTCTAGTCGAAGAAATAACAAAGAGTTTAGGCTTATTTGAGTAAGTGTCAAAGCTGGCAGTTGTTTGTTGTGGTAATTAAGTGTGATATATCTAATCAGCGACAATACAGACGGCAAAATTGATGTGACATGCACCTACAGTATCACAGTGTGGAAGAGCGCAGATGTCTCCGCCAATTATCTGCTTTGTTTGGGATGATACAAATAGAGATTCTTTGGGACTGCCAGGTGGTTTTGCAAGGAAGCCACCATTTTGACAAAGTGGAGGGTACATTACACACGTATCCTGCCGTATAAACACACAATCTCTCTCCTCTCTCTCTCTCTCTTTCTCTGTCCAGACAGTGTGGACAGACTCAGAGAGTCCCAGATGAGGAGCACCTGTGTGATTAATATCCACACTCCAGCCAGACTGGATAATACAGTGTACAGAGTCAGTGGATTAATCACTGTCATACCCAGAGCTGGCTTCTACCCCAGTCAGTATGAGAAACAAGCCAGCATGTCTTAGATCTGGGTTTTAATTAAGCAAGTCTGACCCATCCTCTTCCTCTGAAACCATGGCTGTTACATTTCCACCCTCCTTAAACAAAACTGCTGGACATGACTCTCTTTTGCCCTCCCACATGTATTAAATTGTATGAATCTCAATACATTTCTCAACATGTTACTGAACCTTTAAAGCTTTATGTTAAGCTTTCAGTAATTATATGCATCAATAACGATTTTGATAATTAATTAATCATAAATCACTGCATTTTGCCAAGAATGTGAAACATACTCATATTCTATTCCCTCACCAATCACATGAGAGGTTGTATGTATATATATATATATATATATATATATTTTAATTTAGTTTAATTTGAATATCTGTGTCTCTCCATTCATTGTAGTCAGTTACTCTGCTAAAACCTGATGATCTCATAGCTCTCTCTCATGCCTCTCTCCTGTCATTAGCAGGTATGCACTGCCACTTCTTTTTCGCTTGACAACCATGGGCCATAGAGACAGAGGAACAAGTGTGTTTTTGCCACATGCCTTATTTATCTTCTAACCTCATCGCTCAGTGTCGTACCGCTGGCATCTCTGGGCGCCATTACTCATGTCTGTGTTGGCGAGCCACTGGATTTATTTAAAGGGAACCAGCCCATCCGTCAAGCGGTGCAAAAAGACAGCCTTGTGTCTCAAAAGCCCAGCAAAAGAGATCTCAAATTAGTCTCCCATTACAAAATTAAAGGGACAAACTGCTGGAGAGCAAAAATGTTGATACAATTCATGTTTCTCCTTTGGAAACACACGGGGGCATTTTTATGGGAAAAATGACGCTCCAATCAAATGAACATGCTGAAGCGAGTGAAAGGAGAGGTTCTTCTGGAGACAGGCCCGTTTGTCGCAAGCCCAGGCACTTTGTCAGTACTGCATTAAGGCCTAATTGGCTGAGATGGAGGTTTGTCACAGGGTTTTGACACTTCATTAGAGCATGGCAGCTACTCTAAAACAGAGGAAGTTATTTCCCTTAAGAGAAAAGGACAGTGAAAAAGAAAAAGAAAATAAGTGCCACATTTGGTATAAGGGTACTCTATCAGAGCGCTCGAATAAAAGAAGCAAACAATCTGATTGAATTCTTTCAGAGTATCGGTATCAGCAATAATCAGTGTTAAATTAGTACTATTTAAGAAATTACACGCTGATAATAATCTGGCAAAAGATCATTTGCTTGAAAGGAACCTAATTTAAATCTCATGAGATAGTACTGAACTCTCTCTGCTTCATTCACTACTCTGTAATCTGTCTGGACCACTGTCTTGTCAGCTGAGTGACCCTGGGATCAGAATGTATGTCACTGAAAGCATTAATTAGTTCCAAAAGCTGAGCAGCAATGAGAACTAATCATCTGTGGGTGTTGATAGCCACTGCCAGAGGGAAAATTCCTGTATCATTTCAGACACATCTCCAACACTGAAACACCATTACTCTATCAGACAAAGGACAAGGCAACACAGCAGTTCTTAAGACAGAAGAAAACCACTTAACCAACTGTTTGTTTTTTTCTTTTAACCAGGGGGTTGTACATTGTAGTTAAGAAGATAAAATAATGACCAAATCAGTGGCTAGTGCGTTAAATATTCAGATTTTACCAACCACTTTCAATGAATTTCTGTGTACTTAGCATACTTTTCAAATCTGGTATCACAACCTTTGACAAGAGATAAGTCAGATTATTCAAGATCACTCACTCACCCACTCACTTTCAAAGCCGCTTAACCTAATTAGGGTCGCGGGGGTAGCTCGAGCCTATCCCAGCGTTCATTGGGTGCAAGGCGGGGAAACACCCTGGGCAGGTCACCAGTCCATCGCAGGGCAGACACACAGACAAACACACTCGCACACATTCATACCTAGGGGCAATTTAGTGTCTCCAATTCACCTAACCTGCATGTCTTTGGAGTGTGGGAGGAAACCCATGCAGACACGGGCAGAACATGCAAACTCCAAGATTATTCAGAAGAACAATAAAACAAACAAACAAACGAACAAACAAAAAATGAGACAGAGACAGAGGGGATGCAACCCATACCAACCTTGGTTCAGGGAAGCTGTGTCAAGATACTTTTATGAGATGGAAACCCTTTAGTTAATGTAAAGTAAGGTAAAGAACATACTTTTTCCATTTTCTCCCTGTTCTTTATGCAGCTGATGGTCTGCCAAAAAAAAAAAAAAAAAAGAACCACAATCCACCGTTTACAGCTCTTGTATGGACTGACAATTGCAAGAGTGGTGTTGCATTTTCCATTGACTCAGAGATACCATAGTTCCTTCATTCAGTTCTCTTGACCTGCATGGACTTTGCATTTCCACATTTCCAAACACAACTTTTGCATTTGAAAAAAAAGGTTCAAAGTTGGAGCAGCTCTTCACAAATTACAAAGGGTTGCAGGAAGCTTGTACTGAAAGCTAGAAGACATGTCAAGCTTCTAACAAATGCTGATGTATGAAATATTTTAAAAACCACGTTATTTTCACAGCATACAAATTATGCAACATATAGGAACCTGCGCATGTAAACATGAACAAATGCACACTGATGTTCCAGGGAAACAAACAAGCATTGCATCTCTAAAGTACCCACAGCTACATGGCCATGAATGTCAAACATGTCCCTCGGGAGCTTACATTAGCTTATGACTGTACAAATACAGATACATAAATGGGTAACTGGTGTGAAACCTTGGGGAATTTAGCTGAATTTTGTTAATATCAAACATCAAAGCTGTGTTGATGTGTTCAGAGGAACAAACTCTATGTAATATGTAATCCTGACTCTCATATTCTGTTATTGCGCTCTTTCTTGAATATTTCAGTGCTTGTATCTGCCTGAGGGTTGGTGCTGCTTGTGTGTGAGACGTGGGCTGAGTTTAGAGAATATGTCCTGTTGGGAGGAGTGAAGGAGAATCACAAGGAAATGAACACACTACCAAGTTAGTGATGAAGTCATTCAAAATATCAGAGAGTCAGAGAAACAGAGAGACAAACTGAAAAGTTTGTATTCTTAGAATGCTGCATCTCATTAGCCACGATCCTCTCAAGTCTTAAAAAGGAGTGCAAAAGTTTCCATTAAGGTTCGTGTGTGTCTGTATAAAAACAGTTAAATGTGTTAAGAAATTGTCTGACCGTGCCACCATGAAATGGGTATTGGAAAAAGGAAAGAAATTGCCCTCATTAAAATGTTTGTAACATTTTGTAATATGCTAATGGAAGTGCTTTGTGCTTTGTTCAACATAAGCCTAATTAATGAAAAAAAAGGTTAAGCTCCTATTTTATGATACATTTTAAAGTGTTATGCATGCTGAGCAGATAAAAGAGTGCAACGTGTAATGAGCCTGTGTCAGCATTTGTGAGGTGGGAAATGATTCTTCCATATTCACTCACTTATAACAACAATGGTAAAAAAAAGAAAAAAAAAAAAAAAACAATAATAGGTGCGTGAGAGCAACACTGTGCTTTCAATCAACACTCACTGTTCATCTCAGCTGTAGTGGAAAAGCTGCAGTTAAATCACCAGGATTTGAGCCACAGTTTGAAATTATTCTGTGAATTAAGAGATTTGATTAAGTTTGAACGCATAGCAATCTTACAAATAAAAATGATATTTATGTGATGTGTGGCAAATCGCAAATTTGCTAAAAGGAGGAAGAGGATGGTTAGCCTTCCTCCTGAGGGAACACAGCCCTGTGCATGGATGGACACTGACAGAGTCTATTTCTGTGACTGTGCCTTCGTGCTCAGCTGAAGCGAACTGGGGCATTCATCCACGGGCAGATATCAGAATTCAATGCTAATGTTTCCATGTGGAGTCAAATGCAACAATTGCACAATAATATCACAATGGCTTCCAATGCAGAGTTAAAGCCAAAATGATTGTGATTAGAATACAGGGAACAGGCAAATTACAATGGCAACTGTCAACCTCATTCAGCTCACAACTCACTCTCTGCAGATGACAAAACAACCAAATCTTAGGAAATCAAATAAATGACTTTTCTTTAAAAAAATCACATTATAGAAAATCAAATTCAGAAAAAAGACCTTTTTGTTTCTCCAGCTCAACTTTTAGCATCAGCAATAAAAATGCCAATTTTGACAAGACCAAGAAACATCTTGACCCAGTAGCGGACCATGTACACCGTGACAATATTTGTGAATTTGACAGCTGAAATATATTTAATATTTAAAAACTGTCAAAATTCATCATTAAAGCCCTGTCACACATATGTCATGCAACTGAAATCAGATCTGCTCTATCCAGTATCAAAATGTCATATGCCTATCACGTACAAAAATCAAATGGAAAAAAAAAAAAATGCAGGCCAGTTCTTTTTCGCAAGACAAGTTGAGCCGTGAAGAGTCCTCTCCATTTATATTCCAGTCTTACCCGCTGAGCCGTCTCTCTTGTGGTCTCCTGTTGTTCTCCAGTGATGAGAATGTTTATATGCCTTTGTTTTATTGTTTTTGCCATGTTATGATTGCACAGCATTGCAATTGTTTCACAGAGGGAATTTTTATTCAATTATTAATTGCCCACTGTAACAGTGCTTCAAGATGTTGACAATTAAAACATCATCTGATTGGAGTCCTTCCACTACTTCCCAACCTGCTCACCACGTTACACATTAATAAATCTTGGCTATAAGGAAAGCAGAGCCATACTGAATATTAAGGTGATTGGAGTAGACTTAGCTTGAGAGTAGACACTATCTGTTATACCATTCCTCATACTATACAATTCCTCTCAGTTTTTTTTTTTTTTTTCCTATGCTCTTGGCAATGTAATGTGCCTGGCACTTGCTCCATACAATAAGCCTCAAAGGCTGGCACTAACCTAGAAAATAAAGCATTGAATGAAGCCTTTAGAGCTCAGATAAAAGCACAATATCTGTCATTATAAGTGAATATCAGGCAGTGAGAAGGTCACCTAATACCATCTTAGATTCTTTGACTTTTGTTCATGCGGAACCTAGAAATCTCCTTCAAGCCTGGAGCATGTACCCTCAAGGCAAGACATAGGGTCTGACCTAGTCCACTCAGTTTGCCATGAAAGCGAGTCAATGCTCAGAGCTCCACCAAAAATCATTTCCCTTTGTTCCAAAACATGCAATCACTGCAGGGAATGTGCCTGCAGAGCAATTTAAGTGCCTGTGTAGTGTTCATCGCTCGCTTACCCCATCTCTACCACCTACTCCCTTTTCACTTACTCCTGTGAACAGGCAGTCAGTAAGACACTGCTGGCCATGCATCAGAATCTCTTGATTTATGACAACAGCACTTAAAGAAGTCATCCCCAGACACACACACACACACACACACACGCGCAGACACATATACGCGCACACACACACACAAACACGCGCGCACACACACAGACACACGTCATTGTCTGACTCTGACACCACACACAAGAGTGACTTCTAAAGGTAAGAGCCCTTTGCTCATTTTCACTGACCCAAATGGATCCTGCCCATCTGTGTGCCCGTGTCTGCATGAAAGCCACTCTCCAAACAGAAAAGCATCCTGCCAAGTGTGATGCTTGACTGAGCCACTTAATCCACTAATGCTCATGTTCCAAGACTGTGGGATGTAATTTCTCTCATTTTTTCCTCTTACTGTTATGTGTTGTAAATAATATGTATTTATGTTCAGAGCAGCACTTTCAGAATGAATAGATAAAGCATTCCAAAGAAACCACCAAAGAGAAGGAAACTGGGACATACAGGCTGAGTACCTTGCAGAGCAAAATGACTGGGATATTAACAATGGCTCTCAAAAATTGCAATAATGATGTTTAGGAGAGAACCAATACACAAACAAAAACAACAACAACCTCCTAAAATGATTTTTTTTTTTTTATGACGACCATCCCTCCACACAAAGGCTTAATCACACACTGCCTCAAAACTGTATTTCTGATCGACTATAAAGTCATTCTCGTCTAATCTGCCAGTGATGAATCTGTATTAAGTAATGTGAATGCCAATAGTAGTTTGTTCTACATTCATATGAGAGGGACTAGAAGCTATTGTCAGTTCTGCAATTCTAAAATGCTTTTGTGTCCAACAGGGTTAGTTTACAATGACAGTCATTAAAGTCTGTTGGCCATGACTATGAGTCCTACAATTTCCTTTTCTCCCCCTAAATGGAGCATTTTGGGAATTTAGCCAGAAATACTGTTATCAAACCACAAATGCATCACAAATTGGTTATTCTAGTGCAAGTGACCAGAGACCACAAACCAGCATATGCAAAAACTGAAAGGGAAAAAACCCAAAACAAACCAACAAACAAACAAACAAACAAACAAAAAAAAACAGAGATGTGAAGCTGAGGTTTCTGACCTGCTGAGGTTCTCTGGGTGTGGTCTGTTTAACCCTCCGGCTGGAGGCTGTGGTGATGGCAATGTCCAGCATGGAGGAGGTGGAGGTTTCTGAACGATTGACGGTGGCGCTGGATTGTGGTGTGATGGACGAGGGTGATTCGCCCACCAGACGCACGCTGCCCTCAATACGAATGTTAGGATCTCCCTCTACTGCCATGTTGAAGACCTTCAGACCATTGTAGTATAGACCGGACATCTGGCCCTGAAAAGACCGACTACCCCCGTTGTCCCAACCTCCGATCTTAATGGTGGTCTGGCTGTTGAAGATAGTGAGTTGTCGACCTGCAGGACAAAAATGCTACATAAATACAGCCATATTGAACCTGAGACATGCACACTCTCAGAGAGAGAGAGAGAGAGAGAGAGAGAGAGAGAGAGAGAGAGAGAGAGAGAGAGAGAGAGAGAGAGAGAGAGAGAGACAAAAGGAAAAAAGAAGAGTGATGAGAAATAATCACGCCTAGAGAAAGAGACGGATTATTTGCCCGTTGGATAATGAGAACGATAAATTACCCATCGCTACGAGCAGCCCCCAGTAATTTATCGCCGTTATAATGATAGCATGTCTATGAAATGGAGATTCAAAGGAAAAGAAAACAAGAGAAAAACATTAGCAAACACTTTTAGATTCATGATCTTTTTTTTTTTGCTAAAAGGACAATCAGATAAAGCAGTTAAGAAAGAAATTATTCAGTCAGTTTCAAAAAAATTATTGCATGCATTTGTTTTTTTTTAAAAAGGTTTTTGAATGCATGTTCTTTATATGGTGTCACCATTGTAGGTACAAACATATTTTGGTGTCCACATGATGATCACAACAAAATTATATTAATGACAGATGTTTCTTCCTTGTCAGCCAATTAACATTTTACAACAGCCTGTTCTCTCGTCATTAAAAAAAATCGTGTGTTAGGAGGCTGCTTTCTCCAAAAAGAGTTAAGAATTTTCTCTAGGTTTGAAACGCCTTTTAGCAAGAGTGAAAGAGATGCAGGAAGTGAGAACATGATTTTGGGTGGGATGCGTACAAACTGAGGCAATTGAGAAGTTACAATTTCATTGAAAGGTAACAGAAGAAAACTTGAACTTAAAACAAAATAAAAAAAAAAAAATCAATAAACATAAAATCACAGTTTTTATGTGGAGGATACAATTTGTTTTTTTAAAACGTGATGCATGCATGCACTCAAAATTAGTGTTTTGTTCCTAAATACAACACATTTCTTGTCCTATCCTATACATATTTAAAATACTTGTTAAAGGGACTCTTAAGCCAATTAATGTTTCAATCTATTTATCCCATCTAGCAGTTTAAATGCTTTTCATAGACCATAACAACAAAGCACATATAATCTATATATGTGTGTACATAATAGACTGCAAGTGTATATCAACTTAATAAGCATGACTCTAGTTTTGGCCTCTTTTATCTGATAAATTTAAGTGTTTAAAGCAGGTAACAAGAATACTATGTATCATTTTAACATAATTTTAAAAGTTTTAATATTACAGGCTGAGTTAGATTTATGTTTACAGTCCCTTTAACCTGAATTTAACAGGAGAAAAAACAAAGAAAAAACAAAGACGCATTAAACACTGTAATACATAGTTATATAAAGTGTGCAAGGATTACAAACTACATTTTGTTGTTTTAAATTGCTTTGTTTAATTTATTTTAACTGCACATTTATTTTTTATTGGTTTATTTGTGTTACAAAGTCTTACTTTGTTATATTCAAATTATTTTTTTAAGTTTTAATCAATGGTTTTACCTTTGTCGAGTAGCCATTCGTCAACTACTCGACCAAGTCGATATGGGATTCGCTGTCTAGCAATCGCCAGTCGTTCGTTATCAATGTTGCCTTTAAAGTTTAAAGAGACATTTCATCGGTTAAAATCTGTAAGTCAAGGGTTAAATGTTAATACTTAAGGCTTGGTCTACACAACTGAAACATTTGTTTTTTTAGGAAAATTTAGAACGTTTAAAAGCAAACCTGCCTAAAACATTTCACTGACCAAATATTTTTCTCAATCCATTTTAATTTATTTTTTTTTACAAACATTATTCCTATGTTAATTGAAAATTAGCTTGCATATTGTTTTTTCTAGGTTAATAAATCTAAATTAAAATAAACAACCCATATCACACATTTAAGCAATCAATGACAAAGCCCTTTCTTAAAATGAGCTCAAAACATTTTTTTTCTTTTCCTTTTCATTTCTCTTTTTCTTTCTTTCTTTTTTTTCTTATTTCTTTTTGGTAGATTTTAGCTAGTTATACATCACTCAGAGGAAATAACATACTGGCTTGTTTAAAGCACATTCAAACTTTTGGTTTAGAGTCACACAATACATACATCATAGAATACATTTTCAACACCTAACATGATTTAAAAATGCGGACTAATTAGCCGATAACAATAGGCTGACAGTCCCATTCTCGAATATTTAGAAGGTAAAACAATAAAAAACTGTGAAAAAGTTAGGCAGGTAAACAGGGCAACAAACAAACATTATAGCAAAGAGCACTCCACACACCTTCCGGAAAGGCTTTGACAAAAGCTTGGGTGTATAAATAGGATATCATTTTTAAACTGCTAATGTGTCATCAAAATTGTGTAAAATCAATATGCAAAGCCCCAAAATGCTAAAATCCTTTAGAAGGAGAAAGAAAGAAGAAGAAGAAGAAAAAGGAGAAGAATAAAAGTTCAAAATAAGACAAAAACGTAGAAACTTCCTTTGAGAATGGGGAAAAATAGCTAAAACACAACAATTAAGAGTGTTCATCTTTGATGAGATCCTTGGAAGCTTAAGCAGGAGATGAGGCCAGTAACCCTAAAAAAGAAAAGAGGATGTCCAGTCGGGTAGTTTTTGGAGTGAATTCTTCCTCTTCTTTGCCAGAGACTTCACAGATTGAATTCTGACTAGCACAATTGTTCCGGTAGATTGAAAATATTCTATCACATCCTGCTGCATTAGTTCTGTCTGAGCAGGTGAGGGTTGAGGGGGGAAAAGCAGTAATTTAGCGTAGCACACCATCAACACAGGGCGAGAAGAGGTCAGGAGAGAGAGAACCAGTAGACCTAACTCTGAACTGTCTGTATTGACAGAGACAAGACACAGGAGTGTCGCAGTGGACTTTTAATTATATCACTATGTTTTGAAGGTCAGGGAAACTGAGAGACAAGAATGCTTCTTTCCTTTAATATTCCATTAATCTCACGCAGTGTAAAACAATCAAGCAGCCTTAAATCTGATCCTGTCTGTGCAAGCAGAAGCAGGGGGGAAAAAAAGAGATGGTACGTATGCCTAACACCCAGTCTACACAGTAGTCTTGGGATGGAAAACCAAATAATTTGTCTGTGACGAGTAATATGAGGTGCAAAGAAAACTCAGGGTAGACTTAACTTCTGTGTTTAATAATGGAAAATAATAGGTAATGGCAATATGCGACTTATCACAACATATATTTACATATTTGTGTGATTGTGTGAATGAGTGTGACACAGGTTTGATTTTCACGAAGAGCCTGAAGACTACGGAAAGAAACAAACATGTGAAACAATACTTCAAACTGCGATTTCACGCTTCTGTCAAACCTAGAGCAAAAACAGAGCTAAATGGAGCTAAAGGCACAGGCTAAGAGAGTCTAGACAGCAGTGATGGACGTTCATGGCCTTTGTCACATTTATGTGACAGCAGCGACATGGTGTCGCACTCAGACCACCAGAGCTCTCACTCCCACCCTGACGCTCTGACATCTCAGAGACGAGGGGTCAAGAGACAGCCGAGTACTGGTAAGCAGAGCAGCCTGGGGTAGGAGAGAGAGAGCGAGAGAGAGAGAGAGAGAGAGAAAGAGAGAGAGAAAGAGAGAGAGAGAGAGATATGTGGAATGTCAGAATACAGGGTTGAGGACAGTTCAGCTATTCCCAAAGTTTTATTATTTTTCATCATCTGATAAATGCACTGATTCTATTGTATTTACTGATTCATTTTATGAATCAGTCTCTGTCTCTGACCCTGTTCGTTCATCCTCTGACAAAAGAGTCATTTATTTCAAATGTTTGAGTTTTACAAAAGGACACACTCACTTTTGATGCAGTTGGCTTGTTGCACAAATGCAGATCAAAATCCAGAGATATTAGAAGACAACCTTTAAATAAAAGTGTCTAACGCACTTGCACAAACAGCTCTGCTTTCAGATGAGCACCATGTGTCCCATCTACTGGCTAACACTCAGTGGAGCCGGATCCCAGTGTTCCTTTGGCAGGTAGGCTAAGCTAGGCCTATTCGAGCTTGTCTATTGTTTGGTAATGATACTGGCCTCTATCTTTGGCAAAAGCTGTTGTTAATTAAGTGTGAATGTAATCGAGCCCTGATCGTGTATCGATTCCCTCCTGGGGATCCAGGATTGCTGCACAAAGCTATCTGTTGGTTTCTAACTCCTGTACCAGAGTCTATTCATCCAGACAAACAGAGAGAGTTTCTCTCCTCGCTCTGAAAAAGGGCTACCTTGGACTTATCTATGGTCCCAGACTGCAGTGAAGTGCTAGCATTCTCCCCTCTGCCCTGATTTGCCCTTCCACACTGTTCTGTCTTTGTTAATTATAGATAAGGCTTTGGCTTTATCTTACTTCTATGCCATGGGCTACTCTCCACATTAAAATGTGTGAATGTCTTCACTATTCAGAGATCCTAGAGGATTAAACAAGCCAAAGGAACAAAAAAGAGAAAGAGAAAAGCAAAAGGAGTCAATTAGCTTGGTATTTTTTTCTTTTGCTTGTTGTTTTTTTTTGTTTGTTTTTTGTTTTTTTAACAATGACTTAGGGAAATATCACTGCTCACTCTGTAGTTTGTTTGAGCGCTGGACTGTAGTTGAAAGGTAGAGCGTAAACTCAATAAGTTCCAGTGTTGAGGAGGTGAAATGTGTGTAAATGTAATAATGTGTTGGATATGCCACTAACACTGATTTGCCATATCTGACTCTTTCTGACTCCCTCCTGCAGCTGCACTGTAGGCAAAGGCACACGCCTATAACAACAGAGACACACACATGCAGAGCGAGAGAGAGAGAGAGAAAGACAGACAGACAGAGAGACAAAGAGAAAGAGAGAAAGAGAGAGAGGGGGGAGTTCTGAAAAAACAGGAACAGAGACATAGAGAGGAAATCAAAATTTTTCTTATAAAAACAGGAGAATAGGGTCCAATGACTGGTGGGCTAGAGCATTATCTGTGTGTGAAATGGTCTGGGCATTGCTCTGATGCTGGCATGCCAGTACCATGCTGTCACCCTGAGGCTCCGGTAGTCTTATTGTGATGGCATTACTTCCATGGCCCAGGCTCTTTATTGGGCTTTTACTAACAGTCTGTCCTTTTGTTGGCTATGTATGTGGATATAAAACAGAGAAATACAAAGAGACGATAGTAGAATAAAACAAAAGAATGAGAGGCTGTGTCTTTTATTTCCATTCTAACTCCATGTATTAATTAGAACAAATACTTATTAAAGAGGTCACGTTTTTATAAATAAAAATTCTGCTTTTCAACTCAAGTGGTCCACTCTCACTTGTTTCCTGTTTCCTGCTCTTCCTACTCTCCTTTCCTTCATTCTCTTCCTCCTCATCAATGTAATCATCATTATCATTTCCATGTGTTTCATGGATTAACTCTGACACGCTGAGGTGGGAAATATCATATTAACCATGGAATATTAAAAGATGATTAACCTATCAGTTCTCAGCTGGAGGGAAAAGATGTACTAGTGCACGATGAGAAAAACATTCCTGGGTGTACATACACACACACACACGCACACACACACAAACACTCAGCTCTGTTTCAAACAGCCCCAAATTAATGTCTAAATTGTACTTTAACTTGAACAGGCTAGACAGATCCAGTACTGTTGTAAATAATCTTACACTCACATTACTATGGGTGTATAGTCATATATTTTGTGAGCATGTCTTGTTGTTTTAAATACTGCCAAAAGATGATAATACATTACATATGAAACCATATGTGTGCAGTATCCAACCAACAGTGGATTCAAGCAAATGCTTGAAAATGTATGTACAGTAATGTATTAGCATCCTGTTATCTTTGGATTGCTGTAACAACATCAACAGGCAGGTGTCACATGGAGAGATTTTGTGACAAATCTACACAGAACTAGGAGTAAAATACAGAATTTGTTGAGTCTGATTTGGTTATCCAGTGTAAATAAGCCAACAAGCCCAAGCTAGAGGGAGTCTGTCTATTTGATTTCTCTGTTTACAGAGATAAACAGTTGCTGACTTTGTCATATTTTAAAAGGCTTCGTCTTGGATGCATTCGGACTGCGTAACAATGATTTCTCATGCGGCAGAAAGAGTTTTCTTTTCCTTATTTTTGGAGTCCCATCAAAATCAGTGTTCAGCTGGTCCCTTAGTAGATGAAAAAAAAAAAAAAAAAAAATACAGGGATATGTAATTATCAGAAATGCTGCAAGTTCTCCTTATCTTTCCTCCCCTCTCCTCTCCGCTCTCATTAAAAATTAAAATTCATTTGGGTTATCAGTGCCTTTTTTCAGCTGTAGAGTCAATCAAAAAAAAAAAAAAAAAAAAAAAATAGTCACGACTTCCTCAGATTCATCCTCACAGCCGCCCAACCCCTTTCCAAAAGGAAAAAAGTTCCCGAAAGCTTGAAGACGTCATTTTCACCTCAGAACACTAATTCTCTCAGTGTCTTTGTGTAACAATAACGGATATTCAAGTGCATATTCAAATCCATGTTAAACCTGCTCAGAAAAAAGACAGATCTAATTTGGCAAACAAATGCGGAGGTGCACCTTGGGAAGTATGAACCTGAGAGGGAAAGAAGTTTGTCAGATTCTTCAAATACACTACAAACATCTCCATTAACGTGTGAGCATAGCAGACAATTATCAACAATGGAAGCAAGTAATTTTGACATTTCAGCTCACTTGAAAATGTTTGATCTTTTTTTTTCTCACTGCTTTTTATTAGTGGTAAGCATGATAATTGCCTTTTCTATTTATATCAGATAAAAAAAAAGGGGGGGGGGGTGTCATGTGTATTTGGGGGAGGTGAAACAAATCGTAGATTTTAATGCCTCTGTAAATGGTAGCAGGTCAGTCCCAGGCGGTTAAATTTATTCAATTCTTTTGACTTCAAGATAGTCTGGAGCCCTTTAATCCATTTTAATCTGGCATTGAGGGGGATCTTTGGTGAGTGACTGATTGTAATTACTCCACCTTACAAAACGAAGACCTGCAGCTCCAAATTAATAAGAAGCCTAACCAGCCTTTACTAGATTAATTCATTTATTGCTTGAACTCTGTGAACACGGTGTGAAAAGACATCCCCCAAGCAAAAATACCTGCTGTACTGTAGAATGACTTGTAGATTTATAAGGAGTTGCCTAATCTTAAATGAAATGCCCAATATTCCATATTCAATGTGGTTGGACAAATGAGATTCATAGAGCAGAGTAGATTCTTAAGATCTATTATGCTCTAATAAGATAAGAGAAGGCTTCATTTGTGAACATACAGTATTACATCCTGCAAACACTGATCACCATTGTGAAAAGAAATAATCTTAACTGTTACAGGCCTGTTTTGGCTCACGGGAGAGATTCAACATTTGTAAACAGGAAAAGAGGCCATTAGAGAAGGTAAGATTTAATTTCAGCCCAAATAAAACGCCTTGTCTTTGTACCCACTGCATTCAGTGAATGTTCTGTGTTGAAGAAACACACGCTGCTGCTCTTGGCACATCACGCTAACCGTAAAGTTTCTCAATTTCTGTGAGTTTTATTTCAAACATACTACAGTGTATGGGACTGAAAAGATCATCTTGCTTAAATATGCCTCACTGAGAGTACATGAGTTTGGAGAAACATTCTGCTTCTCAGAAATGATGTGACTGAGGGCATGTGCATGTGTGTATGTGTATGTGTGCATGTGTGTTTGAGAGAGAGAGAGACAGAGAGAGAGAGGGAAAAGGATGTGCATCTGCTGTTTGCATGGTCAGATTTTTGTACCCAGGCAATTAACCCACTGGTGCATTCCTCTCTTTTGGCTGCACGTCAGAAGCCATTAATTTCTCTTCCTACCTGAGGCGAGGAACGGCGACTGAGTGGCCGTCATGAAAACCTCTTTCATTTTGATGAAAGCAATGAGCATGCCTGAAAAGGTCAGCAAACATTACAAGAGGAGAAAGGAAGGGAACGGGAGATAGAGGGACAAGAAAACGGACAGGTTGAATTCATTTCCAGATTGCTGTTGATGCTGGGAAATCTGACACACACACACTCAGGAATGATCCCATGATCCTCTCTTTTAACCTCCTCTGAAGTGCCGTGAATTGCAGGATGTACTTTTCCATACAGAGTGGGCAGAGTAAGATTTGATCAGTTGATCCGCACAATCACAACTGTTAAGTTTCATAGAGCTGGTTAGCATTCATTTAAGTGAATCACTGTGAGCTTGTGGGATCAAGATCGTTATCACCAAAGGGATGTCTGTTATATCTGAGATGCATGAGTCATTAAATGGCAAAACAGATCTGACAGAGTTGGTGTAAACCCATTTCACTGTGGACTGCTGATAAAGGAAAAAAATCATCAAAACGCAAGCAAAAGTAACATCATTCAAATGAGAATTTTATCTTTGAACATTGTCCCTCTTTTGTCAAAGCCTTTTAGCGCTTTAAACATTAATGAACTGAAAAAAAAAAAAAAACCCTGAACATTGCCATTTTTCTTTGACTGACAGTCATCATTTTACTAACCAAAGTACATTACAGAGTACTGTTTTTTTTTTTTTTTTCTTTTTGCATACAGAAAGAGTAAAGACAAGACAAACAATAACACAGCATTATCAGGTTACTTCAACCTTTACACCCTTTAAATTAAAAAAAAAAGCAAAACAAAACAAAACCCTACCACATTTGCACAAATACGATTGGGTGTTGATCTGCCCAACAAGAAGAGAGATGGGGAAAAAAAAGAGAGAGGTTTTCTTACCTACTGGATACCGCTCAATGACAGGCAAGTCATCCACCTGCAGGGTGGCATTACCACCACTCCGAGTAAACTTCACTATATGGTATTTCCCATCATTTACAAACTTTGTCTTCTCTTCTATGTTAATGTCATCTGTTCCAACATTAAATACCACTGCGATATTCCCCTTTTCCTAGAGAGAAAGAAAGAACAAAACTGGTTTTAGTGAAGATTTACAGAAGAGTCATTCTAAATTTTTCCTTAAGCATTAACACCCCCTCACTATATTTAAACTACACAGAGAAAACAAACATTGAAAATGAAACTGGTGGTATGAAGACTTGAATCCAACTGTCTCATTTGTTTAAAAAAACAAAAAACAAACAAAAAAAAACCCATCAACATGCTGCTGATAGTATTAAACATGTGAGTTATTCTTTTTTGAGAGCGAATCTTGTGACGAAATCAGATCAGAGATACTTAAAGTTCACCTGAAGGGTCACTTAAGAAAGGCAATGTGATTAACAAACAGATGGTAATCCGATTGTCAGACTCTATTCAGAACTGGTGCACTCGTACCAATGGCCAAATATGTACTTTCATTTGAAACACAACAAGCCTATTAAAGTCAATCACAGGTTCATCCTGTAGCAACAACATTAGCAAATCTCTAATTATATTTGCAAAAGGGAGGGAATAGCATGCTAATTAAATTAAAGCCCTTATGAAACAGCTGACCTCAAAATAGTACTGCTTGACCAGGTCTCTTAGTCAACGCAAAGAGAATCATCAATATCAATTAACTGCTGACACTGGAACACTCAATATGCATTTTGTATGTGGCGTACTGATACAAGGGACAGCAATATGAAAAAGGGACAGCATTAAAAAAAAAAAAAAAAAAAGAGATTTTTTAAAAATTATTTATTCATTTATTTTGCATTCAATAAAGATCAAGCAATGCCCCATCAGTCCTAACTAACAGAAATTATGTTTTCACCAAAGCGTTAATGCACAGTGACACACCAAAAGTATAGACGTCATATGGCATTTACTTCTTTTAAAAAGGAAAAACATGTTTTTCTGTCCTGTTGTCCCTCAGACCGAAAGCGGGTATTTTTGCCAGCAAGCGCGACCATCTGTGTTTTGGAGTTTGCCCTGCAGCACTGACTGGACTAAAAACTCATGTATGTCATCATTTTCTGCATGGCTACAGTGTTTGCTGTAAAATACATATTTGCAAGCAATCTAAGAATACCGTTAAAACAGCCTTGCGAGACCTCTTCTAACAATAGAAAACAACGTAAAATCTTCAAAAGAGGATTACCACCACACCGGTGCTATCAATAGTATATAAAATGGTTTCTAGGAATTGAGAGATTATCACTGTCTCTCCATGTTAAAAAAAAAAAAAAAAAAAAAAGTAAACCTACTGTAAATCTTCAGTCCCTGCACAGTCTCCACATCACCTTCATCTAGCACCTCTTCTGACAGAGTCATCAAACTGCTCTGCAGCACACTAAGATCTGCTTTCATGTTTTAAATGCCTGAGCCCACAGTGAAGGCTCTGGCTGAAAGGAGCCACTTGGCACAGCTTCTGTTTCCTTACGAGAAGCGATAACGGGAGCATCTGGTAGGAGGCTTCAGCCTTGCAGCTTTCTGCTGTGTTTGGAATGTCATTATCCAGTCAGCACCGTGGCATCGCTGCACATTGTTCCAGCTCCTTCTCTCCACACACTAAAGCAGCTCTGGATTACTCCGAAGACTGATACTCAACATGTTTCTGCCTCGTCACAGTTCACTGACCAAAAAAAAAAAAAAAAAGAAGCAGATGCTCTCTTCATAAGGTGAACAAGGTAAAAATGCGCAAGATGTTTCCAACCCACGTTTCGTGCCTCCAACCAACTGTTTAAAAGAATTAGCAAAATATGTATGACAAATGTCTTTACAAGCTTTCCTAAAAGCAACCTTGTAGAAATTTTGTGAAATGAAAGTATTGGGTAAGAAATATTCTATTTCCTCCTATCAGTGCAAGCACTTGCCACAGTGTTCAACTGAGATCATCACTGGCCAAATCCCCAGCAGTGACGATTTTGGAAGGGACTTGAGTGTGGGAAGGTGAAGGCTGAATGGACCATATTCCTGCTAACAAAATGCTATATGACACAAAAATTCTTCATAGGCTCTGGATATAGCCTGCTTTGGGAGAGCCAAGGCCTCCTGCACAGAGGAGCCTATGGCTTGTTTCCGAGGTCCCTAAGCTCCACAGGTGGGGCACGTGGCAGGAGTCATGCTCCTCAAACGACACACACTGTGCCCTGCTGTGAGCGGAGCAGGCAAGTGGAGCTGCGTCTCAATCTATGATCAGATCTCAAGTTCTGCATTTCAATTTCATCAAGATGCTCTTGCTTTTTTCTTATACAAAGGCTGTTTGTTAAAGGCTGTCAATTGCTCTGCTACTGAACAGTATTTCAGGACTTTGTGTTTGCATGTCAAAGATGATTTGTCCAGGATGTGTTTGTTTTTCTGCTTTTTAAAGGTGTGTTAGAGTAGTTGTAGAGAATATAGCTTTTACTCTGTCTCTTCTCAAGGACTCAGTCACAGTGTGGCTCCAAAGCACAAAGGGACTTGGCTGAAGGAGGCATCTAGTTCCAAGGACTGTCAAATACATAAAGAAAACTCACTAATTCCATTTTTATGAGTCCATTACTTGAGTGAGATGGAGGGAAAAAAAAAAACAGCCCCAGTGTTCAAGAAGAAACTAATTAAAGTGCCATTTTAATAGCATCGTTCGATGGACTTTTAATGCTCCCCAAAGTCTCATTAATAAATTCAGGACATTTAGTTACAAATTATCTATTCAATTTTCAAAGTAAAAGTACAAAGTGCTTCAATACAAAGTGAGTGTGTGTGTGTGTGTATGTGTGTGTGTGTTTGTGTGTGTGTGTGTAAAGAGAAAATGTTGGGGTGATACACAAATGCCTAGAAAAAAGGGTAAAATATCAAATTTTTTCACCAGTAAAGCATTCAAGAACAGCAATGTCAACAATATTTAAATAAAGGAGGACAAGTTGTTTATTTGAGGTCTGGGAGCATGTGGTAGAGTGAAGTCACCCTGGAGCTTTATCTATCACCATTTTTTTTTCTTTTTTATCCTCAGCGGTTCAAAAGCCCATGAGTAACCCCAGCCAAAACTTCCAACTATGGATGTTCTGTTGCCATGGTGACACATAAAGACATAAAGCATAAAGCTTGTACACCTGTGATAATTCAGCCTTGCAGTCAGCTTGCTAAAACCAGCCACTGCAAATTCAGAAACCTCATGAGAAGTGTTATTTCTAAATGAACAAATGAATAAGTAAACAAGTAAATAAAGTGCAGTGCTGTTGGGCATATCAGACATTTGGTCTGTCTGGTTAGCATTGCTGGTTGAAGCTAGGCTAAGAGCTTTTGTGCTACACAAAGCCTGCTCCACAGAAAGGAGTATTATCAGTGGTCCTGATCCCCACTGGGTGTTTCTTTCATCCAGCTAACCACCCTCTGACTCCCCTCCTAAAATCTAGGCTGTTCCTGGCAAAGTGTTGTTCACCCTGCTGGGAGGCCCAGGGGAAAATCTATATATACCGCACCCCAAGAACGAGCACCATCCTGTCAGTGAACACGCAGCCTTGATTAATTGCTCATCAAGCTGGAATGGAGTTTAATTAACTGATGGAGTTGATCCGAGAAGCTCCTACCCATTAAAAAAAAAAAAAAAAAAAACCTTTTTCCTTCCAGCTGTGGGGATGGGATGCAACTAAATTTCACATCCTGGACTGGTGGTGAGTGGTTGGCTCTGATGAGGGGGCTGTCTCCTCTCTAAAAATATATCACTTCCAGTGGAAGATGAAACTACTTCCACTTCTGTAATTCTGATTCCCGTTTTTACGGTTCTACAGCTGTTGTGGCCATGTCTAAAACATTGTAATTTTGTTGAGTATGATTTAATAACTCGTAGCACAATCTGACTGCAACTGCACTGCAAAATGCCGGAGGCCAACACATGTGTGTGAAGAGTGGTGAAATGTAAAATCGAATGGACAATCTTATAGAAACCTCTGCATGACAACATGTGCAGAACTGTACAAGTTTACCCCGAGGATGTGATCTGCAAGTTGTAAAACATGAATTTATATCTTGAAAACAGTGTGGCGTTTTTTTTTTTGTTTTGTTTTTTTATTTTTTCTTTCCTTGTTGTCTCCTTGAGCTTTACTATGCCTCTCATTAGGAGAAAAATCCAGGAAATATGAACAAACCACTGAGCCAGTTGACATCTACCCATGTGCAGACACTCATTAGCTAACAACACGTTAGTTTCGAATCACTGCGAGCATAAAGCATTTGAAATATTGATTCGCTCATAATCTGCTTCATGGTCAAACATGACAAGCACAAACAGAAACATACTAGGTCAAAGTAACAAAAGAAATTCAGTGCTCTATATTTCAGTGAGATTTTTTCTTTACTGTTCCTCAGTCAGAGAATGAGGGAGAAAAAGGATATATTGAGAGTTTGAAGGAGCTTGAATTTGTGAAGCTTGAAGAACCTTGAATTTGTGTTGCATATTTCTTTACAATGGCTTCTTATACTAAACAATACTTTGTGAATTCCACATGCATGTTGACAAACATTGTGAATGACAAATTCTGTATTTCACCATAAACCAAGGTAGACAGTGTGGCATGTGTCTTCTCAGTAAACATCAGAAATACTGAGTGTCACTCTAAAGGCGCTGTGAAACAAAGACGTACTGGTCACTGCACACACGAGCTGTGACGTCAACACAGCGCTATAACTGTTTATACTCGCACTTGACTCGCTGCAGTCTTCTCCTAAATGATAGGTGTCGCTGTTGAGAAAACTACAATCTACACCGCTGAAATAGCAATAAGAGGTGGTAAAAAAACACAAAAGAAGGTGGTTTGCTTATGGCAGTGATTCCCAACTCCAGTCCTATGGACCCACTGTCCTGCGCGTCTTTGTTTTAACTCTGGACTGACACACGTGATTCCACTGATTAATTGGTCATCAAGCCCTTGATTAGCTCAATTAACTGTGATAATGAAGAGTTAAAACAAAGTAATGCAGGACAGTGGTTCCCCAGGACTGGAATTGGGAATCACCGGTTTACGGAAATACATGATAAAATCACATGAAACCCCTTGTTGATGCGACAAAAACCTGTTTCCATCAACCATTATCATTTTACTCTATGCTAATCACCTCTTTCCAGCAAATAAATTTGTTATGTGACTTAAAAGATTTGATGCGAAGTTGAAGCATTAATTTGCATGAAATAGTTGGATGGAAACCCAGCTAGCATTATATTGTGCGTTTGTTGTGACAGGGCATGCATTTTACACTACTTCTTGTTAATGTGTCTGATGAATAAAGAATCATTTGACAATAAAGTGTGCGGTATTTTGTGGTATACTCCATATTCAGTTTCAATGCAAACAAAGAGTGGATGATTGGACTGGCTTGGTCACTGAGTACACGACAGTTGCAATATGAGAGGTCTGACCTGCCATTCAGTTCAGCAGTAGGTTATAAAGAACGTGTAGGCTAGTGATGGGCTGTGAAAGTTGTCCCATCTCAATTTTGCAGAGGTCCGTCCGAAAATAAATTTCTGGCTACGCCACTGACTGTAGAGAGGTCTGTAAAGACAGACCTGCTCACAGACTCTTGCCTCCAGCTCGTCCATCTTGCATATGCGCCAGCCACGCTGTGCGCTCCAGGTTACAAAAACTGAGAGGTGCACGACCAGCAGAAACGACACCAAAGCGCACTGCCTTGATGTTATTTTGATGTCACATTTGGCACGCGCCACCGTGCGCAAGGGTGGCAACGGCGAGTATAAACTAGACTTAAGTAGGTTGGGGGAGGAGACAGCTCTATATGGTTCAGGATCTCCCTGAACCAATAAATATTTCTTTATCTAAATTTTCAAAATCACATTTATTGAAATTGAATATTAGTGAGAGTGTTCTGACTTTTTTTTTAACTGCTTTTGGCTGATTCTAGACTAGTTAAACCACAGAGACTTGCTTCGTTTTACTTCAAACACAGACAACCAAGCAGAGATTGGTTTGCATTAGACTGGCGAACTTAGATGGCACAGCTATCTTACTTTAGTTTCATTTTGTCCGTCTGGACCAAGAAACTTTTTTTAAAATTACATGTTAAGCAGAGTAGTATGGCAGAGTGGAAGAGGAAAACATTAAGTAGAGCTGCAAGACTGGAGACATGAGCTCTGCACTGAAGCCATTTGAGAGCTGATGAGGATGAGGACTACGAGCCTTGTTAAAATATTAACTTTAAATTGAGAGGAGCACTTTCTCCTCTGAGGGACAGTCACTGTGAGTCTACAAGTCGTCCCACATTTCATCCAAATAAATTTTCTATCAATGCATAATAAATGACATATCAGAGTGTTTTTTGGAAAGTGTGGTGCAGGACTTCTGCACTGGTTCTCTGACTGTAACAAAGCAGGCTCCGCTGTTTTACCTTATCTTTTAATTACCTCTGACAGCCTTTTTTTAAAAATGATTTTATTTATTTATTTTTTTTTTACCATGCCAACTAATGAAATTAAAGTGGTAATGGAATTATTAGCAGGAAGAAAATGAGCATACCATTTTCAGTTCCATTTATATATTTCTCTCCTTCGTCATTCTTTGAAGTGCCTCTGTCCACACTTCTTTTACTCCCCTGCCTCTATGGGTATATTCATTTCCAAACATACACATTGAACCACACCCGTCTGCAGACCGTCTCTCTCATGCACACACACACGCACACACACACACCCCATAGTGAATTCCAGTATGAACAAATAAGAACTCCTAGGAATGCATGGGTCTATGCACCCCATCACCCATCTTTTTATTACAAATGATGTATTTCTATGGATACATACTGGGGGGGAAAAAAGCCCCACACAGACACATTTAAAAAGTAGACACAAAAGCAGCTCTGTAGATAATTAGATATAAGACCTCTAAAAAGCAAGAAACATCGAGTTCACATTTTGTCAAGGTTCTTCCACAGCACTCAGTGTTTTAGAATACAGCTATTTCAGACAAAACCTAAAAAAACGGCATAAAATTCAGGACATGAAAGACAGTCCAATTACATCACCTATGCCCTATAAAGATGTCTAGGGACGTAAATCTATTCTATCAGACCTCCAACCAAATGTTTTCCCCTTATCCTCAAGCATTTGTGAAAATTGCCTTTGGTTTCCTACTAAACTACAATTCTCTCAAATTTAAACAACAAAAACAAACCACACAAGTGCCAACATGGCAAAATTGGACAGAACTGCACAGTTCATATTTTGTGTTGCTGGGTTACACTCCATGGAAACTTCCATGCCCTGGTAAACACTCCGAATAGAAGCAGTCAAAATAAACAGGGTATTTTTCAAATGGTGGCACAGCTCTCATTGTAAAAGAAGCACTTAAATGGTGGGCTGAATCAGGCTGATGAAGTTGCCTCCTCTCCAATCTCTGCAACCCTCAGAGAACAGTCAGAGTGGAGACATGTTAGTACAAGGGGCTCTGCTGAGCCTATTTCAAAATCAAGACCACCAGCTAAAGTGCCTAATTATCTGTGAAGTTGGCTTGAAATTGTTTCCACAGCTAGGAGAGTCTATCAAGTGGTTTTCTGCTGCAGAGCTTCATCAAAAACCTCAAGTTAATAAATCATCAAGCCGGCCGGCAACATCGCTGCTTAAGGAAAGAATAAGAAAGTAAAGAACAGGAAAGAAAAGGAAAGAAGAATAGAAAAGCTTTGAGCAGGCCATATGATGTGGAAACTGAGTTTACTGAGCCTGAGAATGAACTATTGAGTGGAGGAGGCCGCAGTTTGGCCAATGTCTTATTAAGACCGACTGCCATTTATGACGCATTATATGATGTCCTACCATCGCTTGCGTGCATGACTCCCTGTGTGGCAAGGCTAGTGTTTACAGGAACTCATAAATATCCTGTATTGAAGGTCAGGAAGTCAGAAAAAAAGCTTCATGTGTGTGAGCTCCGTAAAGTCCTTACCTCAGACCACAGGGGGCCTGTTTATTAATGCAAATGCAGTCAGGGCTGATGCTCTGTAACTCTACATAATGAGAAGGACTAGATCAGACACAACTAGTGAAAGGAAAGAAGACTAGGGCACGACTGTAATTCTACTGTTTGAGAATATCATCCTTTTCCTCTGCTCCCCCCCCCCCCCCCCCCCAAAAAAAACCCCAAAAAAACAGAACACCACAACCACGAAATACATCTATAGTCTGAGACAAAATGAACGAATGAACTTTATGGCCAACCCTTTAAGGACTATAGAGTTCTGTCTAAGATGATGTAGTATGTGGCCGATGCTTTCCTTTTGAATTTGACTTTGCTGTGGTCTATGGCTGGCCTCATAAGGAAGACTCCCACAGCTGCTTTCCCCAGTCTTAAAGGTCAATATTAATAAAATGAGCATTTCTTCACAGACAGCTGCAGACAAACAAAACCCGGGCAAACACTGGTGAAATGAAAAGGAACACCAGAGGCCAGCCCCATTTCATGTTTCTTTTCAAAGAAACACTTGGTTTCTAAGCTTCTCTGGATTTACTTGACACCACTAAGGACAACCTTCTGTCACATTAATCCTGCCCCTTAAGGATATCATGTTGGCAAGAGCCTCATAATATTTCTACACACTTATAAAGTTCATAGAAAAAAAAAAAAAACAAAAAACAAAAACAAAGACAAACAAAAACATGCCTTTTTAAATGCTGTCTCTGTGTATGTGAGATGTTGCATACAGTGGCAGGTAGCAGCTTTTCAAAACTGAAGAAATAATCTCAAACCAAATATATATATATATATATATATATATATATATATATAAAAGAAAAACCACAACAAAAAAAGACAACAAAAGAGACAGTGAAAGGGAGAGTGCCTGTGGTTTGCTCTCAGAGTGGATGTCAAATGTTAGTGAAGGAACTGCGCCAGAGACAGAGAAGGCCCCTCAGCTCCCGTAAACAATAGAGTGACTTTCTAAAGCTAGTTATGTCACAGCATACAGTACTGAAGACCCATATCAACATGAATTCAGCAAAGGTAGAAATAAAAGCACTGGTAGAGTGTGAACAGGGGTAGATAGTGTTATGTAGCAGTTGGAAGGTGTCTAACATATAAATTCCTGCGTTTCTACCTGCAGTAGGTGACAATGAAGAGTACTCTAACAGACACAACACTGTGTTTTACCAGGTGTTCAGCACTAAAACCTTATCTACTTTGGCAAACACTTTTTAAAGATATATTTACCATTTGCAAAAAGTTATATGGTGAATTACACCCATATCACCATTGTAATTACATCTTAATTACACATTAATATGTCACCAGAAACTTTCAAGATACAGAACATTACTCTTTTCTGTTGATCCATATTTTCAACAGAGTCTGAACAGTAAAAATGTGCCAGTATTAGGTTATAGAGGAACACACATATCTGTTATTAAAATACCACCGTATTATGTTCTCCTGATGAAAAATGGACCCTATTGTCTTCTAGAAAACAGAAATTCCAGGCCAGTCCATACTGGTCAAAATATAGCGCATTAATTACTTCTCAGTCTCCTTTGATTCCCAGAGTCCATCTGTCCTCAAGTGATGAGGCTAGCCGAGAATGTTATGACACACAACTGACACGGTGCATCAGAGCCTAACTAGAGACAATGTCTGCGCCCAGGGCACAGAGATGGACCATCTGAGTAATGGCACTGTGTCAGATTAAAAGCAGAGTGACTGGCAGGGTAGTAAGTAGATTAAGCATCTACCCCCCCCCAAAAAAAATCACAAAAGTAATTTGCTCACTGGCCTTTTCAAGCCCTTTGGCTCTATACCTACAGATGTGCAATGATTTATTCATTATCTAATTTGCTTTCCTCGATTAAATATTAAAGGGTGCTATCTTTCATGTGTTAATAGATCAATTCATGTATTCAGATGCATACACTGGTACACTTTAAGCCCTCAACTTCCCTTTAGAAATGAACTGGAAATATTAACATAATGGATATATCATACAGATTGTCTATGAAAAATCACAGAGAACTATTGCTAATGGTTCCTTAAATATACAGCGCTTAACAACTAAAAGATAAATCATTTCCCACTGTTTTCAAATATTATCACTTATAAATGGATTTTGTAACAGTTGTTGCTGTCTGACATGATGAATGGAATAAAGCTAAGGGGTATATCTTGGTCATTTTTAAGTGTAAAAGAAAAGACAGGCAACCAAACCACTAAATGCTCAAGTGTCCTTGAGTGAAGAGTCTCCACTCAAAACATCTGAGCACTCCACCCCACGCTCAATACTGACTGACATCACAACATAGTCTGACCTTGCCCACTTTCCACGTTTCAAATGCCCTTCAAACCACATGACAGAATCGGAAAGTAAGCTCACGTTTGCACTCACGTCTGTATTTTCTTTTTAAGTGTTTATAGCACTGGAAATGATTTCAGCTAAATATGTAAGGTGCACATGCATTGTGGTACGGTGGTCTTTGACAGTTTAAGGTCTGTCTGTTTGTGGCCCAGATAATTATCATTCATTTAAAAGGACAGCATGGGTAGCTGAGCACTTGTGTGAGATGTGATCAACATTCTGAGTGCCTACTGACTCCAGAAAACAAAGAGGACAGAACCTCACAATGTCCCGGACAAATGCATGGCTGAAGTGGGGACTAAAGTACGCCTTGATTCCGGGCTTTGCTGCTGATCAAGGGCACATGTTCCATCTCATCTGGCTCTTGCCTAAATTTCAGTTATTGCCATATCAAACATCTATGATCAAAGAAGAAGTCATCTTTCTGGAATTGTACTGTCCTTGGTGATTGCGCCAGTCTTTGGGGGCAAAAAACGTATGAGAGTGAAATGGCAATGGCTGTGTCTTGTCCCCAAACAACCAAGAGAGACTAAGCAAAGACCAAAGAATTTGACACTGAGAGCAAGAGATGAGGGTAGGGGTGGAGGCAGAGAGAAGCAATATCTCTTTTAAATTTTCAGAAAATGATTTAATTTCTCTATTTTAGTTTCAGTAGTAGTCCCTTGATAATCAGAGCAGTTCCCACTGAGGCCTTGTTAAAGGAGGAAAAGACATGTCAGGGGAAAGCATTAAAAAAAAAAAAAAATACTCATTTCAAATGGTTTCACAAGCTCGGGAAACTGCCAAGTTTTAAAATTACCACCATCAATCACTTGGTTTTGGGACATGCAACACGCAATTTAGCTTTTTTTTTTTCCACCCAAACATTATTCCCATCAGCTCCATGTATCACAAACACACAAGCTTTTGTCCTCTCCTTCCTTTTGATTAGACTCTTTACTCTCACAATCTTGTGCAGAAAACTGGGAACATTTTTTGGCTTATTTGTAGTGGTTCACAGCTGCAGTCTGTCATTAGCAACCAAAATGAATGCCTGTGCTTCTGATCATGCTGCACCATTCCACTTTTCTCTTATTCTGAGGTGATCGCATCAAGAGGAATCAAACTGAGCTTCAGAAAACTACCAGCAAAAACAAACGCATTTAATGCTATCTACTATGCTCAGGTACACCCTTTTCTTTCCTTTTATATCTTCCAGCGGTGAGACCCTCTAAATTATGAAGCACTGTGATTTTCACGTACAGAGTATGTGTTCACTACCAATACCTACCACCGCCTGTGCTGACACTGAATCCTTCAGTGTATGACAGGTGGCTGATTGCTTAAAACCGGTTACAATGAAAGATTTTGTAGTCAGCTTTTTTCTATTTTTTTTTTCTTCTTTTTTTTGTCATTGAAATGCTGTTGACAAGCAGAGTATACAGAGCCATAGAATAAGACTCCTCTGTTTCTAAGATCTTAGAGCAACATTCTCTTGAACGCTGGCCAAATCAGGGCTTATTAGCCAACCAACTGTCCTTCCTCCAATCAGGAGCAACATCCAACACATGGCTCTCTGTCTCTCTCTTCTCTCCTTCCACACAATATGGTCTCTTCAGAATTCCAGCTCCATCCAAAGACAGCACAGAGGTCACAGGCAAAAACCCAAAGGTTACTAAGCAATATGTTGATGGTGCATGCTTGAGAAGACTGAGTCTGTCACAAAGCTTCACATGAATACACACTGTCACACGTTCATTTCCACTGGGTTTTGCAGTGAACGCCATCTTTGTTGATTTGTTGTAAAGATGAGAACTTAATTAACAATTTCATTGTTGTGCTGACAAGTCCTTCTGGAAGGTGACAGCACTTTGACGTCTAGCAGCAGATGTGAGGAAATGTATTGTCCCTTAGGGGCTGAGATAGCACTTTTGCACAGGGGGAGGCCCTGTACTGCACAAAGCAACTTTAGTTCATAGACACTTTTGCTTAGTTTTGATGGCTTTCCCTCACACTGGTCTGCAGTGCTTTGCAAGACCCCCCCCCCCCCCCCAAAAAAATAAATAAATAAAAAGGTTTTGGTTTCAGTGGTGAGTTTGCTCTTTTCAGTGCATTGATTATGAGCTAAGATCAATACCACATGAAGGTACTCTTGGTGTTGTGACATGCAAATTCATTTCCTTCTTCCTCTTCCCATGAGAACAAAGTTTGCTAACCATACAGAGGGCTAGATATTATCTGTCACTTGATATTCACCAACTGATCATTAGAACACTGCAACATTGCAACATCACATTTGTTAATTGCTTGCTGCAATTCAATAGTAAGCAAAGTCTACGTATTGACACCTTTTAATTGTTGAACAACAAAAGAAATCAATTATATTTGCACTAACAAGAACAAATTGATTGGAGCTACATTCATCATTGAAGAAAAATCCACACAAAACTCATAATTTAACACGCTGAGCACGTGATTAGATTATAAGTGCTATTTGGGGACAAATGTTGTACTGTTCCATAAATGCTTTGGATTTTTTGAGTCCATCTGTTCTTCTGTCTCCAAAGGAGCACACGTTAAGCTGCCCAACACTGTAACTCAAGACTTTGCCTACACAGTGACTACTGGCTTTTGGTTTGAAAGGCTAGTTAGTTATGTGAGTGGCTGAGGTACCCAGAGTCCTGCTGAGACTGACTGCATATAAATTTCAATGGTGTTGCAGACACAGGAGCAGGACTGGGAGGTAATTTGCTGAAGCTGTGTTTCCACGGTAACCTGTGAATTCTGCAAGCCGGACAGTTTCTTTATGACACATAAAGGTGATGCTGGGATGTAAGTCTGCTACAGTTGCACAAGGGAGAGAGATATATAGAGAAAGTGAGATAGAGAGAAAGAGAGAAAAAGGAAAGAGAGATATTGATCTAAAACTTCTTTTTTTTTCAATAACATACTCCAGCATAAAACCCTGCCCAGGCGCTTAATCTCCTCTTTGATCTCCTTAGCCCCTTGGATATGTTTGGTATGGAGTGTTTTTTCAATCATTTGATGACTGCAGATTTTTTTTTATTTTTCTTTATTTTAGTGGGGTTCAGTGAAGAATTATGTCAGGTCAAGGAAAATGGAACTAATGGTGTGCATAATGAATGGAATTTGGAAATAGAATCTGCATTAGTGTTGTGCCAGGATGTTAATTGGGTATGATCCTTCTGCTGGTGGCTTCCAGCTGCAGGCCATACTCCTTCTTACTGCTTTACTGTCCTCCATTGCCTCTGTCTGCTTCAATCTTCGTTTCTCAGTTTAACTTCTCCCAACACTGCTCTGGCTCCTAATCCCACATCCTAATTAATTTCCATTCTTTCCCACAGTGTCCAAAATATCTCTAACCGTACTCTCTCCTCAGAGGCCACACATTTCAAATTGAGAGAGAGATGAACACAATATGTTTAAAATCCCATACATCCCCCATTTCTTCACCTCATTTGATTTCAATACTACTGCACTTTTTTAAAAATATACAGAGAGAGAGGGAGAGAGAGAGAGAGAGAGAGAGAGAATGTGTGAAGAAAGTAAGAGTAGGGAATGGAGAGATGCAATGTGTGTGCTTTGATAAGTATGCAAATAAACAAGGTCAAAAAATAAGCTTGGTCCAGCACTTTCTCTCTCCTCCCGTTTCCCGCTCCCCGTTCTCCAGCTCACTGGAATGCACTGTGGCATATTACTTTGACAGGTGCTGCAGCTTTTTGCTTAGAGAGAGAGAGAGAGACAGAGAGAGAGAGAGAGAGAGAGAGAGAGAGAGAGAGAGAGAGAGAGAGAGAGAAGAAAAAAGGAAATTTTCCTCTAATGAGATCTAACCAGTTCTCGTCTCAGCTGGAATGGTTGTTTTAAAGCTGCGGAATAGAAGAAATTCTCCTGACACTTTTACTGGTTCTAACTAGCTGTGTTGGCATCTCTATCTCACAGCGCACAGTAGGACAGATTCACATGAAGTAGAAAGAGAGTGATAAATATATAACCTTATCACGAGTCATCCCAAGATAGCCCTCTTTTCAGAAAACTGTCCTTCAACAGCTCAGCTGCTTAGTCAGACCGTAGGTGACAGCTGAATCGTAAAAACACTGATTGCTTAGTTTAGCTGTGTAACAGCTTTTTAGCATGCTGTGAGATTTCCTTACCATTACAGATAAAATGTGCCGGTCTTACCTTAAATAACCCGAGAACTGAATTCTGGTTATCCTCCCCGCACTCACGGAAATATTCAGGACTCTCTCTGTGCTAATATAATGACACAGCCTGCCACATCTGCATCCGCGAATGCGCGTGCACACTCACACTCACACATTTATGTACATACACATGCATACATGCATACATGCATACATGCACGCACGCACGCGCACTCACACACACAAGCACATACATGTGTATGGATGCGCCCACACTCACTCACTCACTCACACACACACACACACACACACACACACACTGGTGAAGAGGAATTGATTTTTCACTCAAAGGTATTCACATGATATACACATTCTATTCAGCGATAACAGAGCAATTCCATCTGCCATCACCACAGCAGCAGGTCTGAAAATACAGCCCCACTGCAGCAGGCCCCATTTCATAATATCACATCAAGACCTGCCAAAGCTGCTAAAGGAACATTAATCTGGAGTCCTGGCCTCTGACACACATAGAGAGAGAGAGAGAGAGAGAGAGAGAGAGAGAGAGAGAGATAAGATGAGAAGGAGGAGATGAAGATCTGAGAGGGTCAGGGAACACAAACCATGGTGAGAGAGAGAAAAAACTGTATGTAAGAGATCATGTCATTGAAAGGTTGGGAGAAAGAGAAAACTGTCTCTCTCTGATAGCAGGTTCACTATTTAATCAAACTATAGTGTATATCTAACTATTTAATCTTCATAAATCATCTCGGTATGGATACATTAATAATGTCTGGGGCTGTACAATTGCCAAAATCAGATGTTATCCTATATAAGTATGTATTATCTGTTATGTGACGCAACAACTAGTAAAATCAATGAAAGACAACTACTCTCTTTGACACAATCTTTTTTTCATGGACTTTTTGTGTGTGTTTGACCCCTTGAGGAACTAAAAAGAAATGCAGAGACACACACTGTGTCATCAGGCAGATGCTGGACGGACTGGAGTTGAAGGTTGTCATTGATTCTCAGAGACCCGGGGACAGATAAGTTGAGAGGTCGGACCTCCAGACGAAGGGGGGGGGGGGGGTGGGGGTTCTGGAGGGTGCGAGCTTTGCTCTGACAGTCCTGTGTTGGGGGGCATTTGTCACTGACTAGGTAACTACTTTCTCTAACAGCAAGTCAGGCAGAAAATGAACAGCTGGCACAGTCACTAACACAGAGCCTGGTCCTCTCTGTCCTCATCACACACAAACACACACACACGTGTGTGTTTGTGTGTGTGTGTGTGTGTGTGTATGAGGACCATATATGTTTCTTTAATCTGAATAAATTGCTGTGTGATAGAGATTTGGAATTTAGTTATACCAAATGAAGTTTACCATTCAGAATATACATATACTCTAGATAACATTCTGTACCAGATTAAAAAAAAAAAAAATTCTGAAACCAGTTGAATCATTAATCTATGCAGCCTTGTTCATCTTAAACTGTTCAACAAAGAGATTATTCAAAACAAAATAATACTTCTAAATGAAAATTTCCTGACCTTAATAGAGGTATTATTTCCTATTCAATACACACACAGTTCTAAACTGACACTTTCTTTGGACCACAGACTGAATGTGTGTTTCACTACATATAAAAGTTGAATTATGTTTTTGATATTTGTCTTCATTTCCTTTTTATTAAAACAAATTTGTCATTAAGGGCTTAAGGTCATTCAGTTTCTTGGATTTCTGTCGGTATATACATACTTCCCACGTTCTGTTTTGCATTTCAACAGTACACTAAAAATGAAGGAAACTGAAGGGCACATTGATCTGCTGTAAACTGAGAGGCTACTTGTTCTTCCCTCATATATTCCGTTGACACAGACACAGAGAAAGGGGGAAGGTGTCCTGTACATATAGTCAATGTTACACACACACACACACACACTATATATACATATATATATGCTAGAGAGCATGGGAAAATAAACTGTCATGTATGCTGCCTCCATAAATTGAAGGAACTGAGGTTTCCTTAGATTGAAGGAAATTGAAGATCTTTTCTTTTAATTTTCTTTTGTCAGTCATTTTACAGTAAGTAGAGAGACCAGACACCACTCACAATCTGAATGCAGCTCAAACCCACTTTTTTTGGAGTGGTTTTCATTAGCAAGGCATACATGTTAGTGTTTTCAGTAAAAACTACACGCTGACTCCTACTCAGGTCACCTCTTCATTGATTTAGGAGGTTAGGACTAGCTTAGGAGTGTGTGTCATTTCAATGTGAATTATGTGTATAAGTATCTGTGTGGTCATGAGCGTGTGTCAGGTTCTGTCCAGTCAGCAGGGTACACTCCCACCCTGCATCTTCACTGGCCAACACCCGTGTGGTTTAGAGAGAGAGAGAGAAAGAGAGAAAGAGAGAGAGAGAGAGAGAGAGAGAGAGAGAGAGAGAAAGAAAGGGAGACATACATATTTCATTAGCAAGTGCCTCTTCCAGGAAGCCTGTGGTCCTTATGGGTATTCAGCGTGGGTTTTAGGGATGCGACTTTCTAGCTAATCAATCACTGCCGGAATTTATGCAGAGAGCTGTAAACACGCCTGAGACTGGGAACTCACTTTTGACGAGAAGTACAGGGCTTGATAGCTGCTTCGCTAACCTCTCCCATCTGTTCGCAACACCTTAGCTCTTCAGTGCTCCACATAGCAACATCCCTCCACTGCCCATGCCCCAAACTCACACTCTCTCACTCTCTCTCTCTCTCGCTCTCTCTCTCCATTTTTCACTGGGTCTGTGCATTTATTAGTGAGTAGGCTTTGGAGAAGCTGCTAGCACAGAGTGGTTGGGAATGCAGCAGATTAAAAAGGCCTCCCCTGAGACAGCTCACCAGGGAGATTCAGTACATACATTCTCTTTTACAGCCCCTTTCTTTATTCATCATAACACAGCTTCAATTTTATTAACTTCTCCAGTCAAGCATACATCTACTCTGGAGCTCTGCCCTCCCCCTCACTCCTCTATCTCCTTTATAATACAACCCCCCCCCCCCCCCCCCCCCCCCCCCCACACACACACACACCCTTTTTTCCTCTCCCACACAAAGACACAAACACGCGCGCGCGTGCGTGCATACACACACACACACACACACATACACACACACGTACACACACACACGTACACACACACACACAAACACACACACACACATAAAACTGAGAAATGATAGTCTGTATATACCACCCATTCAACAACGTTCTCATCAGGTCTTCTGTATGCTGCCTCCAGGACATATAAGGTAGGAAACTGGAGTTGTAGAATTCATCAAGTTACCATACAGTTATGTGAACAGGAAGAATACAAGAACTAAAAAAACATCCCTGACAATCCTAAAAATACTTCAAAGGACCATCTTCTCCATGGAGGGGCTAAGTAAAAAGGTATATCTAACTCTGACGCAGGGACCATACAAAGGATTGAATGGTCTCTCTTTTGGGCTGGAGGAGGGCTGTGTGATGTCAGACAGTAATGGAGATGAGTAATAACTGTTGGAGGTCACTATAAAGAGCATTCATTAGACCACTTCACAAAGAGACTGGAGGGAAAAAAGAGGGACATTGGCTCTTTCTGAATCACCTCACACTGCAGAGTGCCACTTGAGACTCGAATCACATGGTCAAAGGAGGTGGAGGGAAACTGAAGGATCTTTAGTGTGTGTGTGTGTGTGTGTGTAGGGGAGGGGGGGTGTATACTAACACCCATTTATGGGTTAAGCCACACAGATAGTGGTTAATGGAGACTTGCTCTAATGGCTGAAGAGGTAGAAGCGAATTATAGAGAAAAAAGCTGTATATAAGAGCTGAAAAGCTGATTCATACAACCTACTGTGGACACAGATTGTCAGCACTGAACTTCAGTGGCAGTTAAACTGAATACAGGTAGCACTCACATTCAGAGATGCTATGATGACAGAGTTGGATTCTTTAGTCCCAAACCAATTGTGGATCACCTTTGGCTTATGTAGGTTACAACCCACAACACGTTACAGAGAGAGACAGAGAGAGAGAGAGAGAGAGAGAGAGAGAGAGAGAGAGCAGCAGAGGCAGACCAGTCTGGGGCAAATGTCATCCTTTTACATATGTCTGCTCTGTCTTTGTTCTGATGAAACTTACAAGAACATGAGAAAATACAGCAGGAGGACACACACATTCACAGAGAAGTGTGTGTGTGTGTGTGTAGGGTGGGGGTAATTGAGAATGATGGACAGAAGCTTACTGAGTCTTGCTTCTCCCATGTGGGAGTTTGCTAATCCAGCCAGTGAGAGGGTATTGGTAGTCTGCCTCATGCACAGTGTACGGTCTCTTAGATAAAGATGTGCCAGTGAGGAAGCTCCATTCTCTCTCTTTCACTCTGCTTCAGGTGAGGCTAAATTATACAAACTTGCCTCAGAGAAATTGTGTGTGTGTGTGTGTGTGTGTGCGTGTGTGTCTGTATGATACAGACCCACTCCAATTAAAATTCCTGCTCACATAATATTTGCACTGTAGAAACCTATTGAACAGAGAGTGCTGAAGTGTCGGGCAGTGTAAATCAAGACAGAGTAGCATTGTCTCCCTTATTTAAAAAGCTGATGTAGATTAGGACCATACGCACAGTCATTTCCACAGTACAGCAAGTCACGTTAATTTGATTATCATCCAATTACAGTAGACGCTGGCCTGCTCGTAAACAAGAGGAAATGTATCAGACAGTGGATCATTTTTCCACTAATGTGTGCCTGTCACAGCAAAAGAATCACTCAAGATGGAATATTCCCTGGCATGTAAGTGTTAGACTAAGACAATTAAAGAAGCATTAACAAATTATCAGTGTGCTACCTGGCACCAGTAAGCAAATATTGGGAATAACGCAGATAACAGCAATTGTATAACACTGAAGATCCAGCATTCCTTGATGTGCTGCCCAAGAACAGGGCAAATAGTGCCATATTCATTCCTCATCCAACACACAGAAGGAACACACACAGACACACACACACACAGACACAGACACAGACACAGACAGATACACACAGAATAAAGGCTGCTAAATATGACACACTTCTTCTCTTTTTCGTGAAGAGTGCTTTTGTAACCAAAGAGTGCACAAGTGCATTTGTCAGTTATCTGTAATTAGATGATGAGGGGAAGAAGAACCGTCTGGACTGCTTGACTGAAGGAACAAAGAGAAGTAGTGAACTGTGGAAGAGAGAGAGTCCATCTTACTCTCCTCCATATCCCCCGGGGGTCAGTCCCTGCGGCAGCTCGGCTCTGAAATGACCGCCCGGCTCTGAGAGAGAGAGGGAGTACTTGGTGAGTTCACAGACTTGCTGGCCATTAGGAATGCTGCCAGTGCGAGACTACAGTATGAGAGAGAATCCATCTGCTAGCATTCCAGAACTCGCTCAAAATATGGTCTCTCATTCATCATCCACTATCCATACAGGAGAGGAGACTGAAAAAAAAGGAAGCATTTCTCCACAGTTATCTGATCCTCGCCATATGTTTCGGCTCCACTCAAAGACCACAGTGCGACAGAGAGAGCCAATTTATTCTGCTGGAGGGACAGATCGCATGTGACATTTGGCTAAAGAGCAACAGTCGTGTCATCCAGCTGTCTGTGTTTCTTGCTCTGATCTAGACATGCTCACATGCATTTACAAACAAATCCTTTGCAAAACACACAGGCACATGCACGTGCACACACACACACACACACACACACACACACACACACACACACACAAACAAAAATGCATTCACAAGCCACAGCCTTCTGTAGACAGCAAATCTCACACCCTGTCCCAAATCTTATAAGAATAATAACCGTATCAATTCAGCAAATCACCATTCCCCCCTCTGATTTCCTACTGGGACTGTCCGGCAACCATTAACTGTAGATCTTTACAGAAACAGACTATTTTCACTGCCAGTAGAAACAACAGGCTATTTTCTAAGCAGCTGTTATGGGAATGTATTTTCATCATAGGTTTGTGAGTTTTGAGCGTTCGTATTCAAATGGTGCAGTCCTACTCTGCATGATGAGAATAACTCAGCCACATACCAGACGGCAATTTCTGACTCAAAGCACTGGGCTTCATTACAGCAGACAAATGTATGCCTCTACACAAATACACAGACACACACACAGACACACACACACACACACACACAAAGAATAATACAAAGCAAACTGCATAATCACAGCTGAGGAACAGCGACATTAGTTTATGTAAAATGACTTTACGTACACAAAAAATAAATACTGAGGTCAAAGAACAGATTTTCACATCCTTCTAATCATGAATGAGACTTACACACACACACACACACACACACACACACACACACACACACACACACACAGCACTACATGGGGAGTAATAGTATCAGTTTTTTGACATTTCAAAAGACTGGTAGCTCAACGGTTGAGATGTTTCATTGTTATTACAGTATTTTCCAGATGACTGAGTGCAATGTTCTAAAAAACAAATTTGTATTGATTTATCTCAGATGTATGGATTACAAAAATATTGGTTAATTTTGTCAAAGCTTCCAAATGTTTGCTTTTTTTTAACTTGCTTTTTGTTAGCTGTAACTGGAGGGGGTGTGCATGTGTGTGGGCTGTGTGAGTTTGTGTTATTGCAAGTTTCTCTTCTCCAGAGGTCACAGGCTCGCTCAGTGAGTACTGGATGGGGAAATAAGGATAAATAAATAATGAAGGCCCATAGCTCCCCTTGGCGAGATGTCTGTATGCCAGCCAGTCTAATGAAATGCTTCCATTAGCTAACCCAGCCAGGTGTAAAAACGCCAGAGCTCACACACACACACACACACACACACACACACACACACACACACACAAAACAACGAAGCCTCAGCAGCTGCCTTCATCCCTATTATGGCCGGTACAAATCAAAGCCAGGCCTCCCAGAAATCTTTGATATGGCATAATTTGCTTTTTTTTAGACCCATGAAATAGAAAGAAGACAGAAGGAAAGAGGGAGAGAGAGAGAGAGAGAGAGAGAGAGAGTTACACTTACAGTACATCTATACTGTGCTTTGAGGCAAAGCTCAATGTGACAAAATGGCTGTATCATGCTAATGAAAATTGGATTTCAGTCTCTCATTCTGCAGGCTTCATGTTAGCTCCACCTTATTGAAGTTGAGAGTACTGAAGGAAAACGATAACTATCTCCTTACCCCTAAACGCCAGCACGGTAAACACTGATCTTATTTGTAGAGGTTGTAAAAATCATATAATTAAAAACCATAATTCACTACAGGTCATTATTACTGCACCCAATTAAGTTGGACAGACAAGCCAGAGAGAGAGAGAGAGAGAGCGAGAGAGAGAGAGAGAGAGAGAGAGAGAGAGAGAGAGAGAGAGGTGGGTGGAATGAAGTTTACGATACGTAGTTGAAGACAGTGTTTTACTATGACTATGTCTGTTCTCTGTGCAGAAAAGACAGTAGCTCTATTGAGAATACTAAAATCTAAAGTATGAACCATGTAGTTATGGGTGAGCAAACTGGACACTCATTGGCTGTGGCAGAGCCCAACAGGGAGTGATGAGAAGGGTCATTAGGTCACATGTACGGACCATGGGGACGTTTGGTTGTGAAGCTCTGAATCTGAAGGTGCTTTCACAGTAGTGAATTCAAGTCTGCCACAGTTTCCCATGCAGAGACACAGAGACATCTTGAATGTGGTACAAAAAATCCAACCATCTCCTCTCAGGTAAAACCTCCTACAGTTTCTCTCTCTCTTACTCTAACTCTCACTCTCTTTCTCTCTCTCTATCTCTCTCCCCACTCTCTCTTCCACTTAAACAAGCTGGAAGTAGAATTTTGTAAATCCTCTCAGTTGATCAGAGTAAAAGCTGTGTTCTGAGAGCTGCCACCCACCATGCACTCCTGCTGCAGGAAGACCATCAGTGGTACATCATAGTGGCAGAAAACAAAAGCACAAACCAACAGATCTGCAAAGACTGTCTGATTCATCTTTTAACAGTCCCACTGTGAAGACAGAGAGAGAGAGAGAGAGAGAGAGAGTGAGAGAGAGAGGCACCCATTGCTTCATCTTTGATTTTTTCTTTTAATCTATTACATGATATGCCGGTTTTAAATTTCCTTTAAGCTTTAGCTGGAATGACAAAAAAGTTTAGGCCTGGAAATAGAGACAGAGATAGCAAAAATAACAGCCCTTTTTTCTTTTGTCTTTCTTTCAATTTCACATTTTCCTTTTGAATGTAAAATGCTTTTCGGGCAACTGAGTTTCGGTGAGTCATCTGAGACTTCAGTCTTTTCACAGGCACACACTTTTCTACAGGATTTGTCTTTACGAGCAGTAAAGGAAACCTAATCAAAGATGTCTGACAAGACGCAATCAAAACGTCTCCACAACCAGGATGAATCAGGACGAAAAGACAAACTGGGGGAAAGTTGCAGCGAATGGCCCAAAAATAAAATTAAAGAAAAGAAAAAAAAAAAAAAAAAAAAAAAAAAGATGTAAAGACTGGAAAATCTACCTAATGTCTGGGAAGAGTCTGCTGGAGTGAATGGCAGCTCTGGGTGTATTGGGTGCCTAACATGCAGAAAATAGCCGTGTAGCAGAGCTGAGAGCACTGTAATTACTGTCTTCAGGGATGCCCAACTCAAAAGATGCATGTTGACGGTGACAATTTCACAAGTGCTTGGCAGTAAAACAACAGTCTTATTTTATTTATTTATTTATTTTTCTTTTTTTGGTTTGTTTAAATGCAAAGTGTTTGTCCAGAGAAGAATGAGAGATATTGGTTGGTCACGCAAAAGACATATAACAGAGGGAGCAAACATCCCTTTGGCGATTCATTTGTTTTGCCTGTGTGAGCCGGTTATTTTAGCTTTGGAAATAACACCATTTAAACGTTTAGAACTGTAATTCTCTCTAGCTCAAACACTCATGCGTGCACGCACACACACACACACACACACACACACACACACACACACACACACACACACGCACCATTTTGTCTCGTACACCCTCGAGACTATAATCCATTCCATGGCAACATGGATATTTAACAATAAATATGCAAATGAGCAAACTCTGTATTCCTCTGCCCAGCATGAAAAGAGAGAAAGGCAAAGAGAGAGAGACAGAGACAGAAACGGAGAGAGTGAGAGACAGAGAGAGAGAGAGAGGCAAAGAGAGAGAGAGAGAGAGAGAGAGAGAGAGAGAGAGAGAGAGAGAGAGAGAGAGAGAGAAATGTTGGGTGCTGAAATTTCATTGATCAGTTCAGCCAGATAAAACTCCTCTTGTCTCAAACAAGCCAATCAGTCATACATGGGAACCAATTTTCACAATTACTAATTACAATTTGATTTATTTAGCAGACACTCTTATTCAGAGCGACTTACAAGAAGAAACAGATATCAGACACAGTAAACTTGTCTTCATTCAGAAACAAACAACTGAGTAGTGAGGTAGGAGCTAAAAGAGTGTGTGACAGCTTGAGGAGTTTTTGCAGTAATGCTTTCTCGATGAAGCCTTCAGTCACAGGGTAAGACCTAATGCCACTAGCTGAGGGGAAGGTGAGAGATGACTGTCGACACCAGAAGGCTTTTTATAATCCTCCTGTTTTATAATCATCTGCCTTTTGACAGCTACTGTCGTCACGGCATTCCTGACTTGACTAGGAGCAGAGCAGAAAAAGGAGTGATATTTTACAGACATATTGAGGAAATTACACACACACACACAAACACATACAATTCCAGTTTCTTTAATAATTCTGTGCACAGAACATTCCAGACCTCGGCCATATTTTCCTGATGCGGACTGTGGAAGAGAGGATGAAAGGAGGAATAGGGTAGGCCTGAGCAGATGGACAGAGAGAAGCCTTCATGTTCTATCTGCTGGTAGGATCTGCGTCTTACCAACTCTCTCTCTCTAACAACAAGACCTGTCTTCGTCTGCTTCAGCTGGTCTGTAGAGACGCCCACGCACTGGCTCAAACCTAGAGTCTTCTCCAAAAACTCATCACCCTTCCCCTGTCCACTGTCCAAGGTCTGCTTCTCTGGCCTGACGTTTTCATGACAAACCGCATGGATGGACTGCCCGCCTGTCACACTGTGAGTTTTGGAGCTCTATTTGAACACCATTAAAAACACAACATAAACAAGCACAACAAAAACGAGCCCTTATTTTTGAGTTCCTGTCCACAAGAAGTCTTATCCAACCTATATAATACTCTCACACACAGTGCCAAAAGATTGAAGTTTGTAGGGGAGAGAGAGAGGGAGAAAAGCAGGAGGACTGCGAACGGAGTGGCTCTGTTCTCCTTTGCTCCTCTAGCTCTGAGCACTTTATCAAAGGCAGTGGAGAGCATCCCAGAGGGGACAGTGGGCAGACTGAAAGACTGACTGTAGACTGCATGCCATACAGACATGATTACATTCTCTCTGTGTAGCACGCCAGCAGAGTGAGTGATTGTAGGTGTGTGTACGCATTTGTGTGTGTGTGTGTGTGTGTGTGTGTGAGTGAGTGTGAGTGTGTGCAAGTGTATGAGTGTGCATGTGTGTGCATGCATGTGTGTGTGTGTGTGTGTGTGTTTGTGTATGTGAGTGTGTTTAAGAGACAGCGTGTTTAAAAGAGCGAGTGTATGAGTGTTTGATTTTTTGGCCAGCATGGTTTGGGCGGTAGGCCCAGGCTTGGTGGCAGCATGTCTTTGCTAATGAGGACAGGCCTGTGGTCGCTGTGTTAGGGTCAGGAGACACATACGCTGCTATCCCACTCGGGGAGTTTTAATTAGAGCTGAAACATCACACATCTGTCCACTACAACCCAAGCAGAGTCTGTGCTTCTCCACATCTCCTTCTCTACATGGCTATAGCTTTCACACAGAGCTCCGTCCACTGGCGAATTAACAAAGAGTAGTGGGGTCTTGACACTGTGTTTGCTCCTCTCAATCCTAAAAATGAGTGTTTTAAGCCCCTCTCATCAAACACAATTATGGAACATCTATCTCACCCACGATATCCCATTATACTCACATTCCTGCCATATCAAATTTACACATATCTGCTCTACTGTTGCATTATTGCTCTTTGAAATGTGCTTATACACCAACTTCATTTTTTCTTCATTCTTTCTTTTCTTTATGACACTATCTCTCTCTCTCTCTCTCTCTCTCTCTCTCTCTCTGTGTGTGTGTGTGTGTGTGGTCTCCTCTCTAGCCCATAATGATCTTCTCAGCTCTGCTTCCTTGACCCCTCAGTTCACTGTAAATGCCAGACTACTTTATGATTCCTCAGATGAGTTTACTG